>NC_086129.1:24551397-24890297 GCF_963921235.1 Mobula hypostoma | reverse complement strand
TACTCACGTTTGATTTCAATCCAGTGAAAACCATGGAGCTTTAAGCAGCAAACACTGGCAAGCATCCCACATTTTTGCAACCAGATCCATGCTCTTTATCGGGACACAGAATTACATTGTTTTCACAGTCAGGTCTACTTTATTAAGTCTGGTGTTTTGGCCAACCACTACCATGTCTCCTGAGCCAGATGCAGAGGCTTAGTTTCAAACTGTTGTCACAGGCATGTCACTTTAAAGCTGATCAGCCCCAACATTCACACTTAATTCCACCCCGAAAGAGAGTGAATACTTGTGACCAAACAATAATCTATCACCTTGTTTAGAAATTCTCAACTGTCCCAAGATGTACATTCTCCATTACTGTGTCTAGGTTTATTTCCAAAGTGGTTGAACTCTAGCTTTATTACCTGTAGGGGTAGGAGAGTTGGGGGGGGGGTGGTGTTGAAGGAATTGTTGATGCTTTCAAGATCCTGTACCAGCAGTTTGTTTTTGTTCATTCTAGATGCTAGCATCAGCAACCTTGTGTCTATAACTTTATCATACTCCCTTGTTTTGGATTTACCCACCAAAGGAAACAGCATCTCTCTCTCACCTCAGGTGGTTGAGGAAGTTTGGTATGGGTCCCTAAATGCTAAGACCTTTCTACAGGGACACAATTGAAAGCATCCTGACTGGCTGCATCACTGCCTGATATGGGAACTGTATTTCCCTCAACCGCAGGACTCTGCAGATAATGGTACGGACAGCCCAACACATCTGTAGAAGTGAACTTCCCACTATTAAAGACACTTACAGAGACAGGTGTGTAAAAAGGGCCCAAAGGATCATTGGGGACCTGAGTCACCCCCAACCACAAACTGTTCCAGCTGCTACCATCCGGGAAACAGTACTGCAAAATAAAAGCCAGGACCAACAGGCTCCAGGACAGCTTCTTCCACCAGGCCATCAGACTGATTAATTCATGCTGACACAACTGTATTTCAATGTTATATTGACTATCCTATTGTACATAATATTTATTACAAATTGCACATTGCACATTTGGACGGAGACGTAATATAAAGATTTCTACTCCTCATGTATATGAAGGATGTAAGTAATAAAGTCAATTCAATTCAATTCTCCACAGATACATATTGAAGAATATGGGGAAGCTGATGCCACAAGAGCACTGCAGCTTTAGCTGCTGCCTCAAAGCTCCAGCAGCCTGGGTTCAATCCTGAGCTGTCTATGTGGAGTTTAGATGTTCTTCTGGAGTAGATTTCCTCCAATTGCTCTGGCTTCTTCCCACAGCCCAAAGCTTGTTTGGATGGGGTGGCACCAAGTGTATGAGAAACGTGGCAAGAATAAGAGCAGTGGGGAAGCTGGATTGCTTTGTGAGCTGGATAGTCTTGAGAGACAGAATGGTCTCCATCTATGTAATAAGGAAACACAACAAAATGGGAAACTTTAGCACTGATTCCCAATGCTCTGATGAAGCTCTATAGTATCCCCTTTAAGGAGAACATATCACAACACAGGACTGATACCCACAGGGTGACTTGGACCATCGCTGATGTAGACATGCTGAGACCAACAGGCCTGCTGTACCTGATGGGCCGCATCCTCGTGCCACGAAGGAAGTGGATGCGTTAGTTGTAATCTACCTGGATTCTGGAGAAGCTCCAGAGCATCGGAAAACCGTGAGCATAATCCAAGAAACAAGACACAAAGCAGTAAAGTACCAGCTGGAATCTGACCATGGCTCTGGGAAACACATTTAATTTCCTTATTTTATATCAAATCTCCATGGAGAGAAGAACCAACATTCCATTTGCTCTCTGGAATGCAACTTTACTTCAACTTGGGACTTTTTTTTTTAAGATGTGTGTACATTTGATTCGTCTTCTGGATCTGTTGATTACAGGACACTTCCACACAAAGAACTCTGTCTGGAAGAGTTTGACTATCTGGCTATGTTTCTTCAATTTCCTGATGCTATCTGCACAGCATCAACTTTAACCTCAAATAAGCAACCTTAATCTTTCATTCGCATCATTAATAAATTTGATGAGAAACTGAGATCTCAGGGCAAGTTCTTTCAAACACCATTTATCAATCTTAGAAATCAGAATATGCCTTTTTAAATCCCAAATTTGTCCTGCAAGGGGTAAGAGTTAAAACCGAATGCTTAATCTGTTTTCCCAAAACATTCGTCTTTTTTTTCACGATTGCTTCTGGAACTGTCAATTCAAAAGCCTCACGATAGGAAATGGAAACTGAGCTAAGCCTCACCATGTTTGAAGATCTGACATGAAGTGTTCTGTGTTTTTCTCATGCACAAGCTCCCGCTTAAGTACTTGGCAGTCCTCTAATCATCAGCTGCACATACGGCAAGGAGTCAAAAAATTGCCTTCAGTGCCACTGGCATTAGTGAGATCCTTTGGATTGAAAGCAGAATGACATTCAGAAATGCTGATGAGAATCAATGTAAGGATGCAATGCTGAGGCTTTATAAGGCATTCGTCAGACCAATTTGAAGTATTGTGAGCAGTTTTGGACCCCATATCTAAGAAAGGATGTGCTGGGATTGGAGAGGGTTTAGAGGAGGTTAACAAGAATTATCCTGGGAATTAAAGGGTTAACATATGAGGAAAGTTGATGGTACTTGCTGCAGTTTATGAGAATGATGGGGGATCTTATTGAATTCTGCAGAATGCTGAAAGGCCTTTGATAGGGTGGATGTGGAAAGGATGTTCTTCTATTCTATACATCAACAGCTTGAAAGATCAGTTGCTATTTGATGCTGAATATTGTAAGCTGTTTGCTTACAAGCCCATGCCCTTTGGGAACTGGATTATGACCACCCATACACATTTCCCAAAGGATCCTTATACACATCAGAAAGAAAACACAATTTTCTCATCCTCTTAAACACAATCTCAACACATTCCAAGATAAAAAGTCTAAAGCTCTCAGGACTTTTGCACATTGGTTGTTGTTTAGCAGTTAGTTTGTTTGTGTATAGTTTTTCCACTAATTCTATTGTATTTCTCTGTTCTATTGGGAATGCCTGCAAGAAAAAAGAACCTCAAAAAGGTAGTATATGATGACATATACATACTTCGATAATACATTTACGTTGACCTTTGACTGTTGTATCCAGTTTCCTCATGAATACTGATAGTTTAATGAATGCTGGAAAAGGGTAGCAAGTCCACTTATTGGTTAGGCATGTTTACTCCTCAAGTTTGAAAGTTAATCAAGATTTATGCATGCTTTAGTGTACTGTTCTGCTGAGCAGTTATCATTATGTTTTTCAGAGATTACCTCAAACTGAAACACTCAATGTCTCACACAGACTTCAAGATCCTGTCTCAATTTCGAAACAGTGCAGGAGAATTCTCCTAGTAGCATGGCCAATATTTCTCACTCCACCAGTACTAAACAGAAAGATCCGCTCATTACCTGAAGATTTGTAAGAGCTTGCCATACACAAATTGGCTGTCAAGTTTAACATAATTTATCACCAGAAAAGCCTCCAGTGTACTTCTCGCTCAGAACCAGGGCACCATACACTGAAAACATTGCTTCTGATCTGTACCTTGTACCTTTTAACAACAGAGGTACAGTAAACTGTTTCAAATAATTGCCCTTTTAAACCATTTGGGAAAGGATCAAAGGCAGGTGCGAAAAATACCACTTTCTAGTTACGAAGCTCACCAAAAAAATGTTCATTGCCTACGTCCCTCTTCAGCTACCTATTCATCCTTATCAGTGGAACCATTCATCACATCACATGGCGAGCTTGACACATACTTTATAAAATTTTGTGCAGTTTATAGCTCCCATTACTGAAAAGAAACAATAAAAATGTCAAACAAATGAGGTGAGTAGCCCTCATTGTTCTCTGATATACTGCATGGCATCACATTGAACCAAAACGGATCAGGGAGATCCCAGGATCAGTTGCTCTTTTGCACTGGCTAATCACAGCCTGGGTGGGGGCAGCACAATTGACTTCAAGATATTTGGATGGGAAGGAGAAAGTAACACAACCACCCCAGCCAGAAGTATCCACATGAGCTCTGCAAGGGCAAAATTATGTGCAGCTGTGAAACCAGGTTTAAAAGTCTGGCAACAGTGCTCATATAGCAGAGTTGATATATTGGCACCTTCATCAGCCTGTACATACAGTACATTTCTCAAGCAGGTAGAAATAATAAATTTATAGAAAATATTCTCAACACTACAGAGTCAATAAAGGACTTATGAACTCAAGTCATTGGAAACAGAGTAACCAAATGCACATAGGATGATGCCAGCCAAAAATAGCAACTAGATGTCAACCATACAAGTTCTTTGGAAAAAATGGCACAGTAAAATAAAATAACCAGATAAGCTGTTTTTGGTTGGTTTAATTGACACATATAGATTAACTACCACAACAGTGATTTATTCCCACTGAAATAGTGCCATTGTCTCTTTTGTGGAAGAACATTTCAGCAGAAAGACAGGAGTATGATATTGAGGTATCATCTTAACCCATGAGCTGAACACTCAGTTTTGGAGGAATCCAATTAGGACCCATAACCATCTGATGCAAACTCAAAGGAAGCAGCAGTGAGCCTCGATATCAGTGACAGGAAGCTAAATACAGTAATTCCCTCAAGTTCTTACTGTGGAATACCTGAGACAAGTTTATTTTCTTTTCTTCCAAAGCTAACAGTGAACTGCCAGTGTTCACCTCTGACCACATCAGCTCCTTTATAACTCAAAGAACCCAAGTTGGTAATGTTACAACCAATTCTGTACAGTCTATTGTTCAAGAGCAGCAGTTATCACTGATCTTCAAGGTGCTGGCTTCCATCAGATCAGCCTCTTCAAACAATTCAGTCACGTTGTGAAATAATGATTTCATTTGAGGTACTTTGTGTCAATGTGCATATCCGTGCATCCATGCATAACGAGACTTTGGACACAATCTGCATACTGAAGGAATGGAAGCCTTTCACAGTGCGTTGGCTATTAGGAGCTAACCTGTCTTGAGTTCTTTAGCTAATTGAATCATTGTTTTAAGACGACAACTTCAGCTAATCACACATACTAGCACATTTCTTCCCAGTTACCAGTGCTAGTTACCTTGTGTGGGTGTAGAGATCTGCAGCAAGGGCTACCTTAAGTATTACTTACTGCTCATACTGCTGACCAAATTGATTGTGGCTACAGATCAACATTAGCAAATGGCCCATCTTCATTATGATATTAATGGTGTTAAGCCTCATTGGTCAATGCTTCTCAATGTGTTAAAGGTACCAGTACTGGCACGAAAAGGGTATGCAGTTATACTGTGTTAAAGCTCCTATTCACTTACTTTCTGCAATATGAACTATCTGCTTTTCTGCAACATATCAGTGCAAAAATTTGATCTGCATACTTTCAGGACACAGGATAGATAACCATTCATCTCTGAGCACCTGAAGATGCTCAGGGCAACTCGTCCCCAGTTGGCATAAATAAACCCACCAAAGCAAAGCATCGCCCACTATTGTAAGGATTTTTTTTGGTCTTAAAATGGTCCCATTCCCCTTTGTAATACTCAAAACCCTCCAATAAACTGGAAATAGTAGGGTATAATAGTTCCACAGATGAAGTGACGTGGGCTGAGTTAGCAACTGCAATCAGGTAAAAGCAATTGAGAGTGGATTTTCAAAGTATTAAACTGTAGATAACTACAGTAAATAGAAACAAAAACATCTTAGGTAGTGATCAGGCTGGGTGAGTGGAATTCAGAGACCAGAAGTACTTTGTTTGATTCAAACAGTTAACTTCAGCCAAAGTAACAACTATTAAACTTTAGGACCTCTGAGTTTCTATGTTTTACTGCAAAAGCATCAACCCAATTGGTGAAAGTTCACACCAGCATGTTAGGTGAAGGACAGGGACCAAATCATTTTTTTCTACATTTGCTTGACATTCACCTACCCTCATAGAACTGGAGTGGCAGAAGGTGTTCAAGGGTGTTCCAAATTTGATGAGGCATTTTTGTGGGGAGGACTTGGGGGCAATCATACTGGACATGATAAATACACGAACAGAAAATGGAACTGCAGTAGAAAGACTAAAAGACACACAAGGCACAAATCAGGGAAAGCCCTCGAGGATTATGTGTTTGTGATCACTGCAATCAGCTGTACTTCTGAAGCAATGACTCTCAATCAAAAGCACATGCATTTCAACGTAAAATAGTCCAGAAAATAACATGATGCTTGGATTAGGTAAATCCATAGGTCTCCTGGAGAAATGCTTGATTATTACCAGGATTGGAATTACAAATTTCAGCAATGCTTCTGACAACACCTGCTGGTATCTGAAATGTCAGCCTGGGCTTTGTCAACAGTTCTGGACACACCTCCTGAGATTTAACCCAGTAAATGTCAGCAAGTGTCTCATGAGCAAAAGTGAAGTCCTAAGCTTACTGCTTCAGCTCCAGAATGCTTCTATTGCTGGACTCTGCATGGAGTCCAACAACTAAGTGTGAGCTTGCTGAGGTCCCCCACTATTTACAAACCCCGTGTAGGATTCATTCGCTCATTCACTTAAATTGGGATTTTACCATGACGAGGGAAGCAAGAATGTTACGCTGAAAAAGTTTCTTTCCTAACAGTAATATTTTTAATTGTTTAAATATTTTAAGTGTTATAAAGCAGTATTTATATGTTGCTAAATTAAATAATATTTAAGCTTTAAGAGGTCATTTAATTTTTTAATCAAACATTGGTACATGGACATGGATAGGAAAGTTTTAGAGCAGGGGTTCCCAACATTATGCCACAGACCCCTACCATTAACCAAGGACCCCAATTTGGAACCCCTGGTTGACAGAGCTATGGATCAAACATGGACAAATGGGACACACTTAGGTGAGAACCTTGGCTGCTGTGGATATGTTGATTTACAGGGCCTGTTGCATGACTCTATGACTCCAGTGGCAAAACTTGGAATGCTTCGACAGATGGCAAAGCTGAGGGCCTGTCTTAAGTCAAGATTCTCCCCGCTCCCAAAGGATTTCTGATCTGATCCACTCATGTGCCTTGTATGGGAAACTGCCACCATGCCTTCAGGTTTATCTTGGGCAGCAAAGTTAGTTTAGTGGCTGTGCTGAACTAATATTGTCATGGTATGGTGGCCCCCACATAAAGTTGAAGCCAACCTGTAAAATAAATACAAAAACAAAATGGGACAGATTTAAGTTGAAAGGAATAGGTTTTAAAAGGATTTGAAGGAGAGTTATTTTTAAAACAGATGGAGCAGTTGATATATGGGACATGTTGCCAAAGGAGAGTGGTGCAATCAGATACAATCGCTATATTTAAGAGGTAATTAAACAAGCAATTGAATAGGTAAGGTAAGAATGCAGGAAAGTGAAATTAGTGAGAAAGGGAAGCATGAACACAATGAATAGGGCCTGGTCCAGTGCTTTATGATTCTATGATTTTAAATTCGTGCAGCATATCATCCTAGTAGCCACACAGTATTACCACAATAATAAATTGCTCCTAATTTAATTTGCATATTGAGTCATTGAAAGAACAGCACATTGCTTCCTTCTTTTATTGTTGACCGTGAGGCCACTCTCATGTTGGAGGGGCAACACCTCATATTCTGTCTGAGTAGCCTTCAACCTTTTGCATGAATATCAATTTCTCTAATTTCTCCCCCCCCCCTTTTCCCCTTCTCTCTTTTTCAGTTCTCCATTCTGGCCCCCCTCTTACCCCTTCCCTTCTCCTCACATCCCTCTGGTGCCCCTTTCTCCCATGGTCCACTCTACTCGCCTATCAGATTCCCTCTTCTTAAGCTCTTTACCTTTTCCACCAATCATCTCCCAGCTTCTCATTTCATCCACCCACCTTCCCCCTCAACTATCACCTGCCAGCTCCTCCCACTTACCAGTCCTAATGAAGGGTTTCAGCCCGAAACGTCAACTGTTTTCTTCCTCTCCTCTGCCTGACCTGCTGAGTTCCTCCCATCATTTTGTGCGTTTTGCTCCAAAAGCTCATAAGCTATCTCAGGATCAAGATAAAATTGATAGCAACGTGGCTGCTTTCTGTGAGGTAACAATTTTATTAACGCAAGCTTCTGGATCTCACACTTCCCATATCTGGAGAGACACTGTGTGGAGACTTCCCTCCATGCAAGGGGATCACAGACTCAAAACAGGGAAAGAGTCATTTCAGTCAACCATATCCATGCCGATCATTGTACAGACCATTAACCATTGCACTTCCTCATATTGGGACATCGACTTCTACATCTTGGCAATTCAATGCACATTTATCCCAAATCTACTCATCCCATTATTTTTACAGCTACATTCACAGGTATGGAGGAGGCTAACCACACAACTGGTACTTAGTGAAGTGCCAGTATGCCATAAGCAAGGTGAAAGACAAATCAAACTTCCCCAATTCATAAACCAGAATCACCATTTTTAAGCGACACTGTTTGAAGGGAATCACCCAGCACAGGAGACCATTCAGCCCTGCCAGGAAGTGAGGGAGCTGGACAAACATCTCTACTTGCTTGCACTTTTCCCATAGTGCTGCGAATTAATCTTTTGCAAGTCTTCTGCCAATTCGCCAAAGGGATTTAATGGGGGGGGGGGAGAGTAGCTCCATTTTTCATTAGCTGCTTGCAAGACATATAGCTAGTGCATTCTGCTGACATGCAGAAATGAAGGAATGAACCAGAGGTCATTCCTCCTAAAAGCTCTAAGACAGAAAATGTCTGCTTTCATTCATGAAAGTCTACTCTTTAGCAGACAGCCAGAAGATACAAACACACTACTCTCCCGAGGTCCAATCCCATTACAACCACACAAATTCACATTTTTTGGCCATCAGTGTGCACAGATCGTTAAGAAGCACAATTAACAATGGAGGCCTACTTCTGTTAAACATGTGGAAATTTCTTCAGCAGAGTTGACAGACTGATGAGTCCCAGTGCAAGAGCAGGAACTGCATCAAGTTATTCAGAAAGAGACCGTGATGCAAAGAAGAAAAGCTTTCGCATACAGATTTCCTCTAATGCTGCTAAAAGAAGCAGTTTAACTCATTCCATCATCACTTTATTTTAGTGTTCCCAGTAGAGATTGTACAAATTTCTACAGATGTATGCTGAAGAGCATTCTGACTGGATGCATCGAAGCCTCTAACGCACAGGATCACAAGAGGCAGCAGAGGGCTATAGACACAGCCATCTCCATCATGGGCATAACTCTCCCCGTCATCGAGGCTACCTTCAAGAGGCAGTACCTCAAAGAGGTAGCATCCATCATTACAGATCCTCACCATCCAGAGCACGGCCTTTTCTCATGATTGCCATCAGGGACGAGGTATAGGAGCCTGAACACCCACTCTTAATGTCTTGAGAACTGCTTCTTTCCCTCTGCCATCAGATTTCTGAACAGTCCATGACCCCTTACCATTCATCTCTTGCACTATTTGTTTATTGTTTTAACTTACAATAAATTTTATGCCTTGCACTATACTGCTGCCACAAAACAGCTAATTTCATGACATAGGTCAGTGGTAATAAAGTTGATTTTGATTCTCAGTACGCTAACCCACTCAGCTCCTCTGAAACACAGGGCATATCACCTCCAAAACCGTCTAGGAAAACTACTAAGGTGAAATATTAAATGCAGAACCAGATGTATTAGATGCAACCACAATCTCTTTACTTTTGGGCTCTTTGAAAGTGGGGAGCAGGTGAGGAGATGGGTGCAGGGTAGGGGTTGAACGCACAAGGCAAATGTGGGAGAGCAAGGGGAGGAGAGAAGCCAAATGCATACCAGAGCGAAAAAAGCAAAGAAAATCAACCCAGATTTATTTAGCATCACAGAACATGTTCAAAGCAGAACAACATCTGATGGTTTATATTAATTTTAGATTATTTTTGAAAGACCAATCACGATAAGGGGAGATGCAGTTCAGGAGGAATGAATCACTGAACAGAAACATCACATGAGGTTTCACTTAGGTGGCAAGGATTAAGGAACAGAAAATAAAATGGCAAAGCCATCCATCTCATCTTAGCCATGGGACAAGGGTCATAACCTTTTTCCCCAGGATTCCAGGCAATACATTCTCACCAAAGGCAGCTATGTGTACTGTGGATATTTCCCATCCACCCTACGAATGCCCAGTGGGATTATTTGCCAAATTTTGCTTTTCTAACTCACGGTCTCATATACTGCAACAAAAAGAGTTACTAGAGTTGTTCGGGTGGGTTTAAACTAATTTGGCAGGGGGCTGGGAACCAGAGTGATAGTGCTGAGGATGGGGTAGCTGGTTTACACACAAAGGCAATGTGTAGTGGGACTCTGAGCAAGGAGAGGCTGATGACAGGGCAAAATTGCAGTCAAAGGGATGAGTTACGACATAAAAGGCAGGCAAAATTGAAGAGGGTGAATACAGGACTGAAGGTGTTATATTTGAATGTGCGCAGTATAAGGAATAAGGTAGGTGAACTTGCAGCACAGTTGCAGATTGGCAGGTATGATATTGTAGGCATCACTGAATCATGGCTGAAAGATGGTTGTAGCTAGGAGCTTAACATTCAAGGATACACATTGTATTGAAAGGTTGGTAAATTGCTGGAGAAGATCCTGAGAGGCAGGATTTATGAACATTTGGAGAGGCATAATATGATGAGGAATAGTCAGCATGGTTTTGTCAAAGGCAGGTCATGCCTTACGAGCCTGATTAAATTTTTTGAGGATGTGACTAAACACATTGATGAAGGTAGAGCAGTAGATGTAGTGTATATGGATTTCAGCAAGGCATTTGATAAGGTACCCCATGCAAGGCTTATTGAGAAAGTAAGGAGGCATGAGATCCAAGGGGACATTGCTTTGTGGATCAAGAACTGGCTTGCCCACAGAAGGCAAAGAGTGGTTGTAGACGGGTCATATTCCGCATGGAGGTCGGTGACTGGTGGTGTGCCTCAGGGATCTGTTCTGGGCCCCTTACTCTTTGTGATTTTTATAAATGACCTGGATGAGGAAGTGGAGGGATGTGTTAGTAAATTTGCTGATGACACAAAGGTTGGAGGTGTTGTGGATAGTGTGAAGGGCTGTCAGAGGTTAGAGTGGGACATTGATAGGATGCAAAACTGGGCTGAGAAGTGCAGATGGAGTTCAACCCAGATAAGTGTGAGGTGGTTCATTTTGGTAGGTTATTTATGATGGCAGAATATAGTATTAATGGTAAGACTCTTAGCAGTATGGAGGACCAGAGGGATCTTGGGGACTGTGTCCATGTCCATAGGACACTCAAAGCTACTGCGCAGGTTGACTGTGTGGTTAAGAAGACAGATGGAGCATTGGTGTTCATCAATCGTGGGATTGAGTTTAGGATCCGAGGGGTATTGCTGCAGCTATATAGGACCCTGGTCAGACCCCACTTGGAGTACTGTGCTCAGTTCTGGTTAGCTCACTACAGGAAGGGCGTGGAAACTATAGAAAGGGTGCAGAGGAGATTTACAAGGATGTTGCCTGGATTGGGGAGCATGCCTTATGAGAACAAGTTGAGTGAACTCGGCCTTTTCTCCTTGGAGTGATGGAGGATGAGTGGCGACCTGATAAATGTGTATAAGATGATGAGAGGCATTGATCGTGTGGATAGTCAGAGGCTTTTCCCCAGGGCTGAAATGGATAGCACGAGAGGGCACAGTTTTAAGGTGCTTGGAAGTAGGTACAGAGGGGATGCCAGGGGTAAGTTCCCCCACCCCCACAGAGAGTTGTGAGTGCATGGAATGGGCTGCCAGCGACGGTGGTGGAGGCGAATATGATAGGGTCTTTTAAGAGACTCCTGTACAGGTACACGGAGCTTAGAAAAAATAGAGGGCTATGAGTAACCCTAGGTAATTTCTAAAGTAAGTACATATTCGGCACAGCTTTGTGGGCCGAAGACCTTGTATTGTGCTGTAGGCTTTCTGTGTTTCTATCACAGGCAGGTAGGCAGAGGGGATGGCGTGGCTCTGTTGGTAAAAAAATGAAATCAAATCATTAGAAAGAGATGACATAGGGTCGGAAGGTGTTGAATCATTGTAGATAGAGCTAAGGAACTGCAAAGGTAAAGAGACCCTAATGGCACTTGTATACAGACCCCCAAACAGTAGTCAGGGCGTGGTCTACAAATTACAACAGGAGAGGGAAAATACATGCTGTAAGGGCAATGCTACAATAGTCATGGGGGACTTCAATATGTAGGTAGATTGGGAAAATCAGGTTGGTGCTGGATCACAAGAGGGTGAATTTCAAGAATGCCTATGAAATGGCAGCTCATTGTTGAGCCCACACGAGGATCAGTTCTTCTGGATTGGGTGTTGTGCAATGAACCAGAATTGATTAGAGAGCTTAAGGTAAAAGAACCCTAAGGGGAAAGTGATCATAATATGATCAAATTCACCCTGAAATTTAAGAAGGAGAAGCTAAAGTCAGATGTACCCACATTACAGTGGAGGAAAAGGAATTACAGAGCCATAAGAGAAGAGTTGGCCAAAATTGGGAAACTGGAAGGACTGGAGGTAGATAAATTACCAGGACCAGTTGGTGTACACCCTAGATTTCTGAAAGAGGTGGCTGAAGAGATTGTGGAGGCATTAGCAATGATCCTTCAAGAATCACTAGATTCTGGAATGGTCCTTGAAGACTGGAAAATTGCAAATGTTACTCCAAGAAGGAAGAGAGACGGAAGAAAAGAAATTATAGGCCAGTTGGTCTGACCTCAGTGGCTGGGAAGATGTTGGAATCGATTGTTAAGGATGTGGTTTCGGTGAACTTGGAGGCACAATGATAAAATAGACTGTAGTCGGCGTGGTTTCCTCAAGGGAAAATTTTGCCTGGCAAATTTGTTGGAATTCTTTGAAGAAATAATAAGCAGTATAGACAAAGGGGAATCGGTTGACGTGTACAGTACTTGAATTTTCAGAAGGCTTTTGACAAGGTGCCACCCATGAGGCTGCTTAACAAGCAACAAGCCTATGGTATTACAGCAAAGATTCTGGCATAGATAAAACAAATGGCTGATTGGTAGGAGGCAAAGGGTGGGAATAAATGGAGTCTTTTCTAGTTGGCTGCTGGTGACTAGTAGTGTTCTACAGGAGTCTGTGTTGGGACTGATTCTTTTTACGTTATATATCAATGACATGGATGATGGAATTGAATGCTTTGTTGCAAAGTTTGCAGGTGGAGGGGCAGGTAGTTCTGAGGAAGTAGAGGGGCTACAGAAGGACTTAGACAGATTAGGAAAATAGGCAAAGAAGTGGCAGATGGAATACAGTGTTGGAAAGTCTATGGTCATACACTTTCGAAGAAGAAGTAAAAGGGTAGACTATTTTCTAAATGGAAAGAAAATACAAAAATCTGAGGTGCAAAGGGACTTGGGAGTCCTTGTGCAGGATTCCCTAAAGGTTAATTTACAGGTTGAGTCTGTGGTGAGGAAGGCAAATACAATGTTAATATCCATTTCAAGAGGACTAGAATATAAAAACATAAATTTAATGTTGAGACTTTATAAAATACTGATGTGGTCTCACTTGGAGAATTGTGAGCAGTTTTGGGCCCCTCATCTTAGAAAAGATGTGCTGACACTTGGAGAGGGTTGAAAGGAGGCTCACGAAAATGATTCCAGGATTGAAAAGCTTGTCATATGAAGAGTATTTGATGGCTCTTGGCCTGTATTCACTGGAATTCAGAAGAATGAGGGGTGACCGAATTGAAATCTATTGAATGGTGAAAAGCCTTGATAGAGTGGATGGGGAGAGGAAATTTCTTGTGGTGGGAGAGACTAGGGCCAGAGCACACAGCCTCAGAATAGAGGGATGTCCTTTTAGTATGGAGATGAGGAGGAATTTCTTTAGCCAGTGAGTGGTGAATCTGTAGAATTCATTGCCATGAGCAGCTGTGGAGGCTAAGTCCTTATGAATAATTAAGACAGAGGTTGATAGATTCTTGATTGGTCAAGGCAGAAGATTGGGGCTGAGAGGAAAATTGGATCAGCCATTATGAAATGGCAGAGCCAAATAGCCTAATTCTGCTCCTATGTCTTATGGTCTAATAAGAACACTTTAACACCAATTTATTGGGTCTGAAGCCCTGTGTGGTCAAGAAGGCTTCCAGGGAACTACAGCTTCGTTTTCTCCTTTTGATGATATCTGTCCATTGTTCTAATGGAGCAGCAGCATTTTGTATCTGTTATATTTGCAGGTTTGGGGAAAAAAATAATCTTCCATTCAAATCAAAACTGTTCATCCAAGATTTGTTTAAGTGTCTGGAATCAACATGGGCAGTATGCAAAATAAAATAAAGATGACAACCATAAGTGGTGCTGAATGAAAACAAACTTGTCCAAATCATCCACTGAATGACAATTCGCGGCTTTTGTAACCGTTGAAAAATGAGATGAGAATTTATGACCTTCACAAGTACAAAGAAGGAGGAGTGAAAAGAACTTTGGCAATTGTGGGGATGACTTACAGCGGACTGAAATGCTTGAGCACTTAGACATTAAGGAAGAGGATGTGCTGGAGCTTTTGAAAAGTACAAGTTAGATAAGTCGCCAGGACCGGACAAGATGTACCCCAGGCTACTGTGGGAAGCAAGGGAGGAGATTGCTGAGCCTTTGGCGATGATCTTTGCATCATCAATGGGGATGGGAGAAGTACCAGAGGATTGGAAGGTTACAAACGTTGTTCACTTGTCCAAGAAAGGGAGTAGAGATAACCCAGGAAATTATAGACCAGTGAGTCTTACCTCAGTAGGGGGCAAGTTGTTGGAGAAGATCCTGAGAGGCAGGATTTATGAGCATTTGTTAGAGGTTACAGTGTGACATTGATAGGATGCAAAACTGGGCTGAGAAGTGACAGATGGAGTTCAACCCAGATAAGTGTGAAGTGGTTCATTTCGGTAGGTCAAATTTGAAGACAGAATATAATATTAATGGTAAGACTCTTGGCAATATGGAGGATCAGCAAGATCTTGGGGTCTGTGTCCATAGGACACTCAAAGCTGCTGCACATGTTGACAGTGTTGTTAGGAAGGCGTATGGTGTGTTGGCATTCATCAACTGTGGGATTGAGTTCAAGAGCCATGAAGTAATGTTACAGCTATATAAAACCTTGGTCAGACCTCACCTGGGGTACTGTGCTCAGTTCTGGTCACCTCACTACAGGAAGGTTGTGGAAACTATATAAAGGGTGCAGAGGAGATTTACAAGGATGTTGCCTGGATTGGGGGGGCGTGCCTTATGAGAATAGGTTGAGTGAACTCGGACTTTTCTCCTTGGGATGACGGAGGATGAGAGGCGACCTGATAGAGGTGTATAAGATGATGACGCACATTGATCGTGTGGATAGCCAGAGGCTTTTTCCCAGGGCTGAATTGGATAACACAAGGGGACATAGTTTTAAGGTACTTGGAAGTAGGTACAGAGGGGATGTCAGGCGTAAGTTTTTCCACACAGAGAGTGGTGGGGGCATGGAATGCATTGCCGGCAGTGATAGAAGCGGATACGATAGGGTCTTTTAAGAGCCTCTTACGTAGGTACATGGAGCCTAGAAAATAGAAGGCTATGCGGTAGGGAAATTCCAGGCAGTTTCTAGAGTAGGATACACGGTCGGCACGACATTGTGGGCCGAAAGGCCTGTTATGTGCTGTAGATTTCTATGTTTCTATGAGAGAGTGTCAAATATCCAAATTCACTGGCAATACCAAGCTAGGTAGTAAAGAGCTGCATGAGGAAGCAGGGAGATTGCAATGGGTCAGAGACACATCTCTGGAGTCATTCACTTCAATGGAAAACAGATAATTGTGCCAACGCTGCTCCAGAAATTCACCTAGCTATTTTCCCAATACACAGCAGTGTTAGATTATTAGACTTGCAACTAGAACATAAAAAACAGCACATACAGGCACTTTGGCCCATAATGTTGTACTGACCTTTTAACCCACTTATCTGACAGTTTCTACTCCTTCCCCTCCCTCCAACTTCTTATTCTGTCTTCATCTCCCTTCCTTTCCAGTCCAGATGAAGGGCCTTGGCCCAAAACATCAACTGTTTATTCTCCTCCATAGATGCTGCCTGGCTTGCTGAGTTCTGCCAGCATTTTGTGTGTGTTGCTGTAGTGCAGTAGTTGAAAGTCTTGGAATCTTCAGAACTGACCACAGAATTGCTGAGGTCTCAATCAGGTCAAACTTAGGTGAGGAAATCCACTTTGGATTACCACCTGTTGCCCTCCTTCAGTTGCTTAATCAGCTCTTTTCCACACGGAATAGCATTTGGGAGAAGCAAAGCTTCTGGGTAGGAGATTTCAATGCCCATTGCAAGACTGGGGTGGGAAATGACCATTGGTCTTTTGGCTATTCTAGAAGAACATAGTACCACATTCAGTTTGCGAGGGAACCACTGTGAAGTATAAATCCTCGTCTTCTCCAAACAACCTCTGACAAACAAGTGTCCATGACCTCACTCACTTAGTGGAGATCAAGTTCCATCTTTACATGGGATACACCTTACAAATGGGATGAACCTTGACAAATATAACACTTTGAAACCGGGCGTCCATCATTAGCAAAAAAAGTTGTATACTACCATAATCTGTGACCATACCACTGGCATATTCCTCTTTCTTGTTACAATACAGTTGGTGAGGAACCCTGGTTCAAAGAGAAGTTCAAAAGAGCATAGTAGATGCAGGACGTGGTATGCCAAAACACAATGGACCAAACTGGTGCAGCTGCACCATAGAACAACAGATGCCCTAACAAGGAGCAAATAGAGTAAGCAAACCCACAACCGAGTGATCATATTAAGGCCCTGGAGTCCTGACCCTGAGACATAGGAGGAGAATTAGGCCATTCAGCCCATCTTGCCAGCTCTGCCAAAATATCTCTGCCTTAACAAGCACAAGTGTGGTAAAGACAAGGTTGAAGTATTTACAACCATATTCAATCAAAAGGATGTTCCAGCTCAGCTTCCTCCTAAGATCACCACCATCACAGAAATTAAGCTTCAGCAAATTCTGTTCACTGCACACTGATATCAGGAAGTGAACAAGAGTACTGGATACAATAAAGGCAAGGAAACATGCCAGCCGTAGCCAAGACTAACACGTACCTCTAGCCAAGATGCTCAGCTCTGGTACTACCTCCTGCCAAGTAGCTATGTCTAAGGGGCTGATGGCCCTTTGAACTCACCACCGCAGCACAATGTCCGCCTCGCCCTCTCTTGCTGGCAATCTCCTCCACTGAGATGTGGAAAACCTCCTTCTCCCTCATGCCATTTGCAGCAAAGTTCTATGTAGGTAGTTCAACTCCCTTTAAGATCTGGATTGCTGGGTTCCCAGCTGTAGCAATGAACAGTGGCAAGCTTTCATTAAAGTGTGACACTTCTCATAAGAGGAAATATGCTGGAGAAAAAAAATTGTGTTATTGCACTGGATTTGCAATTTGGAAATATATAAGGGCAATAAAAATACATTTCCAGGTTGTATTTTCTGAATGGCAAGAACATTTTGTTGCACAGTGATCTAGGTGCTGGTACATGATGTGCAGGCTCAGTCACCGACTAGAATGGCAAATTTGACATTATCAAGTGTGAGAAAGCCACTTGGCCCCTCACACCTGATTCAATAAAATCGTGGCTGATAGTTTGTCTTCTTGCCTAATCTGGTATCCTTTGATGCTCTTCAGGTGTAAAAAACTACCTACCCACCGGTGACTATTTTAAACTACCTAAACAACTGAAGCTACGTCCACACTAGACCAGATAAATCCGTAACCGAAGCTTTTTCTCTTCATTTTGACCGTCCGTCCACACTGAAACGGCGTTTTCCTCCCCCGAAAACAGAGATTTTCAGAAACACTCTCCAGAGTGAATAAATCTGAAAATGCCTAATATCCTGCGTAGTGTGTACGGGGTAACCGGCTAATTTTAAAACCGCTGTCATGACGTGCCGGAACAAATGGTGGCGGCAGCTCCACATTTCATTGTTTTCTTGAACGCAACATCCAACACCACAACAATATCTGACAATAGATGTGTAACAGCCTAATGTAACATTGTATGGAAATACAAGATAACACTGATGCAGACATGTTTTATACATTTAACAGGGTGCTTTATTAATGTATTGCTTGTGCAAAAATTCAATAGATGCAATTAACACACATAAAAGTTGCTGGTGAATGCAGCAGGCCAGGCAGCATCTGTAGGAAGAGGTACAGTCGACGTTTCAGGCCGAGACCCTTCTCAGGACTAACTGAAAGAAGAGCTAGTAAGAGATTTGAAAGTGGGAGGGGGAGATCCAAAATGATAGGAGAAGACAGGAGGGGGAGGGATGGAGCCAAGAGCTGGACAGGTGATTGGCAAAAGGGATATGAGAGGATCATGGGACAGGAGGCCCAGGGAGAAAGTCGGGGGGGGGGAACCCAGAGGATGGGCAAGGGGTATAGTGAGAGGGACAGTGGGAGAAAAAGGAGAGATAGAGAAAGAATGTGTGTATATAAATAAATAACAGATGGGGTACTGGAATTACTGGAAGTGCGAGAAATCGATGTTCATGCCATCAGGTTGCAGGCTACCCAGGTGGAATATAAGGTGTTGCTCCTCCAACCTGAGAGTGGCCTCTTCATAGCATTAGGGGAGGCAATAGACTGACATGTCCGAATGGGAACGAGAAGTAGAACTGAAATAGGAGGCCAACAGGAGATCCCACTTTTTCTGGCAGATACAGCGTAGGTGCTAAGCGAAGTGGTCTCCCAATCTACGTCGGGTCTCACTGATATACAGGAGGCCACACCGGGAGCATTGGACACAGTATATGACCCCAACATACTCACAGGTGAAGTGTCACCTCAACTGGAAGGATTTTTTGGGACCCTGAATGGTAGTGAGGGAGGAAGTGTAGGGGCAGGTGTAGCACTTGCTCCGCTTGCAAGGATAAATGCCAGGAGGGAGATCAGTGGGGGAGAGAGTCGCGTAGGGAGAGTTCCCTGCGGAATGCGGAAAGTAGGGTTTGGGAAATGTGCTTGGTGATAGGATCCTGTTGGAGATGAAGGAAGTTATGGAGGTGTGCTGGACGTGGAGGCTAGTGGGGTGGTAGGTGAGGACAAGACAAGAGCCTGACGTCAGTGGTGGGAAAGATGCTGGAGTCAATTATAAAAGATGAAATTACGACACATCTGGATAGTAGTAACAGGATTGGTCTGAGTCAGCATGGATTTACAAAGGGGAAATCGTGCTTTTCCAATCTTCTGGAATTTTTTGAGGATGTAACTATGAAAATGGACAAGGGAGAGCCAGTGGATGTAGTGTACCTGGACTTTCAGAAAGCCTTTGATAAAGTCCCACATAGGAGATTAGTGGGCAAAATTAGGGCACATGGCATTGGGGGCAGAGTACTGACATGGATTGAAAATTGGCTGGCTGACAGAAAACAAAGAGTAGCGATTAACGGGTCCTTTTCGGAATGGCAGGCGGTGACCAGTGGGGTACCGCAGGGTTCAGCGCTGGGACCACAGCTGTTTACAATATATATTAATGATTTAGATGAGGGAATTAAAAGTAACATTAGCAAATTTGCCGATGACACAAAGCTGGGTGGCAGTGTGAAATGTGAGGAGGATGTTATGAGAATGCAGGGTGACTTGGACAGGCTGGGTGAGTGGGCAGATGCATGGCAAATGCAGTCTAATGTGGATAAATGTGAGGTTATCCACTTCGGTGGTAAGAACGGAAAGGCAGATTATTAACTAAATGGAGTCAAGTTAGGAAAAGGGGAAGCACAACGAGATCTAGGTGTTCTTGTACATCAGTCACTGAAAGCAAGCATGCAAGTACAGCAGGCAGTGAAGAAAGCTAATGGCATGCTGGCCTTCATAACAAGGGGAATTGAGTATAAGAGCAAAGAGGTCCTTCTGCAGCTGTACAGGGCCCTGGTGAGACCACACCTGGAGTACTGTGTGCAGTTTTGGTCTCCAAATTTGAGAAAGGACATTCTTGCTATTGAGGGAGTGTAGCGTAGGTTTGCAAGGTTAATTCCCGGAATGGCGGGACTGTCATATGTCGAAAGATTGGAGCAACTGGGCTTGTATACTCTGGAATTTAGAAGGCTGAGAGGGGATCTTATTGAAACATGTAAGATTATTAAGGGATTGGATACACTGGAGGCAGGAAGCATGTTCCCGCTGATGGGTGAGTCCAGAACCAGAGGCCACAGTTTAAGAACTAGGGGTAGGCCATTTAGAACGGAGTTGAGGAAAAACTTTTTCACCCAGGGAGTGGTGGATATATGGAATGCTCTGCCCCAGAAGGCTGTGGAGGCCAAGTCTCTGGATGCTTTCAAAAGAGAGATGGATAGAGCTCTTAAAGATAGCGGAATCAAAGGTTATGGGGATAAGGTAGGAACTGGATACTGATTGTGGATGATCAGCCGTGATCACAGTGAATGGCGGTGCTGGCTCAAAGGGCCGAATGGTCTACTCCTGCACCTATTGTCTATTGTCTATAAGAGAAGCCCTATTCCTAGTATGGCAGTGGGAGGATGGGGAGAAGGCAAACGTACATGAAATAGAAGCGATGCAGGAGAGGGCAACATTGATGGTGGAGGAAGGGAAGACTCTTTCTTTGAAAAAGGAGGATATCTCAGTAGTTCTGCAATGAAAAGCATCATCCTGAGAGCAGATGCAGTGGAGACAGAGGAACTGAGAGAAGGGGATGGCCACTTTCACAAGTGACAGGGTGGGAAGAGGTTGGAGACAGAGGAACTGAGAGAAGGGGATGGCCACTTTCACAAGTGACAGGGTGGGAAGAGGTATAGCCCAGGTAGCTGTGAGAATCAGTGGGTTTATAAAAGATACCAGTAGATATACTGTCTCCAGAGATGGACAGAGAGATCAAGAAAGGGGAGGGAGGTGTCAGAAATGGACCAGGTAAACTTGGGGGCAGAGTAGAAGTTGAAGGCAAAGTTGATTAAGTTGATGCGTTCCGCATGGGTGCAAGAAGCAGCACCAATGCGGTCGTCGATGTAGCGCAGGAAGAGTTGGGGAGCGATACTGGTGTGATCTTGGAACATGACTCTTCCACGTAGCCGACAGAAAGGCAGGTGTAGCTGGAACCCACGCAAGAGCCCATGGCTACACCTTGGGTTTAAAAGAAGTGGGAGGAGCCAAAGGAGAAATTATTGAGAGTGAGGACCAGTTCAGCCAGGTGGAGGAGTGGTGGTAGAGGAGAACTAGTTGGGTCTGTTGTCCAGAAAGAAACAAAGAGCTTTAATGCCCTCCCGATGGGGGTGGAAGTGGCCTGGCCCCAATCGTCTCATTTTCACTATGAATGTCCAGTCCCTATACTTCGCCGTCATCTGCACCCGCTCATCTGTTTAAACTCTCATATGATAATGCCATCCATCCCTCACTCCCCAACCACTCTCCCCACCGCATCTCACCAGTCAATCTGGTGAATCTTCCATGCAGATCTTCTGTCAATGCTATCTCCTTGTTGGAGTCAGGAGATCAGACCTGAACAAAGGTGGCTCTCATAATACAAACGGCAGTATCACAAATCTTGTAATTAAATCACTGAAATAAAGGCCAACAAAAAGTCTGTCCTCATAACTGTTTACTGTAGCTGCTGAATTTCTGAGGGTTATGTATGTGCATGAACACACCAGCACTATGTGTGGGTTTCCTTCACGGGCTCTGGTTTCCTCCCACATTTCAAAGACGTACCAGTTAGTAGGCTAATTGATCATTGTAAATTGTCCCGTGATTTGGCTATGGTTAAACATAGAGAAACATAGAAACACAGAAAACTTACAGCACAATACAGGCCCTCAGCCCACAATGCTGTACCGAACATGTACTTACTTTAGAAATTACCGAGGGTTACCCATAGCCCTCTGTTTTTCTAAGCTCCATGTACCTATCCAGGAGTCTCTTAAAAGACCCTATCATATCCGCCTCCACCACAGTCGCCAGCAGCCCATTCCACACACACATCACTCTCTGCGTAAAAAACCTACCCCTGACATCCCCTCTGTACCTACTTCCAAGCACCTTAAAACTGTGCCCTCTTGTGCTAGCCATTTCAGCCCTGGGAAAAAGCCTCTGACTATCCACACGATCAATGCCTCTCATCATCTTATATACCTCTATCAGGTCACCTCTCATCCTCCATCGCTCCAAGGAGAAAAGGCCGAGTTCACTCAACTTATTCTCATAAGGCATGCTCCCCAATCCAGACCACATCATTGTAAATCTCCTCTGCACCCTTTCTATGGTTTCCACATCCTTCCTGTAGTGAGGTGACCAGAACTGAGCAAAGTACTCCAAGTGGGGTCTGACCAGGGTCCTATATAGCTGCAACATTACCCCTCGGCTCACGAACTCAATCCCACAGTTGATGAAGGCCAACACACCGCACGCCTTCTTAACCACAGAGTCAACCTACGCAGCAGATTTGAGTGTCCTATGGACATGGACACGGACCCCAAGACCCCTCTGATCCTCCACACTGCTAAGAGTCTTACCATTAATACTATATTCTGCCATCATATTTGACCTACCAAAATTATCCACCTCACACTTATCTGGGTTGAACTCCATCTGCCACTTCTCAGCTCAGTTTTGCATCCTATCGATGTTCCACTGTAACCTCTGACAGCCCTCCACACTATCCATAACACCCCCAACCTTTGTGTCATCAGCAAACTTACTAACCCATCCCTCCACTTCCTCATCCAGGTCATTCATAAAAATCACAAAAATTAAGGGTCCCAGAACAGATCCCTGAGGCACACCACTGGTCACCGACCTCCATGCAGAATATGACCTGTCTACAACCACTCTTTGCCTTCTGTGGGCAAGCCAAATCTCGATCCACAAAGTAATGTCTCCTTGGATCCCATGCCTCCTTACTTTCTCAATAAGCCTTGCATGGGGTACCTTATCAAATGCCTTGTTGAAATCCATATACACTACATCTACTGCTCTTCCTTCATCAATGTGTTTAGTCACATCCTCAAAAAATTCAATCAGGCTCGTAAGGCACGGCCTGCCCTTGACAAAGCCATGCTGACTCTTCCTAATTATATTAAGCCTCTCCAAACGTTCACAAATCTTGCCTCTCAGGATCTTCTCCATCAACTTACCAACCACTGAAGTAAGACTCGCTGGTCTATAGTTTCCTGGGCTATCTCTACTCCCCTTCTTGTATAAAGGAACAACATCGCAACCCTCCAATCCTCCGGAACCTCTCTCATCCCCATTGGCGATGCAAAGATCATAGCCAGAGGCTCAGCAACATCTTCCCTCGTTTCCCACAGTAGCCTGGGGTACATCTCATCCGGTCCCGGCAATTTATCCAACTTGATGCTTTCCAAAAGCTCCAGCACATCCTCTTTCTTAATGTCTATGTGCTCAAGCGTTTCAGTCCGCTCTAAATCATAATCAGTTAGATCAGTGGGTTGCTGGGTGGTGTGGCTCAGAGGGATGGAAAAGCCTGTTCTGCGCTATATCCCTAAATAAATAAATTTCATCATCTCAGGAATACAGGAGGTTTCTGGATAATGTCAGGGCTCCGTCGCCAAGAATTGTCCATGAGCTGATTTCTCCACAAGTCAGAAATGTCAAGAATCTATAGTAACCCATACCATATCACTCTACTGTACATCTACTTGTGATAATTCTTTAACTTCATTGAATAATCAGCTTTACATTACACCAAACTAATGGAATATATACTGTATCCAGTCATTAATGGATACCTTGAAACTATTATTACTACTACTAGATTGAAAAAGTATAGTAATTTTAAAATGTATGGGAGAATTTATGTAGCTAAATTTCTGTAAATCAGGTCATCTGTAATCCAGGGAACCCCTGTACTTCTCTTTTCTACATTTTCTGGATGGCTTTACAGCTCTTCCATTTACCACACCTCTGCTCTTTTATACAGCCAGTCTGCATGCCCCGAGGCTTCTGTGGTACAGCACACACTGACACCCTACTTTGTGTCATCAGTAAACTGGAATATATATACACATTAGCATCCTCATCAAGTCAACGTCACTGATTGTGATTGGCTGGAACCCCCATTACCAATCCCTACAGCACCTTACTAGTTGCAACCTCCCAATTCATCCCTCTTCTCTTTTCTGTTCATTAACCAATTCACTCCCATTTATTTTATCCTCAATGCCTGGTCTTGTTTAATAATCTTCTTTTGTGACTTTATTGACCTTCCATTCTAAAAGTCCAAACATACCATATCCACCATTTCACTCATCTACTTTGTTAGTTACAACCTTAAGAAAGTGCCAAATATGATCACTTTTCCAGAAATTCATGCTGACACTCACAATTCCCTTAATTATTCCAAATAAAACTATTTAATGGAGAAAAACACACTGTGCTTCTGTACATGTCCTGTGAAACTAGTAGACGTGATACCTTTCTGCTACTCCTCTAAGTGTGGATTTATACTGAATATTACCTTAGCACTAAACTAATTTGCGATGCAACAATCATACTTCCCTTCTTTGTCCCACCATGGCTCTAACTGCTTCCTGTCTAAATCAATTTGGTGACTTCATGATCTCTGACCCAACAGCTGCAACCAGCTGGACTTGCTTTCTTCTCAATTCTCATTAGGGGAATCATTTTTCTGGGAAGAAGGAAGAATCAATTAAATCTACATTGGGACTGGGCAGGTCAAATATCAGAAGTGCACATAGGATGACCTAATTTAAATAAAATAATGTGTGCAAAACCTTGAAACCCATGGGTAGATGTTCGAAAGTCCTTTAACAGGTCTGACGTTCATGTTGTTCAGTGGAGCTCCCAATAATGAGTCATGAATGTTAAAGGAAAACTGATCCATGAGATTCCACAAAGGCAGTGAAGTGGGCATTTGCAGCCTCTTTAGGATTAAAGTCATGAACACTGGAATGCCTCTGATCCTGCTTCTATGAGCCGATTATGTTATAGGTTTCTTTCTTGCTGAAAGGAACCACAAGTTCAATGAAGTTAAAATCACTCAAATCCTTCATTCCGAAGAGAGATCCCCCTCAATATACCAACAGCAATATACACACACCCATGTAGCCTGTGGTAGTCTGTGCTTTAATGTTAGCTCTGCCCCAGAATGCCACAAGGTAATTAACAAGGCATTGTTGTCTCCAGCTATCAATAGCAGTGACAGGAACCACTGTAGACTTTGGTGTTGGCTCCAATACAAGCTAATGCAAATTGTTATTGGTGTTGTTATAATACTACATAGGACACGAGTGAACATGCCCTCATATCCAATGATTATGTCACGGAAGAAAATTAGAATATACTCAACAGGAGGAAATCTAAAGATGCTGGAATTTCAAGCAACACACATAAAAGTTGCTGGTGAACGCAGCAGGCCAGGCAGCATCTCTAGGAAGAAGCACAGTCGATGTTTCGGGCCAAGACCCTTCGTCAAGACACACTCAGGTTGGAGGAACAACACCTTATATTCCGTCTGGGTAGCCTCCAACCTGGTGGCATGAACATTGACTTCTCAAACTTCCGCTAATGTCCCACCTCCCACCTGTACCCCATCCGTTATTTATCTATATACACACACATTATTTTTCTCCCTCTGTCCCTCTCACTATATGCCTTGCCCATCCTCTGGGCTTCCCCGCCCTTTTCTTTCTCCCTGGGCCTCCTGTCCCATGATCCCCTCATATCCCTTTTGCCAATCACCCGTCCAGCTCTTGGCTCCATCCCTCCCCCTCCTGTCTTCTCCTATCATTTTGGATCTCCCCTTCCCCCTCCAACTTTCAAATCCCTTACTCACTCTTCCTTCAGTTAGTCCTGACGAAGGGTCTCGGACTGAAACGTCGACTGTACCTCTTCCTGGAGATGCTGCCTGGCCTGCTGCGTTCACCAGCAACTTTGATGTGTGTTGCATATACTCAACAGGTCAGGCAGCATTGATGAAGAGAGTAAACAATTCAAACTGAGAACCTTTCATTAGAACTAGCAAAAGACAGAAATCCAAGATGTTTTAAGTTGAAGAGAAGGGATGGGGGTGGAGAGAACAAAAGGGAAAATGTGCAAACTGGATGGCAAATAAGAGAGAGTGAATGACACAGGAGAATTTGCAGGATTCTCTTTCAGCTTGGATTCACTACATCTGCAGTGTTCTGTACCTCGCTGTTCTAGTGATGTTTTTGTTTCTCTTCCCTGCCCTCATTTACTTCCTCCCAATTACACCTCCTCGAGACAGCTCCGTTTCAATCGACAAGTTTTAACTAACTTCTTTCAGCCATTGCTGACAGTACCTGCTTAATAAAAACAACCATCATAGCAGCTGTATAACTGTATAACAGCTGTATGGCCCTTGTGGCTACAGGGGTCAGGGGGTATGGAGGGAAGGCTGGGTTCTGAGTTGGATGATCAGCCATGATCATAATAAATGGCGGTGCAGGCTCGAAGGGCCGAATGGCCTACTCCTGCACCTATTTTCTATGTTTCTATGTTTCTATAACCTGGGGACCACAGACCCCTTGCTGAATGGTATTGGTGCAATGCATATAAAAGGTTGGGAACCCCTGATATAGCCCCTTTAAAGTAACTGTAACATCTGAGATATTCCTCAGAAGTACAATCAATCAAAATCCAGTATTGAGTCTTAGCCAAGAACATAGTAGAAATTTTATAAGGGAATAACAGAGTTCAGGTCTTGATAGCAGAAGACACATCTACCAGTATTGAGGCGATCTAGTCTTGGAACTGGAAAAGCAGAGCAATCTCAGTGGGTTAGAGGGGATTACAGAAGGAAATGGTGGGCTCTAAGGATGAGAATTTTATAACTGTGGTTTTGGTGGACTGGGAGGCAATGTAAGTTGAGCTAGTTCAGTGCTGTTTGGTGTGAGTTAGTGTACAGGCAGTGAGATCTGCATTAACACACTTAAATGGAAATCAAAACATGATGGGAAGCTATGCAAGTGTGGGGAAGCTGATTTTAGGTTTGGGAGCTGATTTGCATTCAAAGACTTGAGTTACGAATCCCTGATCGAAAGGTATCAAGCAGAAAACACTCCAATTCATGGAATAAGAATGGCCTATTCAGCCTGCCTCATCTATGCTGACAATGATGGTCCAAACCAATTCCATTTGCCCACATTAAGCCCTTTCCCCTCTATACCTTTCATATCCAACTACCTCGCCGCTTCTCCCGTCAAGCTCTGAAGGCGACGCTCTCCACCATGAGGAGGTACTTGGTGTCCCTATCCCAGACCCTTCCACACCTTCGGGACACTTTCTTCGCCATCTGTAATGGTCCTACCCGTTATTTCATCCTCCGTCGGATCCACGCCTGCAATCGCCGTTTTTTTGACTTTGTCTTGTTAGGCAAAGATCGCAAGATCCTACATCTACGGACTCCAGAGCCTGCCGGCCCCGACGCTAGCAGGCATGAACTTTCAATTGCGGCCCCTGCCATTGATCTCGGCGGCTCCAACACCTCAGGACATATTCAAAACCCGGACTCCAGCAACGACCATGGACACCTTCACAGCGATTGCGCAACCACCAACTGCGACTCCAGCCTTGAACTCCAGGCCGGGTCTTTATGTGCTGCTGTTGTGACTCCCGTCTCCCCTTCCCCCACCACCACTCCGCAGCCCCGTCTTCCTCAGATCCCACCGTCAACTCCTGGGCCCTCAGAGGCTCCATCTTCCTCTCACCCCAACCCTCCCCTCTCCACTGACACCCCCAGCCTCCCCCCTCCCCCCTCTGATCCCAGCTCTCAAGATTCCAGCCTTGAACTCCAGGCCGGGTCTTTATGTGCTGCTGTTGTGACTCCCGTCTCCCCTTCCCCCACCACCACTCCGCAGCCCCGTCTTCCTCAGATCCCACCGTCAACTCCTGGGCCCTCAGAAGCTCCATCTTCCTCTCACCCCAACCCTCCCCTCTCCACTGACACCACCAGCCTCCCCCCTCCCCCCTCTGATCCCAGCTCTCATCCGTGCCGGGTCTTTACCATCCCCTCCGACCTTCAACTGTCGGAGGCAGAACGCTCTGTTCTCAGTAAGGGCCTCTCGTTTGTCCCCCTTCGCCCACAGCTCAGCGAGTTCCGTGTTCGCCACGATGCGGAACTTTTCTTCCGCCGTCTCCGTCTCCGAGCCTACTTCTTCGGCAAGGACTCTTCCACCCCCACCGATGACCCCTTCTCCCGTCTTCAACCCTCTTCTTCTTCATGGACACCCCGCTCTGGTCTTCTGCCTGCTCTGGATCTCTTTATCGCTAATTGCCGATGGGACATCAACCGTCTCGACTTCACCGCACCTTGTCCCCATTCCAACCTCACTCCTTCAGAACGCTCTGCTCTCCACTCCCTCCGCACTAATCCTAACCTTATTATTAAACCCGCTGATAAGGGGGGTGCTGTTGTAGTCTGGCGTACTGATCTCTACCTTGCCGAGGCGCAGCGACAACTCGCGGATACCTCCTCTTATTTACCCCTCGATCGTGACCCCACTAAGGAGCACCAGGCCATTGTCTCCCACACCATCACCGACTTTATCCGCTCAGGGGATCTCCCATCCACTGCTACCAACCTTATAGTTCCCACACCCCGCACTTCCCGTTTCTACCTCCTACCCAAGATCCACAAACCTGCCTGTCCTGGCCGACCTATTGTCTCAGCTTGCTCCTGCCCCACCGAACTCGTTTCTGCATACCTCGACACTGTTTTATCACCCCTTGTTCAATCCCTTCCGACCTATGTTCGTGACACTTCTCACGCTCTTAAACTTTTCGATGATTTTAAGTTCCCTGGCCCCCACCGCTTTATTTTCACCATGGATGTCCAGTCCTTATATACTTCCATCCCCCATCAGGAAGGTCTCAAAGCTCTACGCTTCTTTTTGGATTCCAGACCTAATCAGTTCCCCACTACCACCACTCTGCT
Source organism: Mobula hypostoma (assembly GCF_963921235.1). Classification (NCBI taxonomy): domain Eukaryota; kingdom Metazoa; phylum Chordata; class Chondrichthyes; order Myliobatiformes; family Myliobatidae; genus Mobula; species Mobula hypostoma. Next base: position 24,861,306 of record NC_086129.1, on the reverse strand, counting down.
CCGTCTAGCGGAATTAGTCCTTACTCTTAATAATTTCTCATTTTGCTCCTCCCATTTCCTCCAAACTAAAGGTGTAGCTATGGGCACCCGTATGGGCCCTAGCTATGCCTGCCTTTTTGTTGGGTTTGTGGAACAATCTATGTTCCGTGCCTATTCTGGTATCTGTCCCCCACTTTTCCTTCGCTACATGGACGACTGCATTGGCGCTGCTTCCTGCACGCATGCAGAACTCGTTGACTTTATTAACTTTGCCTCCAACTTTCACCCTGCCCTCAAGTTTACCTGGTCCATTTCTGACACCTCCCTCCTCTTTCGAGATCTTTCTGTCTCTGTCTCTGGAGACAGCTTATCCACTGATGTCTACTATAAGCCTACTGACTCTCACAGCTATCTGGACTATTCCTCTTCTCACCCTGTCTCTTGCAAAAACGCCATCCCCTTCTCGCAATTCCTCCGTCTCCGCCGCATCTGCTCTCAGGATGAGGCTTTTCATTCTAGGACGAGGGAGATGTCTTCATTTTTTAAAGAAAGTGGCTTCCCTTCCTCCACTATCAACTCTGCTCTTAAACGCATCTCCCCCATTTCACGTACATCTGCTCTCACTCCATCCTCCCACCACCCCACTAGGAATAGGGTTCCCCTGGTCCTCACCTACCACCCCACCAGCCTCCGGGTCCAACATATTATTCTCCGTAACTTCCGCCACCTCCAACGGGATCCCACCACTAAGCACATCTTTCCCTCCCCCCCTCTCTCTGCATTCCGCAGGGATCGCTCCCTACACAACTCCCTTGTCCATTCGTCCCCCCCATCCCTCCCCACTGATCTCTCTCCTGGCACTTATCCGTGTAAGTGGAACAAGTGCTACACATGCCCTTACACTTCCTCCCTTACCACCATTCAGGGCCCCAAACAGTCCTTCCAGGTGAGGCAACACTTCACCTGTGAGTCGACTGGGGTGATATACTGCGTCCGGTGCTCCCAATGTGGCCTTTTATATATTGGTGAGACCCGACGCAGACTGGGAGACCGCTTTGCTGAACATCTATGCTCTGTCCGCCAGAGAAAGCAGGATCTCCCAGTGGCCACACATTTTAATTCCACACCCCATTCCCATTCTGACATGTCTATCCACGGCCTCTTCTACTGTAAAGATGAAGCCACACTCAGGTTGGAGGAACAACACCTTATATTCCGTCTGGGTAGCCTCCAACCTGATGGCATGAACATCGACTTCTCTAACTTCCGCTAAGGCCCCACCTCCCCCTCGTACCCCATCTGTTACTCATTTTTATGCACACATTCTTTCTCTCACTCTCCTTTTTCTCCCTCTGTCCCTCTGAATATACCTTTTGCCCATCCTCTGGGTCACCCCCCCCCGTCATTCTTCCCGGACCTCCTGTCCCATGATCCTCTCGTATCCCCTTTTGCCTATCACCTGTCCAGCTCTCGGCTCTATCCCTCCCCCTCCTGTCTTCTCCTATCATTTTGGATCTCCCCCTCCCCCTCCAGCTTTCAAATCCCTTACTCACTCTTCCTTCAGTTAGTCCTGACGAAGGGTCTCGGCCTGAAACGTCGACTGCACCTCTTCCTATAGATGCTGCTTGGCCTGCTGCGTTCACCAGCAACTTTGATGTATGTTACCTTTCCAAATGTCTTTTAAATATTGTAATAGTACCTTCCTCCATCACCTCCTGTCCCAGATATACACTGCCTTCTGTGAGAAAAACTTACTGGCTTGATGTCCTTTAAATTTCTCCCTTCTTACCTTAATTCTGTGCCATCTAATTTTAGACTCAACCGCCCTGGGGAGAAATATTCCAACTATCTATCTTAACTATATCCTTTATAATTCATATAAGGGTACTTCTCAGCCTTCTGGAGGAGGAGAGGAGGAGAAGATGGCGGTGCGACAGCAGCAGGCGCGGCCTCTCTGGTGATGAATATCTGTTAACTGTCAAGTAGGGGACCGTGCACAATTCTGATTTGATGGAGACGGACCTGAGAGTACGGAGGAACATTTGGAAAACTTCTGAAATGCCCGCTTCGCTGCCACTGCTACTGTGTGGTAACCGGAATCTCCGGAGCAGAAGGCCCCGAAATCCTCGGCTTTGAGTGTTTCAGCGGCCGGGGCGAGGTCGAAGGCGCTCGGCAGCGGGTGGCGCTTGGGAGGCTGTATCGGAGAGGCTGGTCAGAGGCTCGAAGTTTTCGGACAGACGGACTCGGTGTCGGCTGTGTTCGGCTGCTTCCAAGGCATCGGCAAGTTGACGGTGCCTGGAGGTTTATGGCAGGGAGTTTCTCCCTTTTGCCGCCTGCTATCGGGGACTCGGGAGTCGATCGACTTGGGGACTTTGAGACTATTTTTACCATGCCCATGGTTTGTTCTTCATCAAATTATGGTATTGTTTTACACTGCTGTAACTATATGTTATAATTATGTGGTTCTGTCAGTGTTAGTCTTTGGTTTGTCCTGTTTTCTGTGATATCACTCTGGAGAAACAGTGCATCATTTCTTAATGCATGTATGCATTTCTAAATGACAATAAAAGAGGACTGAGTGTTCTCATAATCTAAGCTATATTCCAGTTAGCTTACTTGGGACAAACCTTAAAGAACAAAAACTAATCAAGAAAATAGCTGGGATTCCCTTTATTTGAGACACGATGCCACTTAATTGAGACAGCACGTTGTTGCCAAACAGCTTTCTAACACATGCAATTGTGTGGCCGGTAGACGCTACACTGTACTTAGGGAAAAGAATTTTTAAATAGCATCAGTTGCATGTGTTTGTGTTCAAAAAGCAGTGATTTGTGACACTTCTAGTTGGCAAGAAATAAGCAATATGACAACTCTGAATTGTTTTGCTCACCGCAGTTTCAAGCATTCAAGCTTGGAGATGCTAGAAACTGCCGGGAGTGAAAATGAAGCATTTTCACTACTTCAAGTTAGGAACTACGAAGAACTTGAAGGTATCGAAAATTATCTCGTGTTACAATGAAAATGAAGATTTTAAGGATGCAATCGTTGAAAGCATTGTATGAAAGCAGTCCATTTATCTACACTAGGTGTCTGCACTAATTTTGCTCATTTACAGTCAACCAAAAGAACATGGCAGCGTACACTGGATGAATTCCTCCATTGATAACTATTAGGAACTAACACACAGTTTAAAAGTGCTGTAGTAGTATCGGTAGTGTTCTAATTTGTTCTGTATTTCATTTAAATCTTTTTTTATATCTTTTTAACTATTTCTATGAAACTTCAGCTAATTGGGGCAGCTGCTTAATTGGGCCAAAATGTACTGGTCCCGATGTGTCCAAATTAACCAGAACCCACTGTAACTGCAGCCTTTCATTTCAGCAAATATCCTGGTGAATCTCTTCAGTGTTGTTGAATGTTACCACATCCTTCTTATATTGCGGTGACTAGAACTGTACACAATACTCTCCATGTACGTTAACTGATGATTTGTTCAACTGCAACACAAAGTCCTAGCTCTTATACTCAATGCCTCAGCCTATGAGGGCAAGCAAATGTTTTTTTTAATCCACTACACTATCCATCTGTATTCCACTTTCAGGGTCTATGGATTAAATTCCACGTGCCACTGCTCCTCAACGTTTTCCAGCTGACCTACGTACTGTTACACTTTTAGACAACTTTCTTTGCTGTCTACAACCCCACCAATTTTTGTGTGGTCAGTAAACTTACCTACATTTGCATGCTACTCCTTTATATCTATTACAAACAAACAAAGGAGAAAGTGAAGGTAGTTGTTGCTGGCATTCAGTAACGCCAGCCCCAAAACGTCTCTGCCGCAGTTCCACTGGGCAGTGCCCGCACCAAGGCTACTCCAGTTGCAACTTCTAGCACCAAGGGGGATATAGGTTTCAGGTGCAAGAGTAGATCATGAACTGCACATTCCTGCCTCTCTCCGCAGGGTCACACAATATACAGACTTGGAAATGTATCACTGCTTTTGAGACCAGCTCCCTGAAGCCACCTTAATAGGATTACAAGAGTATCTTCACCAGAAGAACTGCAACTGCTTGCCACAACTTCCTCATATGCAATTACAGTTGGACAATAAATGCCAGCATTTCCAGCAATACTCAAATACAGTACGTGGCAGACCACAGTACGTGTGCTTGCAACACTGTGTGTCCGACAGAATGATCAGCAGCACTGGGGCTCCACAGGGGACTGTCATGTCTCCCTTTCTCTTCACCATTTACACCTCGGACTTCAACTACTGCACAGAGTCTTGTCATCTTCAGAAGTTTTCAGATGACTCTACCATAGTTGGATGCATCAGCAAGGGAGATGAGGCTGAGTACAGGGCTACGGTAGGAAACTTTGTCACATGGTGTGAGCAGAATTATCTGCAGCTTAATGTGAAAAAGACTAAGGAGCTGGTGGTAGACCTGAGGAGAGCTAAGGTACCGGTGACCCCTGTTTCCATCCAGGGGGTCAGTGTGGACATGGTGGAGGATTACAAATACCTGGGGATACGAATTGACAATAAACTGGACTGGTCAAAGAACACTGAGGCTGTCTACAAGAAGGGTCAGAGCCGTCTCTATTTCCTGAGGAGACTGAGGTCCCTTAACATCCGCTGGACGATGCTGAGGATGTTCTACGAGTCTGTGGTGGCCAGTGCTATCATGTTTGCTGTTGTGTGCTGGGCAGCAGGCTGAGGGTGGCAGACACCAACAGAATCAACAAACTCATTCGTAAGGCCAGTGATGTTGTGGGGATGGAACTGGACTCTCTGACGGTGGTGTCTGAAAAGAGGATGCTGTCTAAGTTGCATGCCATCTTGGTCAATGTCTCCCATCCACTACATAATGTACTGGGTGGGCACAGGAGTACATTCAGCCAGAGACTCATTCCACCGAGATGCAACACAGAGCATCATAGGAAGTCATTCCTGCCTGTGGCCATCAAACTTTACAACTCCTCCCTTGGAGGGTCAGACACTCTGAGCCAATAGGCTGGTCCTGGACTTATTTCCTGGCATAATTTACATATTACTATTTAACTATTTATGGTTTTATTACTATTTATTATTTATGGTGCAACTGTGACTAAAACCAATTTCCCCCGGGATCAATAAAGTATGACTATGACTATGACTATACATAAAAATGAATAACTAAACAGGGTAGAATCATTTTGAATTAAGGATTCCTCCAAAGTCCCAAAAAAGTGACGCTTGGTACATTTGCCACTGCAAATTATCCTTCATGGTAGACGCGCATTAGATTCTGGGATGAGGTAGAATAAAATGGGATTAGTGTAAATGAATGCCTGATGGTTGGCAGAGATTAAGTGGGCTGAATAGCCCGTTTTCATGCTACATGGCTCTAACTCCTGCTCTTAGAGATGTTTGGATTCAAAGCAGTTATGACATTCCACAATAGTTGCTCAGTAATCTCAGGATGATTGCAGTGAGTCTGATGTACAGCTTATTCCTGCTGCCTAGTTCACTATATTATTGCATCATTTGGCAGACTTGCTCGTGCTGGCCGTGGATGCACATTTAACTCGCACCCGGTAGCAATTACAGTTGCTTTGTTTTGTGTTTTGCACACTCTGGAATTAATTCTCACCTATGATGAATAGTTGCTTCATCCAAAGGATCTGGGCCCTGAGCCAGCTCTGCATCAGATTACAGGTTTCAAAGTTAAAGGGAAAACTGCCTCACCTCAATCTTTTCACAATTCACTGCTGAACTGAGTGCAAAACAACTGGGTGATGTTGGAAGCAGTCTGGGGGCTCATGCACGATTTCAATAGTTTCTGTTGGGAAGGCATCTATCAACCACCAATAATACAGGTCTAAGTTCACATCATCTGTAAGGCTGCAAGAAAACACCTTCAGCATGGAGAGAAAGAGGAAAGAAGTTCGACATCTTGTTCTGGTTCTAAATTCATTGCCTACTATAGTGATATAACTGTGGTCAATAGTTTTTTAATTGGTAAGGGGGTTAAGGAGTAAGGGGAGAGGACAGGAGAATGGGGTTAAAAAATGTACTATGACTGTAAGGTGGAGCAGATTCAATGCAATGAATGCCTAATTCTGCTCTTATATCTTACGGTTTAACATCCATATACAAACGAACTCTCTTACATCTCCCACAACCCAGGTTTTTCTTTCCTCCTACAACATTTGTGTTTATAAAATATTATCTAATTTATTTTCTCTTCTTTCCAACCCTGTCTAATGGGACTTCACTTTCTCAGGTCAAAAAAAGTTTCAGAAATATTTCATGACAGTAACCAGAACTATTCTCCAAAAAAGAACAAAAGTGGTTCCATTCACTGTATACTGCAGCACAGCCTGATATCACCACAGAGCCAGTTCAATCCTGATCTCAGGGTCTGTCCATGTGGAGCTTGCACTTTCTCCCTGCGGCTACCTCAGTTTTCTCTGGGAGGTCCAGGCTCCAAAAACCGGAGGGTCAGTAAGTTAACTGGCCATTCTGCAGGTTGCCTCCAGTGCATTATAGAATCTGCAAGGAAGGGTGGAATTACTGTTGGGAGAACAAAAAGTGGGTCGAGTCTAGATTAGAGTAAAATGGATGGTTGACAGCACAGACTCTATGGGCCAAATGGCCTGTTTCAATGTTGTATATCCATAATACAGCTTGACTTACACTCTCATATGATCTCTTCGTGTATTAAAATTTCACATTTAACAGGCAGGCTCCAACAGCTCATTTAAGTAATCAAGATGTGTCACCTAATCTTTGACAATGACTTGACAGAGAATGAGGAAGAACAGAAAATAACTGCATAACTGAAAAACTGCAAACATGGTTCCACTTGTTATTAAGTCATGCATATTTTCAAGAGGAGTCTTCAGACAACAATCTGGGACAGGTTTTAGCTTAAATAAGATTCACACACAAATCAATCCATAATCTGAAAAACAAATCCACTGATTCAATGTTATCACAATCTAATATCACTACATCAAGAAAAATGACAGGAAAGAAAAGGCTTGGAGAGGAATGAAAATGGTCAGCAACGAAGCAATGATGCTCATCAAGGACAGAGATCAGTGCACGAGCCAACACGTCAACTGTGGGAGAGTCATCTGTCAAGAGTAATCAGCCAACATACTACTACACGTAAATGCACCATACTGGATTCTAGAAGACATAACAAGGCATATCCTGCTTCCATCAGTTTAGACAGGATGATAACATGAATGTACCAACTAGTACCTGCAGTACTTCAGGTTTATTTCCATTAGATTCATGTTCCCCAGCACTAAAACCCAAGTAGCACTGAACTCAGTGATTTACTGTTCTAAGTCCCCACAGTGGAACTCATTAGAAATCAGTAAATGATGAATTTCAAATTATTTCTTCTTAAAAGTTGCACATTGGTTCTTAATGTTGTTTCATATACTACAGAGATTTACAAGAAACTTTTATCTTAGCTTTTGTTTCATGGAATTCTATAATAAGAGTCCAAATATAGCACATTGCTCAAGGTTAACTAATAGTGCACGTGGAGTGCCAGATGGCACACACACAAATTCATCCTAGCCAGACAAAGGTTGGAAGGGGTGTGTGTGTGTGTGTGTGTGTGTGTGTGTGTGTGTGTGTGTGTGTGTGTGTGTGTGTGTGTGTATTTACGCGCGCATACATGCATGCAAAAATGTTTTCATTGAGCTGTGTTGGAATTTACAGTCTCCCGCAGTTTGGAGCAAACTGACAGACTGCATGCAGCTTTGTAAATGATGCTCGTTTCCCCTGAGCTGCAGCCGGGAACAGCCAGCACTTCAGCGAAGCACGATCGAAGATCGGGTCACTGTGCCACAAGACACTGCTGTCTGGAGGAGTGTGAAAATTAGAGGGGAGGTGTGGTGTAAAATCAATCTCAGCAAGAGCAGGCATTTTTAAGTAATATTTATTCTAGTTAAGATTCCTTAAGGAACCAATCAGGAAAATGAGGCTCATTACTAGATACACCTGCCCAAACTAACCATGCATTGGGGGCCACGTGGACAACTTGTTTCCTTATTTACATTTTCAGAAAGATTAATGCCCTTTCCTTGCTTAAGCACATCATGCTGGGTATCTTGGCCTTTACCAATATGGTGAGACCCACGCTTATCTTGTAATGAGCATGTATCTCTTGCCATCATACTGGAGGCTCAGGAGACAATATTCAGCTCACAATGAAAGGAGTGAGACTGGTTTAATTTCTAGGCCATTTTACTGTATAACTGTGCGGAGTACTGTTGTGGCTTTGCTGAGATGAAGTTGCAAAGCGAAGATAGGAGGAATGCATAATACTTTTAACAAGCTTGTATATTCGTCCTTTAACTAAAGTGATATTAATGTGGCACCCTATGCATCTCTCAAAAATCTCATCAAGCATACTGCAGACGATGAATGATAGCTACTTGTGCACAGTCAGATCCTATAAACTTGAATGAGACAAATGATCTGAAAAGTCACTGTTAAAAAAAAAGTTAATGTTTATTTTATTTAACTCATTTTTCCTCCCACTTTCCCAGCTCCACTTCCCAATTATTTTTATGATGCATATGTGGCGACCCACTTTCTGGCACACACGAACCGGCTCACAACAGCGCGCGCAGGCAGAGGGCCAGCCCCAAAAAGGGCACCAGGCCATCTTCACCAGCAGGGGGGAAATCCCGCGCACAGAAAGGGTCTGGGAATATGCATTCCCCACAGCAATCCCGCCCAGGGAGGGTGGGAACGGGAAGGCTTTAAAGTGGGCCGCGAAGTTTGAATAAATCTCTTTCATCGCAACTCTAACTCACCGACTCCGTGTGGTTATTCTAGCGCTGTGTGTAGCACATCGCTACAATTGGTGACCCCGACGGCCCAAACGATATTTGGACCAGAGATGACCGACGCTGCATCTGTTCACGCAGTTTCGTTAAAACTGCCAAGCTTCTGGATGCTGCGACCCCAATTATGGTTCGAACAAGCAGAAGCACAATTCCACATTCGGCAGATAACCTCGGAGTCCACTAGTTACTACTACGTGCTGAGCACCCTCGACCAGGAGACTGCTGCACAAGTTGAGGAGTTTATACAGTCGCTCCCGGAGGACGGCAAATACACAGCATTCAAAGCCCTGCTCATAAGGACTTTCGGACTCTCACGGCGCGAACGAGCACGCCGCTTAATGCACCTGGATGGTTTGGGAGACAGACCGTCGTCAGCATTAATGAACGAGATGCTGGCCCTGGCTGAAGGACACAAACCCTGCCTCATGTTCGAGCAGGCGTTCCTAGAGCAACTGCCCGAGGACATATGCCTGCTGCTGTCTGACGCAGATTTCAGCAACCCCCGGGAGGTGGCGGCCCAAGCAGATGTGCTGTGGAATGCCAGGAAAGAGAGAAAGGCATCCGTCGCACAGATCACCAAGCCGCGTGCCCAACGACAGACCAGACCAGGCCCGGCAGCAGAGCCTACAAAACCCGGCGACGGGAGTGAGGAGCCCAACAAACAATGGTGTTTCTACCACCAGCGGTGGGGCACAGAGGCCCGCCGCTGCAGACCACCCTGCAAATTCCCGGGAAACGCCAGGGCCAGCCGCCGCTGATGGCTACGGCGGCTGGCCATCAGGACAGCCTCCTGTACGTCTGGGACAAGCAGTCGGGACGCCGCTTTTTGGTCGACACCGGAGCGGAGATCAGCGTCTTACCTCCAACGAGTTACGACACCCGCAACAGAGAACCGGGACCCACCCTGAGGGCCGCAAATGGCAGCACAATACGAACCTACGGCACCCGCACGGTGCGGCTACAGTTCAGCTCCAGCTGGTTCACGTGGGACTTCACACTGGCTGCCGTGGCCCAACCACTCCTGGGGGCGGATTTTCTGAGAGCCCACAGCCTGCTGGTCGACCTGCAAGGGAAGCGATTAGTCCACGCCAAGACCTTTCAAACGTTCTCCCTGGGTGAAGCACAGTTGCCAGCCCCACACCTGGACTCCATCACGCTGTCCGACGATGAATTCACCAGGGTCCTGGTGGATTTCCCATCAGTACTGACACCGCAGTTCACGGCAGCCATGCCCAGACACGGAGTACAGCACCACATCCTGACCCAGGGACCACCCCTCCACGCCCGTGCTCGAAGGCTTCCCCTGGACAAGCTCCGACTGGCGAAGGAGGAGTTCAAGAAGATGGAGGAATTAGGGATCATACGACGGTCCAACAGCCCATGGGCCTCCCCCCTTCACATGGTGCCCAAGGCAACGGGGGGCTGGAGACCATGCGGTGACTACCGCAAACTGAACGAGGCTACAACGCCAGACCGCTACCCTGTGCCGCACATTCAAGACTTCGCAGCAAACCTACACGGCGCAAGGATCTTTTCCAAGGTAGACCTCGTCCGGGGATACCATCAAATCCCTGTACATCCGGACGACATCCCCAAAACAGCACTTATCACCCCGTTCGGACTTTTCGAATTCCTCCAAATGCCGTTTGGTCTAAAGAATGCCGCACAGACTTTCCAGCGGCTAATGGACGCGGTGGGACGCGACCTGGACTTTGCATTCATCTATTTGGACGACATCCTCATAGCCAGCAGTAGTCGGCAGGAGCATCTGTCCCACCTCCGCCAGCTCTACTCCCGCCTGAGCATTCGGCCTTACAATCAACCCAGCCAAATGCCAATTCGGACTCAACACCATCGACTTCCTGGGCCACAGGATTACTAAAGACGGGGCAACCCCGCTGCCCGCCAAGGTAGACGCGGTCCGCCACTTCCCCCGACCCAACACAATCAAAGGCTTGCAGGAATTCGTGGGTATGGTGAATTTTTACCACCGTTTCCTCCCCTCAGCAGCCCGAACCATGCGCCCCCTGTTCACCCTGATGTCAGGTAAGGGCAAGGACATTACCTGGGACGAAGAGGCCGCAACCGCTTTCATTAAAACCAAAGAAGCCTTAGCAAACGCCGCGATGCTAGTGCACCCCAGAACGGACGTTCCTACTGCCCTCACAGTGGACGCATCCAACACAGTGGTCGGTGGAGTGCTGGAACAACTCATCGAGGGTCGCTGGCAACCCCTGGCGTTCTTCAGCAAACACCTACGACCACCTGAACTCAAATACAGTGCTTTCGACTGGGAGCTATTGGCACTATACCTGGCAATCCGGCATTTCAGGTACTTCTTAGAAGGTAGGCCCTTCACTGCGTTCACAGACCACAAACCGCTTACCTTTGCGTTCACTAAGGTGTCCGACCCCTGGTCGTCCCGCCAGCAGCGACATCTGTCCTACATCTCCGAGTACACGACGGACATCCGGCATGTCTCTGGAAAGAACAACGTCGTGACGGACGCACTTTCCAGACCAACCATACAGGCCCTGTCCCAGGGGGTGGACTATGCAGCACTGGCAGAGGCACAGCAGGCAGACGCTGAGATCCCCAGTTACAGGACTGCAGTCTCCGGTTTGCAGCTCCAAGACCTCCCCGTAGGCCCAGGTGAGAGGACCCTACTGTGTGACGTCGCTACCGGCCAACCCCGCCCCATCGTCCCAGCAGCCTGGCGCCGGCGGGTTTTCGAATCCATTCACAACTTAGCGCACCCCTCCATCAGGACAACCGTCCGGCTGGTCGCCAACAGGTTCGTGTGGCATGGACGGCGTAAACAGGTCAGTGAATGGGCCAAAACATGCACGCAGTGCCAAACGGCCAAGGTGCAGCGGCACACCAAGGCTCCGCCGCAGCGGTTCGAACCCACCCGCCGGAGGTTCGACCACATCCATGTGGATATCGTGGGGCCCCTGCCAGTGTCGCGAGGAGCGCGGTAACTCCTAACTATGATAGACCGGTTCACCGGATGGCCAGAGGCAGTCCCGCTCAGCGACACCACCTCCGAATCCTGCGCCCGAGCACTGATCGCAACCTGGGTAGCACGCTTTGGGGTACCGGCCCACATTACCTTCGACAGGGGCGCCCAGTTCACCTCCAGCCTGTGGTCGGCTATGGCCAGCCTTTTAGGAACACAGCTACACCACACAACTGCCTACCACCCACAGTCGAACGGACTAGTGGAGCGCTTCCACCGTCACCTGAAATCGGCTCTCATGGCCCGCCTGGAGGGGCCTAACTGGGTGGACGAGCTTCCCTGGGTCCTGCTCGGAATCCGCACGGTGCCCAAGGAGGATCTACACACCTCGTCGGCCGAGTTGGTGTACGGCGCGCCCCTGGTCGTCCCAGGAGAGTTCATACCAGCCCCGAGGGGGCAAGAGGAAGAACCCACAGCAGTCCTGGACAGACTACGTGAGAGGCTCGGTAACCTGGCCCCCATCCCCACTTCACAGCACGGACAGAGCCCGACCTGCGTACCCAAAGAACTGCAGAACTGTAAGTTTCTTTTTGTACGACGGGGCAGACACCGGGCACCGCTACAGCGGCCCTACGAGGGGCCGTTTAAGGTGATCAGGAACAACGGGTCCACGTTCGTGCTGGACATTGGGGGGAGAGAGGAGGTTTTCACGGTGGACCGACTCAAACCGGCCCATGTGGACTTGGTGCAGCCAGTCCAGGCTCAGGCACCGCGGCGCAGGGGCAGACCTCCCAAACAGAGGCCAATCCAGACTGTGGACATTGGGGGAGGTATCGCTGGTTCTGGGGGGGGGTTATGTGGCGACCCACTTTCTGGCACACACGAACCGGCTCACAACAGCGTGCGCGGGCAGAGGGCCAGCCCCAAAAAGGGCGCCAGGCCATCTTCACCAGCAGGGGGAAAATCCCGCGCGCAGAAAGGGTCTGGGAATATGCATTCCCCACAGCAATCCCGCCCAGGGAGGGCGGGAACGGGAAGGTTTTAAAGCAGGCTGCGAAGTTTGAATAAATCTCTTTCATCGCAACTCTAACTCACCGACTCCGTGTGGTTATTCTAGCGCTGTGTGTAGCACATCGCTACACAGTAATCATTGCATAGAGTGAACAGATCTTTTGGCAGGACTAGAGCCCTGCTCTTTTCTCGCTGCTGCCATCAGGTAGAAAGTCCAGGTGCCTTGGGAGGAGTACCACCAGATTCAAGAACAGTTACTACCCCTCAACCATCAGGCTCTTCAACAAAAGGGGATAGTTACACTCATTTAAGGACTCAGTTATATTGTTATTTTATGCTCATTATTTATTTACATCTGCATTTGCACAGTTTGTCCACTGATCCTGTTTACAGTTACCGTTCTATAGATTTGCTAAGTATGCCCGCAGAAAAAGAATCTCAGGGTTGTATGCAGTGACGTGTATGTGCGCTGATAATAGATTTTACTTTGATCTTTGAATGACTGCTGGTGAGTGATGTAACAGGATGAGTCAGTTTCAATGTTAAGTGTTCTGCATGCAAATCCAGTTAAACAGACCCAAACACACCTAGCATGCAAAAGTAATCAAAAGATTAAGTGAAATCTCTTGTTCGGTTGGACAAAAAGTACATTACTAACAGTGGCTGTATTTCATTGTGGGTTGAATGTTTCTTTCCCTCCTGAAGAAACTTACCTTTAGGATCAGAGTTAAGGACAAAAGCCAGTAAATAGGTAAATGATAAAACAGACATACAAAGTAGGACATCACTATAATCACTAATCAAATGATCTTCTTCATGATACGCCTGTCAATTAGCTGTGAACTACAGCCTCCAAACCCCAAATTATTTGGCAGAACCATCAAGCAGTTTAATCCAAGAGTTCGATCACACCTTTTATTTCCAAATGATCTTTTAGAAAAAAATAATTTTTATTCCTCCAGAGAGAAACATGAGGGGGGAAGTTGGGAAATAAAAATTAATTTCTAGTGCATGCCAGGTCTAATTTCTAGAGTGATGTGACACAATTATTTCTGTGTCATGCCACTTCACTCTAGAAATTTAACCTGCCACTAACTGGCCCTTGCACCCTTAATTGAATCACGGACTCAGGGGTGCTTGGGATGATATAATTCCACATGCAACATCCCTTCAGGGCATTATGAGAGAGCTCCAGCCATCTCCAGGACAAATAGGTCTTTCCAAAGCAATGTTGACCCAGGACCCATTTCCATGCTTTGGACCCCAATACAGAATCAAATCATCAATCCTGTTCACATTTGATGCCTCCGATCCACAGACTCTGACCTCTCTGAGCCTTCAGTTCATCCAAGCCTTTCACCAACACACCTGCCACTTGTACTATTGATGTATAACCCCAACAATCCTTCGTCATAATCTTGGTCATTCTCCTGTATCTCCAGTTTCCTAGGTTGCCAACTCTCAGTAGGTTAAGGGTATGGATACATCATCAGCAACTGCTCCAAGCCTAAGAAATTTCCCAACACCATCCCTTGAACGCAGCATAGTCCTGCCACCAACTACATCATTTCCTTGCCAACCTCTGCTGTGATTCTGGGACACCCTCTCTGAAACATTATCAATCCTTGCTCACAGATCTTGGTGTTCCACCTTGATCCTGTCGCACTGAAAGGAGCAAGGCTCAGCACTTAGCCAAACATAGGTAATGTCTTGAATGGACGGCTGTCATGTGAAGCTATGAATCGGTCATATATGCGCCTTCGAAGAGACTTGCAGCTTCCAAATTTCAACGCCTTCAATAACTGAGGGACTGTGGATTCATCACTCACACCTCCTACAAGCACCAACCACCGCACCCACTGCAGGTCAGGCAGCGTTTGTAGAGAGAGAAACAAAATTAACTTTCTGGGTAGGAGGCTCTTCATCAGAACTGGGAAAGAGAAAACAACTTAGATTTATGTTGCAAAGAAGATGGAGGAAAGACAATTAGGACAAAGGGAACAACTCTGGTAGAGCAAGGACAGGATTGCCATGGAGATAAGTTGTGGAGGTCATGCAGTCAATGGATTAGCACAAACTAGAAAGAGAAAAAAATATGAATAAAGGGTATGAAAGAGGGCAGTTGGAGAATGAGAACAGAACAAAGAAAAGTTAAGTCTGAAGAATATAGGGTGTCAGACTGCTCAGCTAGAAGAAAACTGAGCATCTAATGTTGAACGAATCCCTAAATGGATGACTTACAGTAGAACTGAACAATCCTGATAGGTGCAAAGAAAGCAAGTTAGCTGGGTCTGATACTAAGTATGTAAGACTGCAACAAGCCCAGACAGAACAAGAGGAACTGTTCTTCAGGCTTAGTTAGAGCCTCATTATACTAGAGCAAGAGGTTGTGATCAGAGTGAGAAAGGAGAATTAAAGTGGAAGTCAAGAGGGAACTCAAAGTCAAAGTTAAGTACATTGCCATATGCACAATACATGTATATACAAGTGCAATGCAGCAGCATTGCTGGCATAGAACATAGAACAATGCAGCACAGTATGCTGCTCAACCCATTCAAGAGGCATAAGATTCTAGGAAGCTTGGCCGAGTGGATTCAGAATTGACTTGCCCATAGAAGGCAGAGGGTTGTAGTAGATGGAATTTACTTGTCTGGAGGTCAGAACAGATCCCTGCAGCACGCCACTTGTCACCAAGCTTCAGGCAGAATATGTTCCATCAACCATGCCTTCTGACTTTCTGAATGAACCTACCATGGGAAACTTATCAAATGCCTTACTAAAATCCATACATGCCACATCAACAGCTCTACTTTCAATGTGCTTTGTCACATCCTCAAAGAATTCAATCAGGCTTGTGAGGGATGACCTGTCCCTCACAAAGCCATGCTATGCTTCTCCAAGTGTTCGTAAATCCTGACTAAGAATCTTTTCCAATAATTTGCCCACGACTGAAGTATGATTCACTGGTCTATAATTCCCAGAATTACTCCTCTCCCTCTCTTGAACAAAGGAATAACATTTGTCACCCTCCAGCCATCTGGTACTACTTTGGCTAGTGTGGATGCAAAGACATCACCAAAGGTGCAACAATCTCTTCCCTCACTTCCTGTAATAATCATCTGGCCCTGGGAACATATTCATCATAACGTTTTTTTCAAATTTTCCAGCACATCCTTTTTTAACATCAACATACTCTACCATTTCAGCCCAGTTTACACTGTCCGCACAAATATCAAGATCCCTCTCAATAGTAAATACTGAAATAAGGTATTCATTAAGGGCTTCCTCCAACACTTTCTCTTCTATCCCTGATCAGTCTTACCCTCACTCTAGTCATCCTACTGTTCTTCACATACATGTATAATGCCTGGGGTCTTCCTTAATCCTACTTACCAAAGCCTTCTCATCGCCCCTTCTAGTTCTCCTACGTCCATTCTTAAGCTCCTTCGTGGCTACCTCATAACTCTCTGGAGCCCTGCTTGATATTACCTTCCTAAACCTGTGAAAGTTTCTTTCTTCTTCTTCTTCACTGAATGTCCTACATCCCTTGTCAACCATGGTTCCTTTCCCTGTCTCAGTGGGATAACCTTATCCAGAACCCCATGCAAGTGGTCCCGTGCAAATCCTCTACATTTCCATTGTGCATTTCTCTGAGTATATCTATTCCCAAGTTCCTGCCTAATAGCATCACAATTCCCCTTTTCCAATGACTTTCCCATACCATCTGTTCCTATCTCTCTCTAACACTATGGTAAAGTCAGAGAGTTGTGGTCACTGTCTTCAAAATGCTCACCCACTGAGAAATCTGACACCCGACCCACTGCATTGCCGAGCACCAGATCAAGCATGGCCTCTCTTCTGGTCGGTCTGTCTGTATATTGTGTCAGGAATCCTTCCAAGACACTCCCGACACATTCTGTCCCATCTAAACCTTTTACATTAAGGAGATGCCAATCAATATTAGAATCACCCATGACAACCGTGTTAGTTTTGCACTTTCCAAATTGCCTGATCTGTTCCTTGATGTCTCTGTTGTTATTACTCTGTTGTCAGTAGAATACTGCCGATAGAGTGATTGACCCTTCCTGTATATAACTTCCACCCACACTCACTCAACAGACAATCGCTCCATGATGTCCTCCCTTTCTGCAGTTATGATACTATCCTTGATTAGCAATGCAATTCCTCATCTCTTTTACCCCTCTCCCTGTCCTTTTTGAATCATCTAAACCTCAGAACATCCAACAGCCATTCTTACTCTTGTGACAGCCAAGTCCCAGTAATGGCCACAACATCATACTGACCCATGCTCTACATTCATCACCCTTGTTCCTCCACACTTCCACCCATTCCACTGACTGCAGTTTTGCTGTACCAACTTCCTATCCTTCCTCACGGTGTCTCTACACGCTGTGTCTACCTGTATACCAACTGGCCAAACTAGTTTTAAACAGACCCCAACAGCTTTAGCAAATCTGTCTACAAGGATATTGGTCCCTCTCAAGTTCAGGTGTAACCCGTCCTTTTTGTACAGGTCATACTTTCCCAGAAGAGATCCCAGTGATCCACAAATCTGAAACCTTGCCCCCTGCACCAGTTCCTCAGCCACAGTAATAGCATCATAGCTACAATATTCACAAGAAAAACATAAAGTATACACAATTTTTACAAAAGATAAAACAATTAAAACAAAACTAAAGTTAATTGTAATGCAAAGTGGTCAAAATGTCTTAGTGTTATTATACTGAGGTGGTGATTAGGGTTGTACAGGGAGATTCAAGGGAATGCTTAAAGGGAAGTAACTGTTCTTGAATCTGCTTATAGGGGACTTCAGGCTTCTGTACCTCCTCCCTGATGGTAGCTGTGAGAAGATGGCATGGCCTGGATGATGGGTATCTTTGATGTCACCATCTTGAGACAGCCCCTGATGTGGATGCTATTAATGGTGGTGTTCGATGTACCTGTGATCCACTACTCTCTGCAGCTTCTTACATTCCTGTGCACCTGAAATGCTATACCAGACCATAATACAGCCATCCCACACGTACTGTGCAAAGCAGTCAGCCGGTCTGCACTTGGTTTCTCCCATGTAGGCATGTACTCACTCTTAGTCCCAAACTCTAGATAAGCACAATTGTCAGTGTACTTGCGGTGGGTGGGCATCTGCAGCACTCCTCTACCAAACTCATTTGGTGTGCTAAAATTTCAAGTTTTACACATCTGGTATTTCCGATCCCTGTTGCAGGTCTCTCTGCCCATGTTGTAAGTCAAAACAACCTGCAAAGCCAGCACAGCCAAGCGTGTACAACTGCAACTTCCCATCACCATAACTGTTGGGCTAACATCAATCTTCCCACAATCCTACCCAAAGCAACTCAATTAAGGCTTCAAATCTACCTTTGTGCCTTAATTCACTGCTCTTATTGCATTTTGAATTCTGCTTATAGAGAAGGGAAGATGTAGAGGGGAAAGGGTAGGGGTTACAGTGAAATCTTTCACATACCGAAGGTTGGCAGCCCAGTATCTCCAGATCCCTTTGAAGTTCCAGACTGGTAATTAAAATGCAATTCTCAGCTTCACACAACTGCAGATTCTGTAAAACACAACACGAAGTGCAAGTTAAGTACTCAACCTTTCTGTCACTATGTATTATTACAGTCTCCTCTTTCCTCATCATAACATCTCCTTAAGTGGTTCAGTGTCAACAGCGTTGTGTCTGACATTATTCCCAGGAAGTGCCTCGAAAAGGTTTTACAAAAATTAAAGAAGCTGTGTAACTGCAAATTAATTTCCTCTGTGCACCTCAGGAGTACCAACTATCCATGGGACATTATTAGTACACAGGATTGCAAGATCGATGATTTAACATCACAGTGACTGAATTATACACTCCATAGTAACCAAATGGAAGAACTTTACCACAGATACATAAACACAATAGTCAAGGAAGAAAATGAATATGAGCTTCCATCGGTCTGAGGGAAATGAAAATGCACTGTCAAAAGGTTAGTTCTTTTGGTTGGAAAGAGGACTGAAGACTATGGTTTAAAAGTCCTTCAGTTAATTACTCTTGATTTTGCTCTACATTCGTACAATTTTAAACCACAAAAGAAAGCTGTTTGGACATGGCACCTGTATTGCCTGAAAGAGCAATCACGCAGCCCCATTTTCCACATAACCTTTTAACTAATGCCAACTCTTTCAGCTATAATTCTGATTTGGCAACATTTCCTCTTTTTCTTTCAACCACCCCCATCCTGGCTCCTTCCCCTTCCAGGTTTTTGCTCCAGTCTACAAACACTACCCAGAAATTAACTGTAAGGTTGTAGCTATGGAGACTGACCTTGCAACTAAGCTTGCAAGATTTGTTTAAAATAGATGTGCTGACATTTGATGGAATTAAATAGCAAAAACTGCCCTTCAACATGTTGATACTTAAAGCAGAGATTTGCAAAAAATCAAAAGGAAGCACCTGAATCAGATTATAGATGGTAATACTGTTGAATGGAATTAATAAATTGATTCAAGTTTCAAAGACCACTTCAGCCCATCTCAACTCATTCCCCAGATACACTAATTGTCTCGTTATGTAAAGCTGTATTTATAATTGCCAGTTCAGCCTCCACAACACCATTTGGCAGATTATTACAAATATTACTTACAATTTAATTAAGACATTCATCGGGATATCTAATTACCATGTGCCAGCACAGCCAAAGTACCAGCTTTGGGCATAATCACAGAACTGCCACAACATAAGAGACTGATATGCATCTTCTTGTGCCTATGCCAGTTTGCCATAGGGCAATCAAATCATTCCCAATCCTTCACACTCTCTCTCTCTGGCCTACATGCCATTTTCCTTTGAGCCTATCCAACTTTCTTTTGAAAACCCAAATTCGAATCTATCTCCATCCACCTCTACAGAGATTCAGAATATAACCCATTCTCTAATTTTCCTATTGCGTTGATCCTCTGATTTTTAATCTGTCTGTTAACACACACTATTTATCTCTCCAGACCCAGCACAACCTTGTGCACCTCTATCCAATCTCCCCTCAGCCTTCTTTGTTCCAAGATTCCCCAATTTAATTTTGTAGGTAAAATCAGTCATTCCTGGAAGCATTCTAATCCATTTCTCCTGCAGTGTGTCTAGAACTTTGAAACCCTGTTATAGCATGGTGAGCAAAACATAGACAGTGCAGTCTAGACAGTACTTCACAAAAGTTCAATGTAACCTCTCTGGTTTTTTACACCATGACCCTATGTATGAACCCAATGCATCCTGTGTGGTTTATTAATTACTCTCCAAACACATCCTACAACTTTCAAAGATTTATGCACATATAGACCAAGGTCTCGCTGCTCCAGCATTTACTACAAATGTGCTATTTAGTGCAAATTTTTGCTCCTCACTCTTTCTGCCAAAATGTATCATTTAAAATCTATAAAGCAAAGTTTGCTTGAGGACAAATGCATGGAGCAATTGAAATCGGCAGAGTGGGGTTGGTGAGTGAGAAAAATAGTATTTAAGCATATTGAATTGGACGGCATTAGGATGAGATGAGATAATATAATGGTTATATTATTGGAACCTGTGATCTGAATGATCCACGTCAATCTTACATTTATTTCTCTCCAATGTCTTGGTTTGTAAACAAGTGGCTGAAACTGATAAAATGCTTCGAGGAGATAACCGTAAAGATTGATGAAGGAACTGCAGCCTGCATTGATTTACACAAAGATTTTGGTCCACGTTCCGTGTAAAGGTTGGTTAACAAGGGGTGAGAGGTTTGGACTAATAATCCAGACAATGAGAGTTCAAGTTCATCAAATCAGTTTCAGAGTATGAATTCAGTTTCAAAATCTTTCAGATTGGGGGTAATTTGATTACAAAGAGACAGCAAGGGTCAAGTGGTGCCCTCCTATGCCTTTTTGATTCAAAGATTCTCCCGACCAAATTTACCTACCATTTCAACATAGGCAAAATGCTGGAAGAACTCAGCAGGTCAGGCAGCATCTATGGAAAGGAATTAAAAGTCAACATTTCAGGCTGAGATCCTTCTTCAGGACTGGAAAAGAAGGAAGAACCAGGACTGGAAAGGAAGGGGAAAGATTAGGACTGGAAAGGAAGGGGGAAGAAGGGGTTGCCTGCCATCCTATTAGGTTACCAATGTCCTCTTGCAGTCTGTCAGTATCCTCCACACAGTTTTTCATACCTCCAAGCTTGGAGTCTTTCTATCCCATATCCAAATTTAGAATATACCAAATATCAAGGAAATGTTTCAGCATAGATCCCTAGAAATCAGCATACTTTTTAATTCAGTCACCTCAAGTCTGAAAAACAATTATTTACTATGACTCTTCTCTGCCTTAAGCCAATATTTTGTATGTTTCTTTTTACCTGAGCTGCACTGCCTCAGTTTTATTAACCAGCTTTTACTTAGGTCTTGACTAAAAATCTTCTGAAAACCCATACAGACTGCATTTCCTTCATCAGTCTTTCGTATTACCTCATCAAAACACTTTTTTTTATCAGAGTCAGCCATTGATTCACATCCTAAGGCTATGGAAAAAATAAATGTCAGATTCAGACATATCATTCAGATGGAATATATCTTCAAGAGCAGAAATTATAGCTCAACGAAAAGCCCTGGATAATATGAACAAATTTAAATGTATAAACCCAGGGTGTGTTAAAACTACCATTAGCTACATTATCAGGGGTTACATGCTACAATTGGTATTGTAGCAATTGACAATGGAACAAGCACTTGACAATTCAGATCACCAAAACTGACTTCTGCAAACTTCAGCTATGTGCGAATAAACTCTTCTCAGGCTTCCAGTCGGGTACAGATATCGATTATAACTGATGTTTCCATTTCAAACTCTGCCATATTCATTAGGGATAATGCCTGGGCATGTCTAGTCTGGTGGTATTTATACCCCCGTAGTCTGTCCCTCTAGATTGGTAAGTCCGCATCCAATCAATGTGGGAGAGTAGACACCTGATTGGATGAGAACTAACCAACCAGGTGGGATGGACTACGGGGGTATAAATACCACCACATTAGACAAGCCCAGGCATCATCGCTGATGAAGATGGCAGATTTTGTCATCGAAACGTCGGTTATAATTGATATTTTTACCCAGCTGGAAGCCTGAGAAGAGTTTATTCGTCATATATGCCGGAAAAGCACTAGATCCTTTTTTCAGCCATGTAATTATTTGGAAATGGCAAATCAAACAAACAAGGTGATTACTTTAAAAAAGTATTACACTACCAATGCCAAATGACTCAGGCATTGTGGAATTACCTTTGGGGGCAACAAACACCAGCATTGGTTAATCTTCGCATCCTGTATTACATTGAAAAAGATGGTGGAACATTGAGAGCTAGATATGAATATGCAGCAAGCATTCAATCTGGGGTTCATGTGATATTTACTACACACTGTTCTGAAATGACATGTGCCCATCATTTTTAGAAATATAACCAGGATGTGGAGTTAGCATTTGCTGCCTTTCTCTGATTGCCCGCAAGAAGGTGGGAGCAAGCTGCATTCTTGAACCTCTGCAGTGCATTTGGCAAATGTCGAGCTATTAGTAGGATTCCAGGATGGAAACTCAGCCATGACAAAGGACAATAATACATTTCCAAATCAAGATGGTACGTCACTAAGAGGAAGGTTTGTGGGCGGCAACTTTTCCATTCTCCCACTGACCAATTTTTTTTAAGGATTACAGTCAGAGATTAGACAAAGAAAAACTTGGTGCAGTAGATCTCAATGCAATTGTGGTGTGATATTATTAGGAAAGGTGTTTAGGGTGGAGCTTGGAATAGCAATCAAGTGCCGGCTTTTCCTTGGATGATGTAAAGCTTATATGACTCTAGCCAGTACAGCATTTTAAGCATTATAACCATTAACATTCTGACCCGTGTGTTATTCTAAATATATTGAAATCATGGTTGTCATGACAAAACTGTATTACATTAGAAGCAAACGAACAAATTAACTAATGCAGCAGAAAAACAGCACATTCCTACGCAGTTACAGTCAATTATCAGTACAATTTGAAACTAACCACAAACTTCAGCACGAATACCACATGACAAGTCCAATTGCATCTTATCAAAGGACTGGAATGAATGATATTTACACTTCTGTCTAATTAAATAAAACACAAGGGCATTCATTTGAGGCAAACAACTGCATCTTGTCACTAAAACAATAATGGAATTCAGTCATCCCTCTCCTGGAACTGGCAGCAATTATGTTTAACAAATCTGATTATGGACTGAGAAAGATTATTAACTTGGGGTCTTCACAATGATGTCTGTGTATACACGAACATGGTTCATATTCATACTGTGAAAACTTCTTCACATAGGTGAAAAAAAGACCAGCAAAGGTTAATGTGGGTTCCATACTGGATGAGGCAGGGAAAATTATCACTCAATGAAAAAAATGGCAGAGGGGAAAAATACAAAATTTGTATGTTTTCACAGAACAAGACATAGAAAACTTCTGGAACCTGATTAGAAATACACCAGAAGAGGAACACAAAGATATTTGCATTAGCAAAAACTAGCATTGGAGAAATTAATCAGCAGAAAGATGGAAAATAGACAAAGCAACACTCACAACATGCTGGAGGAACTCAGCAGGTCGGGCAGCATCCGTGGAAACGATCGAGTCAACGTTTCGGGCCGGAACCCTTCGTCAGGACTGAAGAGGGAAGAGGCAGAGGCCCTATAAAGAAGGTGGGGGGAGGGTGGGAAGGAGAAGGTTGGTAGGTTCCAGGTGAAAAACCAGAAAGGGGAAAGATCAAGGGGTGGGGGAGGGGAAAGGCAGGAAAGGTGAAGAAGGAATAGGGGAAAGCACAATGGGTAGCAGGAGGAGGCGGAACCATGAGGGAGGCAGTAGGCAGCTGGGGGAGGGGGCAGAGTGAAACTGGGATAGGGGAAGGGGGGGTGGGAGGGAATTACCGGAAGTTGGACAATTCAGTGTTCACACCAAGGGGCTGGAGACTACCTAGACGGTATATGAGGTGTTGCTCCTCCAACCTGAGTTTAGCCTCATCATGGCAGTAGAGGAGGCCATGTATGGACAGATCCAAATGGGAATGTGAAGCAGAGTTGAAGTGGGTGGCTACTGGGAGATCCTGTCTGTTGTGGCGGACGGAGCGGAGGTGCTCGACGAAGCGGTCCCCCAATCTGTGTCGGGTTTCACCAATGTAGAGGAGGCCGCACCGGGAGCACTGGATGCAATAGATGACCCCAACATCTGTGAAACCCGACGCAGATTGGGGGACCCCTTCGTCAAGCACCTCCGCTCCATCTGCCACAACAGACAGGATCTCCCAGTTGCCACCCACTTCAACTCTGCTTCATATTCCCATTCAGATATGTCCATACATGGCCTCCTCTACTGCCATGATGAAGCTAAACTCAGGTTGGAGGAGCAACACCTCATACACCGTCTGGGATGTCTCTAGCCCCTTGGTATGAACATAGAATTCTCCAACTTCCGGTAATTCCCTCCCCCTCCCTTCCCCCAACCTAGTTTCACTCTGCCCCCTCCACCAGCTGCCTATCACCTCCCTCATGGTTCTGCCTCCTTCGACTACCCATTGTGTTTTCCCCTATTCCTTCTTCACCTTTCCTGCTTATTCCCTCCCCCACCCCTTCGTCTTTCCCCTTACTGGTTTTTCACCTGGACCTACCAGCCTTCTCCTTCCCACTCTCCCCCCACCTTCTTTATAGGGCCTCTGCCCCTTCCCTCCACAGTCCTGACAAAGGGTTCCGGCCCGAAATGTTGACTGATCGTTTCCACGGATGCTGCCCGACCTCCTGAGTTCCTCCAGTGTGTTGTGAGTGTTGCTTTGACCCCAGCATCTGCAGAGTATTTTGCGTTTGGAAAATAGACAAAACCTGATTACTTGCACTCTAAGGTTTAGAATGGATTGTAAATACACTGGCTGTCATCTTCCAAATTTACACAGATTTTGGAAGAGATGGTAGAAATGGTGGACCAACTACTTGAGAAGGGAGGAAGAGAGGGAACTCAGGACCTATATACTTAGCCCAACAATCAATAGCAAAGAAACTGTTACAATCAGGCATTAGAAACAGGACTCCTAGAAACTAATAACAGAATTGGGCAGAGTCATCATGGATTTATGAAAGGAAAATCATGTTTAACAAAACTACAAAGGTTATTTTTGTAGACTAATCAAAGTTAACTAGTTGACGAACTGGATTTAGATTTCCTTAAGGACTTGCAATGAAGTGCCACAGAAGGGATTATGAAGCATAATTAGTTTGCAGGTGATGGGGATAATATACTGGCGTGGACTGTGAATAGGTTAATAGTCAGAAATTATAATGTAGGATTAAATGAACCATTCTGGGTGGAAAGGCTCTGATTAGTTATGCATTACAGCTTTTAGGATGCTCAGCTACTCACAATCAGGGTGGCTGATGATAAGCGACACGATGGACTACGAGGAAAGCACAGAAAGACCGCAGGTGACTGGTTAAGTTGAAAGGTAAATATGGAAAACATAATATGGAGAAGTGTGATGCCATTTACTTTGGTGGGGGGAAAAGAGGAAGGCAAATGAGTTTTTAAGTGATTGACAATAGATAGGGCATAGGATCATACAGCACAAAAATAGGCCCTTTCAGCCCACCTCATGCATGCTGAACACAATCTATCTGTGCTAATCAGATTTGCCTGCATGGGGCCCATATCCCTCTACACCTTTCCTACTCATGTACCTGTTCAAATTCCCTTTAAACATTGTACCTTTATCTGCCTCTAACACTTCCCCTGGAAGCTCTGTGTGGAAAAACTTACCCCGCAGACTCTCCTCTCTCAGCCTATTTCTATACTCTAGTTCTAGACTCCACTGCCCTGGGAAAAAGACTCGAACCATCAATTCTACCTGTGCCTTTTGTACAGCTCCAAAACGACGTCCTAACTCTTAGTCTCAATGCCTCGACCTAGGAAGTCAAGCATAGTCAAGCATAGTCCTTTTCACTACCCTACCCACCTGTGTTGCTACTTCCAGCAAGCTATGGGCTTGCACCTTTATGACCCCCTGTACGTCAACACTCCTAAAGTCCCTGCCACTTACTCTCCATGCCATACCAGAATTTGACTACCTAAAGTGCATTTCTTCATACTTGAATGGATTAAATTTCATCTGCACTATTCGGCCTAATTTTATAACTGATCTATGTCCCTCTATATCCTTACACAACTTTCTTCACTATCTACGACTCACGAATTTCATATTGTCTGCAAATTTACTAATGAGGCCACCTATATTTTCATCCACGTCTATACATATTACACCTAACAAAAGTCCCAACATTGATCTCTGCAGTACACCACTTGATACAGGTTCCAACCAGTAAACATATATCCAGCACTATCCTCTGCCTCCTATCACCAAGCAAGTCTTAGAACCAGTTTGCCATTGTGCATTGAATGCCTTGGGCTGTGACTGTCTGGACCAGCCTGCCATGCGGGACTTGGTTAAAAGCCTTAATGAAGTCTATGCAAAGCACTCTGCCTTCATGTTGGCTTTATAGGGAGTCTTTGGACAAGAATCTCAAAGACGCAGATAAAGCAATTAGGAAGGTAGTTAAATGCAAGAGTACACATGTCATTGATTACTGGATTGGTAGATTGTCTCACCAAAGTGCACGATATTCATATGGGACTTCCAAGGGTAGATACTGGGATGATTCCCCTCACTGCCTCGGCCAGAACCAAGTTTAAAATCTCAAAATAATACGAATCTTCACTCAGAAGGCTAGTCAATCTTTGAATTCTCCAACCACGAAGGTTGGAGAGATTCAGTCACTGACACAGACCAAAACATTTTTGGATCAGGGGATTTGGTTAGTGTAGGACAGTGCAACGAAGGTAGAAGTTCACCAAAAAACCTAGCGAATGATGAAGCAGGAACGAAGGGAATAAATGGTTTAACCATACTTCTGTTTCTTACATTCTTATATCCTTATGGTCAGGTATAATTAAGTATATTTCAAATTACATCTGGAGCAGCCACCTGCTGCAGCTGGGAAATGAGCGGGAAATGTCAATGATTCAAAGCAAATGTTAAGAATTAGACATGAGTATAATAATTGGAGCCTGCCCAAAGTGAACCAGATGTAGAATAAGCAATTTGTGCACACATGAATGCAAATCTGAATACGTTTGCCAAAGCCTTTTTGTTTCAAGTTATTTTGAGATATTGTAAACATGGATTTAGCTGATGAAAGTCGACATCCTTGTGGGAGGTTTGGGTGTGTTTGAGTGACTCCACTAACTGAGAGTATAAGAAATAACAGAGGTAGTCCCTCATTCCATCCACACATTCAATAGAACAGTTGAGCTTTTGCCTCAGTGCTGCTTTCCTGTACCAGCTCTGTATCCCTCGATCGCAAAAATAACCAAAGAGCTACTCAGCTCTGCTTTCCTCTTAGGTTAGGGGTTCTCAGCCTGGGGTTCATAGACCCCTTGCTTTGTGGTATTGGTCCATGGCATAAAAAAGGTTGGGACCCCTGTCTTAGGTAGGAGATTCCAAGATTCACTGCTTCCCTAGATGAAGACATTTTCTTATTATTTCTCTCCTGACTAGCCAGTCCTTCACCTTGACAATGGCTGAGACACAACTGGAAACTTCACCCCTGCATCTACCCTGTCAAAACATCAGAAGAACTATTTCTTGTTCTTATAAAACTAGCGCACATTCCTCTGAACCCTTGAAAGCGAAGGCCTTATTAAATTCATCTATCTGCATTGTGCAAATGCCTAATCCCAGGAATCAAAGTGTCCTGTGATGAGGTTAACATTACGTTGGGCTTGTCAGGGGATGCTGGGATGGCACAGCTCAAAGGGCAGGATAGGCCTATTTTGCACTGTATCTCCAAATAAACAAATACACCTGATGAATCCTTCTATACCCTCTCCCTATGCCTGTACATAAATTCCAGGCACTCCCTCACCAGGGCCGTATAATATTTCCAGCAAGACATCTTTACTCTCGTACTGAATTGCATTGACATGCTGCTTGTCACTTTAGTTACTTGATCTACTCATGTTTTAACTTTTAGTGGTTTGTATACAAGGTTCTCTGAACACCCAAACACTTCAACTTCAAGTTTTGGCCAGCTTACCTTAAAATATGAGGGTAAGCTCGCCAATAATATAAAAGAGGATACCAAAACATTTTTCAGATATATAAAGAATAAAAGAGAGTCGAGAGTAGATACTGAACCACTGAAAAATGGCACTGGAGTAGTAGTAATGGGGGACAAAGAAATGTCTGACAAATTTAGTGAGTATTTTGTGTCAGTCTTCATTGTGGAAGACACTAACAGTATGCCAAAAGTTGAAAACTGTTAGGGGGCAGAAGTGAGTGTAGTTGCTATTACTCAGGAGAAGGTGCTTGGGAAGCTGAAAGGTCTAAAGGTAGATAAATCACTTGGACCAGATGGACTACACCCCAGGGTTCCGAAAGAAGTAGCTGAAGAGATTATGGAGGCATGAGTAATAATCTTTCACGAATCACTATACTCTGGAATGGTTCCGGACGACTGGAAAATTGCAAATGTCACTTCACTCTTTAAGAAGGGAGAGAGGCAGAAGAAACAAAAAATTATAAGCCAGTTAGCCTGACTTCAGTGGTTGGGAAGATGCTGGAGTCCGTTATTAAGGATGGGGTGCTAGGAGGCACATGATAAAATATGCCAAAGTCAGCATGGTTTCCTGAAGGGGAAATTTTGTCTGACAAATTTGTTGGAATTCTTTGAGGAAATAACAGGCAGGATAGACAAAGGAGAGTCAGTGGATATTGTTTACTTGGATGTTCAGAAGGCCTCTGACAAGGTGCCACACATGAAGCTGCTTAACAAGTTAAGAGCCCGTGGCATTACAGGAAAAATACTAGCATGGATAGAACACAGGCTGATTGGCAGGAGGCAAAGTGTCAGAATAAAGGGATCCTTTTCTGGTTGGCTGCTGGTGACAAGTGGTGCTCTGCAGGGGTTGCTATTGGAACCACTTCTTTTCACATTATATCAATAATTTATGAAAGAATTGATGGCTTTGTTGCCAAGTTTGTGGATGATACAAAGATAGATGGAGCGGCAGGTAGTGTTAAGGAGGCAGAGAGTCTGCAAAAGGACCTGGACAGATTGGGAGAATGGATAAAGAAATGGCAGATGGAATATAGTGTAGGAAAGTGTATGGTCATGCACTTCGGTCGAAGTAATAAAGGCACAGACTATTTTCTAAACAGGGAGAAAAATTTTAAAAATCGGAAGTGCAAAGAGATTTGGGAGTTATTGTGCAGGATTCCAAAAGGGTTAACTTGCAGGTTGAGTCAGTGATAAGAAAGATAAATGCAACGTTAACATTCATTTTGAGAGGACTAGAACATAAGAGAGAGAATGTGATGCATTGTGCAATGTTCATACTGGAACATTGTGGGGAAACATGAGCCCTGAAGATGTCCACCATTGCCCATTTCTGAGACAGTATGATCTTAACTTGCACAATGCCAAATTGGAAGGCCCACAAATTAAATTGCTTGCTTGCTGAGAAGGTTGAAATCCCTTCCACAATCTCTAGCCTAACCACGACCATCTCTCCTCACCTCTCCAGTGGACACTCATTTCGGTTCGGATCTCTCCACTATCCACTTCTGATTTCCCAAGACAAACTGGTGGATTCGCCACCCAAAACCCCTTCACAAACTTCTAATATCTCACTTCCCTAACATCAAGGCTACTGCCCTTTACCCAACATCTAAGTGCAATGCAAGTCCTTCCCCAATCCTGCTTTAAGCCCTCCCCACCCAATCCACCCGCCCCACTAGCAAATGCTATGTCCATCTTTGGGAGGGCTAGGCAGTATACTTTCAGCTTTGGGATCAAGAATAAGTGAAGACATCTCTGCCGTACTATTGAAGCAAACAATAAAATTAAAAATAACAAAATATTTCAATGTGCACTGAAGTGTAAGAACAAACAAAGAAACTAATTCCAATAAACTAAAGTAAATCTACCTTTTTCTCTTGGAGTTTTTCAACTCCATTTCAATGAACAAAGACAATATTCCTCCACTGGATAAATCAGGCAAATTCACCAACATTGCAGTGTTTCAAAGGAATCCCTACCTTCATGACTCCCTAGATCGCTCTTACATCCCCACCCGTCTCTCCCCATTGTAGGATACTTTCCCATGCAACCACAGGAAGTGCACCACCCTATCCTTTCATCCCTTCCCTTCCCACTTCGACTTTCCAGGTAAAGAGAAAGATTAGCTTTATTTGACACAAGAACATTGAAACATACAGCGAAATGCATCGTTTGCGTTAACAACCAACACAACCCAAGGATGTGTTGGGGGCAGACTGCAGTGTCACCACGTATTCCAGTGCCCACAATGCTCAGCAGAACAACACAAGCAGCAACAATGATAAAGCAACAGGCAACAAAAGAACAACAGCAAAACAAGCCCCTTTCCTCACTCCCACCCAACCACACACACAGCCCTCCAACCCCAAGACAGGCAACCGGAGTCAAGATACAAAATACTCACTTTGAGAAGCACCTGCACTTAGTCTGTGGGGCTGACCCCTGAGCTTGCAGTTGCCTGCCATTTTATTCACCACTCACTAAGACGCCTGTCTGTGGACCCTATCACAGCTACGAGATCCAGTGTAAACTCAAGGATTAACACCTCATTTTTCATCTGGGGCTATTGGGCAAGACCAGTATGGAATTCTCTAACTTCAGATAACTTGCTCTTCCTTTCTGTTTGTATCAGGACAGGCTGCTTGTGCTTGCCATCTCTCCCCAGCCTCCCGGGCCCCTTTTTTATCTCTCTTTGCATATGCTGGTCTGCTCAATACATCCCAGTTGATCACACTATACAACATTAAACAGACTTCACAATATCGGCAGCATTACACAGCCAAAGAAGCTCAACTGTCCATTCAATTACTTGGCGTCATTTCACCAATACTACAGACATTCCATTTGTTCCACCAGTCACCTCCCCCACTTTCTCCGTTAATTTGTTTTCACCCTTTCTCAGTTCTGACCTGAAGCATTAACTGTCTCTCTTTCCACAGTCACTGTCTGGTCCGCTGAATTTCTCCAGCGTTTTTTTTAATTTTTATTATTTCGAGAAACAGTGTGAGGGAACTAACATCAACTTGTGTCTTCGGTGTTCAAGAACTGCGACATAATTGTGCCCCACCATTGATCTCCGTGTGGAATCCAATCTCAGAGTTTGTTTGGGAAAAGTACAGGAAACAGTTGACCGCAACTTCAGAACATTTTAGTAGACTATTGTTATGACAACCCATTCAATAAAATCATGAAGATTTTATAAGTTTTAATCTTTCTCTGTGGTATCTTTATGACTATGTTATCTCAAAATTCAATTACATTTTATATAAATACTTCAAAAAATCATTGCAGTGTTCAATTAATAATTTAGATGACAGGAGAGAAACGGTGAAATAATGGTAGAAGCAAAATTGCAATATGAGTACACTGAACTTCTAATGACTGTGCTGTATATTATCATAGAACCAAAATTTGTAAATGGAACAGTAAATTGCTAGTTAATTTTAATTTGCGGATCAGTGAAAATGAAACGTGCAGCTTTGCCTGCTTTGGTTAACTTGAACAGTCGTTCCCTCACCATTTCCCTTCCAGTGTTTTCCCCAACTCTGCAGCGATGCTTAATCCTATTTCACAAGTTTGACTTTACTCCTTGACGTTCCTCTCAAAGCCACTTTTATTTGCTACTTCTCATCATTCAGAACAGCATTCAAAATAAAATGGGAATTCTTTCCCCCGGACAGATGCTGTTCAAACAGCTGAGTTCCTCCAGCAGAATGTTGTTTCAAAATAAAAACCCAATTCTGACTAAATTACCCATTCGGAATTCTCCATTTCCTTGCCCTTTAACATACTACTTCACAAGCATGGCATACTATTATTTCAGAGGGACCATACTTAATGGTTTTTGTTCCTAAAATTAGAAATGCAAACCAATGTTGCAACATCATATTGTTAGAAAAATTTGATAGCTATCCCATCGAATTCTTAATATTAATTCATAATTGAGGAAGGAGCAATCCTAGAGGTACTTCCAATGCTCCCAGCACCCATATGGATTGTTCTGCATGTGTCAGATTTTGATAATTGTTCATAGTAGTTTTGTTGTTCACTAGAACTGTAAGATGGGGAAAGGAGCAGGGTTCACAGAAATTATACCACTTGGAAATCAAGCAAGAAAGGTGAAGTAAACCTGGATGATGTCCACTTGAGAAATTGTTTCCATAATTATAAAAGTGAATGTGTTTCAGTGGATGCAGACTTCGAAACAGCTTAATTTCCATCAGAAATTGAAGCAGAAATTTGGTCATTCAGCCCATCAAGTTTGCTCCACCATTCCATCACGGCTGATTTTACTAACCCTCTGCTGGTCACCAAGTCCTGATTGGAAACACTCAGTGTAGTTCTCTCACCCATCAGTACTCCAATTTACATTCATTATAAACCCATTTTTGGCATCACTGACAGAACTAGTGTTTATTGTCCATCCCTAAACACCCTCTAACAGATGACAGTGGTCCATCTTCTTCAATCCAATCTCTCCTTGGCATAAGTACTCCCATAATAGCATAATTCACTCCCTGCCTTACAATGTAATGATATACTTTATAAGGAATTCATTCCTTGTCTTATGATGTTACCCACCATTTCCTATTAGCAACCATCTGTAATTTCGGGCAAGTAAAGTCTAGAGTGAAATTACTTGATGTAAAAGGCTAATTTCTCATTTTTAGTTTTCCAGCAGTCAACATAAGAGAGATTACAGAAGCAATGTCGTAAGTCCTGCTGAAAGGTCTCAGCCCGAAATGTCAACTGTACTCTTTCCCATAGATGCCGCCTGGCCTGCTGAGTTCCTCCAGCATTTCGCGTGTGTTGGCAGAAAATAGCATTGATATTAAGAGAATATATCGGCTAAAACACTGGACTGAAGAGTCCTGCTTTGATTACACAGAAAATTAAAGCATCTATATTGCATCTCAATGATTTTAGTATTTTCCTTTGCACAAAAGATGACTAAAATTAGTTTGAATGAAATACTTCAGTAAACCTTATATTGACGTACAGCGAAGCAACAACATTTGAATGCAACAAAATGATGCAAATTAAAATTGTCAAATTAGGCAGTCATTGCACCTAAGATTCAAGGTACCTTGTGCAATTATTTTCAAATATGTTTTTCAACAATTACATCCAAGGGAGCTCCTTATATTTCCAATCATACAACTCACATCCAGCAACAACCTGAATGGCCCAGAAATCAGGCTAGAATTTAACTGCTCTGAAGAACAATTGGGGTGGGACTATAGTCCTCCGAAACACATAAACAGCTTGGTTCTATCAGTGGAGAGCTTTCCCCTTTATGCATTGTGACTTCAGTTTTACTGGAGCTCCTTTACTGTGTGCTTGGCCAAATGCTAATGTCAAGGATCACCATCCTCATCTCTGAAATCTAGCTCCTTTGTCCTTTATTGCACAGAGGCTGCAATGAAGTCTGAGTGTTAATAGACTTTAAAGTGAGATTCAGTAACCAAGCTAATGATGGGGACCCCTTTCTGGTGCAGTCAACAGCACCTCCCATAACTTTAGGTAACAGACAGGTTCACCTTGCTTTTTGTCCACAAGATGCTTGAGTGCAGTCTTCCACTATGTTGGATAGACACCAGGTTTTTGATAATACAAAAGCTACACTACAAAATACTACAGAATCTTAGCTAAATGTGCAGATAGTTCTGGAACACAGGCTTCAGCACAAAAGCAGGGAACTCTGTGTATCTGCCCGGAGCACAGAGCAATAGGCTTTGAAGTCTCCCACGCAGAATACATTCCATCCCATTACCATATCCAGCGCTTCTGTTTTGAGGTATTCAAATAGATGAATACTTTCTCATCCCAGAGAAAAAATTATGACATCAGAGGCCATTATACCTGTGTTCATTGAAAAAAAGGCGGCCCACCCTAAACCCACATGCCAGTATTCAGTTGATGGCCCTGTAGGCTACAGTTCTCCAAGTGCACGTTTCAAGTTCTGTTTGAATATGTTTGAGTATTTCTGCCTTTATCATTCCAAGAATTTTAGGCCCCTAATACCCTCTAGGCCAAGGTAATCCTCATTTTTTTTCTCTAATCCTTCTACCAATCTTAATAAGTATCAACTGAGAGGGGAAGGCAGGTGGTAATCTGCATGATTAATTCTTTGTCTGTAGTTGAATTAATGTCATGAGACTTCATGGGGTCCAGAATCAATGCTGCAGACTTCCAGATTTACTGCCTCTACCTGCCCCCACTGATCTGTCAACACCGATCTATTGATTGGAAAGGACTTATGCAAAGATTGTATTGATTGGTTTGATGCACTGACTGGAATGTACGATTTGGTGAGTATGGCTACATAAGAAGTTGTTTCTTCACAGCTATGCTGGCTTTTGTGGTGTTTGAGGTCAGTGCCACAAAGTCCATCTTGTTTTATTCCAATTGTTTTAATTATTCTAATCATCTTCTTGTATAGCTCTGACAAAACTCACTAGCTTCATAGTCTATTTAGTCCAGTAGAATAGTACAGCACAAGAACAGGCCCTTCGACAAATGATGTATGTGCCAACCATGATGCCTCTCTAATTTCGTCTGCCTTCACATGGTCTGTATGACTCCATACTTTGCTCACAAGCTCTTCACAATAGCTCTTAAACAATGCCCTCATAGTGTATCTGTGTCCACCACCTCTCCTGGCAGTACAGTTTTCTGTGCAATAAAAACACTTTCCTCACCCATCTCATATAAACTTTTTCCCTCTCATCTTAGAACGATAACCTCTCGTATTTGACTTTTCCAGACTGAGAAAAAAGACTCTGGCTATCTATGGTTCTCATCATTTTATGTATTTCTATCTGGTCACCCCTCAGTATTTGACTCTTCAGAGAAAAAAAATCCAAGTTTGTTCAACTTCTCCTTATAGCTAACTCTCTCCAATCCAGGCAACATTCTAGTAAACCTTTTCTCCACCATCTCAAAAGCCTCCACATCATTTCTCTAGTATGGTAACCAGAACTGCACACAATGCTCCAAATATGGCCCAAACAATGATTTATACAACATTCTGACCTCCCAGCTTTTATGCTCAATGCCCTGACCATGAAGGTCATCTTTACCACACTACCCACTTCCAGATCTCTCTGTACATCAGTTCTCTTAAGGGCCCTGCAATTTATTGTATACCTTCCTCTTGCATTTGACCTCCAAAAGTGCAACACCTTACATTTGTCCAAATTAAACTCAATCTGCCACTACTCTGCTCAGATTGCCAACTGGTTTATATCCTGCTGTATCCTTTGACAGCTTTCCTCACTTTTCACAACTCCATCAATTTTCATGTTGTCTGCATACATACTGAGCAGAACTGCCTACATTTTCATCCAAATCATTGTCCTGTATTAAAAACAGAGACCCCAGCACAAATCCTTATGGAACACCACTGTTCACAGACACCAGACCCCAGTTGGTGAAACACTCCTCTACTATTACCCTTTGCTTTCAATGACCAAGCCAATTTTATATTCAATTCACCATGGATTCTGGTTCAAACTTCTGAACTAAGATCCCATGAGGGGTCTTGTCAAATGCTTTAGAAGAGCCCGTGGACACAACAACCGCTGCTCTACCCTCAGCAATAACTTTTGTCACCTCCTCAGATTTGTGAGACACGACCTCCCGAGCACAAAGCCTTGCTTTTCCAAATGCAAGTGGGTCCTGCCCTAAGAAGCTTCAGCTATAATGTCCCTATCATTGATGTAAGGCTCACTGGGCTATAATTTCCTGGATTATCCCTGCTGCCTTCAACAAAGGAACAGCATTAGCTATCTCCAGTCTTTTAGGACTTCTATCTGTGGCTATCGATCTCTGTTAAAGCCTCAGCAATCGTCTCCCTTGCCGAAGAATTAAGAGTCAGGCTGTCTGAGTATTAGTGAACTAAATGGACCATCTGGTACTGCCATAGTCATTAGTCATTCTGCGGGCTTTTTATACCAGGTTACTTAATTACCTACTGAAGATTACATGGCACCAGATCCACTCAAGGAATCAATTGTGAAACCACCAGCAAGTACCAATAATGACTTTCAAAATCTAATATGTCACAGCTTATTGTTTGTTAATGAAGTCCTGAAATCCATGAAGCAACAACTCAACCAATAAGAAATATTATACTGACTTCCTCCCATTTCAGTTACAGCATAAAGTCTTTGATGTATAATATTCCATGCAACTTGCCTATATAAGAGCAACTGCAGATCAAGGTGATTAATGTACATGGATTGTTTTGAGAACTTGAAAGGCAAGATAAGGCACTTGATGAATACAACTTGTTCCTTTCTTCAAAGAAGGCATCCATTTCATTCCTCCCTGAAACAACAGCCCAGATGCTGCTGGGTTCGTTAGCAATTTCTCAGTACACTTATGCTTCTAACTGCCAGAGTGATTGGAATTCCAACACGATCGTCAATGTTCCAACCCTATGGTCGAGCACTGCAGGTGATTACTTGGCTGTGTTCCAGCATGCTGGAATAACTCTGTATTTGAACTAAGAAATCTGTCCTCAGATCTTGTGCCAGAATCAGCATGCTGATTCATCTGAGTGGGGATTCTACAGCTTCAAGGAAGGTTAAATAAGTTAATTTTTTAAAGTTATGTGCCCAGTATTTTTCTAATTATTTAAAGAGTTGTTTGGTGATTTCTTTTTCTTCCAAAAATTATTCCAGCATGATTATGTTTATTTCATTGCTAATAGTTTAGAAATGTCAGGAACACTGAGAAGCCCTGAAGAAGTTTGGCTGCTTTCTGAGACTGAGATGTTTGCAGAGCTTAGAAGCATTTGATGGAAGGGATTGATCCAGTAGGAATTTACTGCTCGTGTCCAGCACTGCCTCAGTCAGCAGATTCACAACCAGGCCGAAACTCTTTTGGAACTCGTGGTAATGATCGCTCCTGAGCAGGTTGTGAGGAACGCAATGAAAGCACGCAGGATCTCTTGTTGTGATTTATAACATGGGAACATTGCTGTGTGCCAGGGAGAGGGGAGGAGTTTAATAGAAATATTGCCACAAGATGGGATTTCTATTTTAATAAAAAGGAGCAAAGGAACAAATTTGCATTTGTAAGACACATCAGATGACTCCTGGTTTATCCAATAATCAATGGTACTGTCCAGCTGTAAAACAAGGCAGCTAATTTGTGCACATAAATGAGAGAAATGGGCAGATAATATTATTTGAACAACAACATTGATCAGGGCAGTGGGAAGACCTCCTCTCTCTTTAAATAAAGTGTCTGTTTGTAACCACAGCAGAGGTCAGAATGCACATCGGTTTAACATCTCTGACGATGCAGTGCTCTTAAACTGTGTACTCATCCCACGCCAATAGCTTTGTGGGATATTATCTGAATTTGTGACATCCAACTTTGTATTTTTATGCATAATCATTCCGCTACAACCAGGCAAAAAAGAAACATAAAGATCTGCATTCATACAGCACCAATCATAACTTTCGCAGAATATCCCAAGGTGCTCTACAACCAATTTTCATAGGGCATGCTCCCTCAGACAACAATGCAACAGTCACCAAATAAAGCATCCACTGGAGAAATAAATTTTGGACAGGAACACCTAACACCAGAGACACCTTACTGATGCCCCAGTGCTAAATATTGACAACCCAATGATCAGTTATCAACACAGTAACTGCTGGAAACATTGAACCGACAAAAGATTTTTGGCCTGGTATGCTAACCATTTCATGTGCACAGGAAGTCTCTGACCTGTTGAGTAATTCTAATATTTTCAGTTTTTAGTTTAGATTCCAGCACCTGAACTTCTTTGATTATCAGTTAAACCTAGCCAGTCTTTTCTACTGAAACAGTGAGGGGCAAATTCCAAGAAGCAGAACATGGAACATACAACATGTCATCAGGCCCTTCGGCTCATAATGTTGTTCCAAACCAATTAAATGTCTAACTAAACCAATCCCTTCCGTCTACAACATCCATATCCCTCCACAATCGCATTTACCCCTAGTAGTGTGTTTCAGGCTCCCATCATTCTCTGTGTAAAAAAAAATTGCACCACACATCTCCTTTAAACTTTGTTCCTCTCACCTTAAGTGCATACCCTCTAGTATTAAACATCCGAACCTTGTGGAGAAAGATACTGGCTGCCTACACTATCTATGCTTCTCATAATCTTAAAAACTTCTATCAGATCTCCCCTCAGCCTCCACCACTCCAGAGGAAACAACCCAACTTTGTCCAGCCTCTCCTTATAGCTTATGCCCGCTAATCCAGTCAACATAGTGATTGTAGTGATGACTTGCAGCAAACTGAAACGCTTGAGCATGTAGATATTAAGAAAGAGGATGTGCTGGAGCTTTTGGAAAGCATCGAGTTGGATAAGTCGCCGGGACCGGATGAGCTGTACCCCAGGCTTCTGTGGGAGGCGAGGGAGGAGATTGCTGAGCCTCTGGCGATGATCTTTGCATCATCAATGGGGACAGGTGAATTTCCGGAGGATTGGAAGGTTGCAGATGTTGTTCCCTTATTCAAGAAAGGGAGTAGAGATAGCCCAGGAAATTATAGACCAGTGAGTCTTACTTCAGTGGTTGGTAAGTTGATGGAGAAGATCCTGAGAGGCAGGATTTATGAACATTTGGAGAGGTATAATATGATTAGAAATAGTCAGCATGGCTTTGTCAAGGGCAGGTCGTGCCTTACGAGCCTGATTGAATTTTTTGAGGATGTGACTAAACACATTGATTAAGGTAGAGCAGTAGATGTAATGTATATGGATTTCAGCAAGGCATTTGATAAGGTACCCCATGCAAGGCTTATTGAGAAAGTAAGGAGGCATAGGATCCAAGGGGACATTGCTTTGTGGATCCAGAACTGGCTTGCCCACAGAAGGCAAAGAGTGGTTGTAGACGGGTCATATTCCGCATGGAGGTCGGTGACTGGTGGTGTGCCTCAGGGATCTGTTCTGGGACCCTTACTCTTCGTGATTTTTATAAATGACCTGGATGAAGAAGTGGAGGGATGGGTTAGTAAGTTTGCTGATGACACAAAGGTTGGAGGTGTTTTGGATAGTGTGGAGGGCTGTCAGAGGTTACAGAGGGACATTGATAGGATGCAAAACTGGGCTGAGAAGTGACAGATGGAGTTCATCCCAGATAAGTGTAAAGTGGTTCATTTTGGTAGGTCAAATATGATGGCAGAATATAGTATTACTGGTAAGACTCTTGGCAGTGTGGAGGATCAGAGGGATCTTGGGGTCCAAGTCCATAGGATGCTCAAAGCAGCTGCGCAGGTTGACTCTGTGGTTAAGAAGGCATACAGTGTATTGGCCTTCATCAATCGTGGAATTGAATTTAGGAGCCAAGAGGTAATGTTGCAGCTATATAGGACCCTGGTCAGACCCCACTTGGAGTACTGTGCTCAGTTCTGGTCACCTCACTACAGGAAGGATGTGGAAACTATAGAAAGGGTGCAGAGGAGATTTACAAGGACGTTGCCTGGATTGGGGAGCATGTCTTATGAGAATAGGTTGAGTGAATTCGGCCTTTTCTCCTTGGAGCAACGGAGGATGAGAGGTGTATAAGATGATGAGAGACATTGATCGTGTGGATAGTCAGAGGCTTTTTCCCAGGGCTGAAATGGTTGCCACAAGAGGACACAGGTTTAAGCTGCTGGGGAGTAGGTACAGAGGAGATGTTGGGAGTAAGTTTTTTACTCAGAGAGTCGTGAGTACGTGGAATGGGCTGCCCGCAACGGTAGTGGCGGTGGATATGATAGTGTCTTTTAAGAGAATTTTGGATAGAAAAATAGAGGGCTATAGGTAAGCCTAGTAATTTCTAAGGTAGGGACATGTTCGGCACAACTTTGTGGGCCGAAGGGCCTGTATTGTACTACAGGTTTTCTATGTTTCTATGTTTTAACATCCTGGTGAACCTCTTCTGCATCCTCTCCAAAGCCTCCACAAACTTCCTATAATGGGACCACCACAACTGAATGCTTCAGGTGCAGCCCAACTAAAGCTTTATAAAGCTGCAACATAACTTCCTGATTCCCGAACCCAATGCCAGAAAGCTAATGACAGGACAAAACAATTTTCCGGAATAGTCAGCAAAGACTGCACGTACACAAGTAAACCTATAAACCAACAGTGCTAGCCTGTCTCACCGCATTGGCTTATCTTTAGCTTACCACGTGATTGTGGCTCATGGCCAAATCAAACACCTTTGTGTGAAGACGACAATCACATTACATCAATTGCCTGAACAAACAGCTTGAAACATTTATCAGAGAGCCACAGAGGCTATCAGTAAACCACAGAGGCTATCAGTACAGATAAACTAGCCAACAGCATGCTACAAAATAAAGAGAACTAGATGAGCACTGAATGATAGGACTGTACTCAGCAAACAAAGTGTTTCAGGTATTTATGGTCAGCAAGTTCTCCAATACGCATTATGGAATCATTCTTACCATTTTAACTGTAAATTGACTTTCACTTTAATTTTCATACACTGATTAGCCTATTAGTATATCTTTTCCCAATTCTGCTGATTTCAGAAAGGATGTCGGTACCAAAAGGAAATACCCTCACACAGGACATCATAGAAAGGGGGAAATGAGATGGCGAAGAAAGGAAACAGACAGAGAGAGTAAGTAACAAGCAATCTGCGGGAAGAGCGCAGCAGGTTCAGCAGCATTTCTGGTGGGAAAAGTGAGAAGGCAATGTGGCCGAGGGGGTGAAGAGAAGATAGGATATGAGAATAAATATGAAGGAAAAAGAGAGTGACAGTAAAGAAATGAGAGGAAAATAAGTGAAAATCATAAAAATGCAAATGCAGGAAATCTAAAATAAATCAATATTAATACATATATTAAGAAGTAAATTAGGAGCAATTAGCAGGTCAGGCCTCATCTGAGGGATGAGAAACAGTGTTAACATTTCAGGCCAAAGATTTCTGTCAAAATGGAGAAGGAGATTGAAGTCACCATCTGAGACATGCCCTCTTCTTGTTTCTACCATCGGGGAGGAGATACAAGAGCTTGAAGGCCCACTCTCAACGATTCGGAAACAGGTTCTTTCTCTTCACCGCATTTCTGAATGGTCCATGAACCAATGAATACTCATTACTCCTTTAGTTTTGCTCTATATAATTCGGTAATTTGCAGTAATTTTATGTCTATGCTTGGTACTGCCGCTGCAAAACAATAAATTTGGGGATTTATTTATCTACCGCCAGGGGACGTCTCTGATGGTAAAACCAGAGTGACCATGAGGATAAACTTAACAAGACTTTATGGTCATGTTCATGCTGTTTCTCTTCCCAAAGATTCAGCCTGACATACTAATGACATACTAATTCCAATTTCCCCCGGGATCAATAAAGTATGACTATGACTAAGGAAAATATGGAGGGCAGCCTGTCCCAAACCATGCAACTGGAATGTTACTCTGATGCTTTAATCAGTCCACAAGTTAAACATTCTTCACAAGCTTAATGAACATCTGGTCTTCACTGTTATCACTGGCCTTGCTGAAAATCAGGAGCTTCGTGATTTGGATAATCCAAAAATGCAAGCCTGCCGTCATGCTTTTGGTCTATAGCAATTCTGACATGAACCTTGCACCAATTAACTTTGTTATCTTGCTGTCAGTCTCAACCTGAAGACACAGTGCCTGGGTCCATCATGGTGCACTTTACAGGGTGTATCTCAGCAAACAGTTATTACCCCGCAACCATCAGGCTCTTTTTAACCAGAGGAGATAATTTCCACCACCTATGTGCTCACTTTCAAGGACACTACAACTCATGTTCTTGATATTTAGTTCTTTTTTTCTTCATGTTGTACTTAAACATCAGTTGTTTGCCCATCTCTGTTGTGTGCAGTTTTTCATTGATTCTGTCGTGTTTCTTTGTGAACTTACTGTGAATGCCTGCAAGAAAATGAATCTCAGGGTAGTATATGGTGACATAGATGTATTTTGATAATGTTTACTTTGAAACAGCATTGTAAGTCTTCTGCCATAATATGTCCTTGAACTACAAATTTGATTCAACTGCTTACACTTTCACCTTGGAGTGAGAAACCAGCTGTTTAAGGCCCAATTTTAGCCAATATTGTAGTGTGGTGATGAGGGTGAAATATATTGTTCCTTAGAAGAAATGGGTTTGATCCAGTAGCCATTATAGGGACATGGTTGTACAGTGAAAGAGCTTGAATTTTCTATGTTCCATTATACATGGGGTTCTGAAAAGATGAGAAAAAGAGGCATGGCAGCCTTGAGAATAGAGGATGAAATAAGAGCAAATGGAGAAATTCAGGAAATAAAAACAGAATGCAGAATTAGTATAGGTGAAGCCAGCTTAGTTAAATAAGTTCTCTCTTTACACTGCACCAGCTCACAAAATCTTGGCTGAGCAGCTGAAATGAAATGCAATAAGCTGAGCGCTCATTCTATTGACAAAAGGCATCCACATGCAACAGTGGCATACTTAGCTCTCTAGCATATGACTGTGGAATCTGGACTCATTGACAGTGAAGAAAGTAAAATGGAACAGTTTTCCTCATCAATCTCTGTTGAATCCTAGACAAATACCTATGTGAGAAAACCTTCAATTTCACTGCTTATCTTGGCCTCATCCACAGCAACACAATTGTGACTCAAGGCGAATACGCTCAAGATGCAGGATTACAATTTAATGGAATTTTATTTTTGAGACAATTTAGTTGAAAGCAAGGTTTCTGAACTTAAATAAAGCTAACTGTAATGTCAAAGTAGCCGACATTACAAAATTAAATTAACATGATTTCTCAGTAGGTGAACACGGGGAACACTAAATAATTGAA
The DNA here is from genome assembly GCF_963921235.1 of Mobula hypostoma. Classification (NCBI taxonomy): domain Eukaryota; kingdom Metazoa; phylum Chordata; class Chondrichthyes; order Myliobatiformes; family Myliobatidae; genus Mobula; species Mobula hypostoma. The sequence continues at coordinate 24,818,440 of NC_086129.1, read as the reverse complement.
TAATTTTCAATGAATACATCCACTTTGAGAAAATTTCCACAGGAAATGTGATTCTTTCATGACTAATAAAAGGGTTAAAAGATAGCATTCAACTGACGGAAGTGATTTAACCATGCCAAAAACTGTAGATCTGAAGATAGAGAAGGTTTCAGGTGCCATTAATGAATGCCAATAAAAATGATAAGGAGAGAAAAACAAGGTAAGAATAAAGTTTCTATTGATGAAAATCAAAATTGTGTCGAGGCTGGAAGTCTGAATCTAAAATTAAAAATGCTGGAAACACCCAGCCAGCCTCTGTGGAGAGAGAAGCAGAATTAATATTTTGGGTTGAAGATCCCCGACCTGATAGACCTGCTGAAATTTTGCATAAAACTTTCTAAAAAGGAAAAAAAATCAAAAATATTTCAGTTAGGAGAACTGCAACACAGAATAAAGAAGAAATTGAGACATTAAAGAACTATTTAAAAACTGATTGCTCTGCAGAAAATGCAATAAAATAAAATATCCAAGGTAGCAGATAATCAATGACCGAATAAGTAATATTCAGTAACAAAGTATATGAGTATGTAAAGAACACCAACAAATATTCTACGTCATAGGCATAGCAGAAACAGTTACTTATTTTAGTATTCTATGATATCAAGCCACATTGGTATCCCAAATGTACAGGGCTTGTTCAAACCAGATCTGTAGATACTACGTGTAATGTTCAATGCCCAAGAAAATATATACTTACCTTTCTGGAAAGGTAACATATGTTCACGGGATTGATTACAATATTGACGGATTGTAGTGCAAGTGATCCATACTCACAAATTTTTAGAAGAATGTAAAATGATCCCATTAAAACAAATATGATTCTTAGAAGGGATTGATAGGGTGGCTGCAACCATGGCTCCTTCCTCTCTGCAGCAACCCTATCCAGAATCAGGGGGTATACCCTCAGGATAAGAGTACTGTTTACAATCAGATGATTGCAAACCATTGGAAATCTTTGCCCAGGTGGTTGTGGATGCTCAGTCACTGGGAAATTTCAAGGCTGACATGTACAATTTTAACAGGGCATTCAAAGCTGAAAGTAAACTAATTATCGAAATACATGCATGCCAACATATACTACCCTGAGGTTCATTTTCTTGCAGGCATTCACAGTAGAACAAAGTAATACAATAGAATCAATGGAAAAAACACACAAAGACTGACAAACAGCCAATGTGCAAAAGGCAAATTGAGCAAATTCAAAAAAAACAGTTCAGTGTTGAAGAGAGTGATGTTATCCATGCTGGCTCAGGACTCTGATGGCTGAACGGTAGCAACTGTTCCTGCACCTGGTGGGGACACTGATAGTGACAAGTTCAGACGTAACGATTGGCTGGGAGAGTGGACAGGGTACGTACATGATGGGACATGGTTTCCAGGGAAGATGTGAACTTCTGTTTCTGCTTCTTGTACTCTCATTCTAAAGTGTCACCTACTTGCTGGTGACTGCACTGAAAGAAATTCCTTTTCTGTTCTGCTGAAAGTACATTACATTGATCATTTAAATATTGTATTTTTAATGTGAAAGTAGCTATGGCACTTCAACTCATTTTATGAGTTTCCCATCCAATGGCAGTTTTGTGGGGAGATTTATGAGCCTGGAATTTAGTGGGTAATTTCAGCATTTACTCATATAACTGCCAATGTTTCTCATAGGATGATCCGCCATCTCCAAATGTCCAAGCAATTGTTACTTGTGTTTGTTGTTCCAAACAATACTCAGTCACAGAGCTCCTCACAAAGCTGCAGGACCACCACTTAAATCATGACCACTGGGGGCATAACTCAAAATTAATTTCAATGCCATGCCACTTTCAAATTAAAAAAAAACACTTACTTCACTGTAAGGAAATAATGTCAGCACAAAATAAGGCCAAAAGAATGTTATATTTTGTAACTCCAAAACATAAAGCTAATTAAAAGTAAAACAAGGGAGCCTGAGAGATGCGTGTAAACTTTATTTTTCTTTTAGTGAGGTGCATGTATCTGACGTGGTGGCGTGATGACGTGTGCCATTCACGTACTTTTACATATAACACATAATGAATTATGGAAACAAAGAATGCTTAATCAAACATATTTACCATATTAGTCAACTATTACTGAAATATTAAATACACAACACTCCTCCCTGCTTAGCTATAAACTCTAACTCAATACAGAATGTATCTCAACTATATACATAGATATATATATATATACACATACACACACACACACACACACACACACACACTCACACACACATACATACATACATACATACAGGGTGTCAGGGAGGGGTAGCACCCCTGGTCGGGGAACATGTCCTGTCCTTTTCAAGGCGGTTAGCCCAGCTTTGGTCCCCACCTGGCACTCAGCTCTCACCTGTGGCTCCTCGTAGCTGTTTGCATGTGACAACGGCCACACCCCGGGCAACAGCTTTGACAAGCCGGCCTAACCAGGTGAGGGTAGCCGACGGGTCTCAAACCCTCGGTGAGATAGGGAGTTGTCTATCCCAGCATGTGAAGACAACTCCGGTGGATTGAGCAGACGAGACCAATGGAAGGTCCAACAGTCAAGAAGGCAGTCTCTGCAAGCGTCGTGGAACGTGTAGAGCATGACAAGACCCAAAAGACATCTTGGTCATCCACTGCACCTAGTCCCATCTCCAGCCGTCTCGACTCTTGTCTTGCCACTGGATCCAGATGGGAATCGGGAAGGGAGAGTGAGGCTGACGCTGCGCAACTCTCCCTCACTTAAAACCAAATCACGCGCTAGTCTCCACACCATCAAACAGCCGGCTGGTGGCGTAGTGGCATCAGCGCTGGACTTTGGAGCGAGAGGTCCCAAATTCGAATCCGGCTGGCTCCTGTGCACGCTCTCCATCTGCACTGGGTTGAGCGTCGAGCTAGCAACTTAACCTCGTCTTTAAAAAAAGTACTAATGGTGTTATACTGTGTGTACAGTATACTATATGATACAACTACTATATAGCCATCCATAGTGTAATAAGTTTTAAATTGTCCCATTCAGCCCTAAAGATTTAATCACTGTAGAGCAAGTTGGGTCATTCCGCTTGGCAGGTGAGACTTGTGGCTCTGAAGGTTCTGGGGCCTCTGGAACTGCAGTAAGTGATTCTGAGATCTGGGTACCTTTCTTCAGAATGTGTTGGCATCCAGAACAGTGCATGGCAGTCCCAGGCCACAAGACAAAGCTTCAAGTCAATTCTTTCATTTTGACCATGCCTAAATGACCGGCACATTACTTCTCCAACACTTTAGCTCTCAGCTTGGATGATACGATTCTGAATCCCCACATAAGACAACATCCGTCAAAGGCAAATTCACTCTGGCGCTGGCAAAAATGGGAAAACTGGAGCTTCTGCTGCTCATTCCAGCCATTTTGGATGGCCATGTAGGTCTGAGACAGTGTGGGGTCTTTTCTGCTTTCACTTTGGATCATCTCTGCCACAAAAGGAAGACTTCCAATTTGTATTAGGGAGAATACTTCAAGAAGAGACCATAAGGTATAGGAGCAGAAGTAGGCCATTTGGCCCATCAAGTCTGCTCTGCCATTCTTTTGTAAGTGCCCTCTTTTGTAAATTTTTCAGTCTCCAATCCATCAGTATTTCCATGATTAGTTGTCCTCTCGAACTCAGTCCTGGGTGTGGCATTTTCATTTAATACTATTTTGCCCTAGATATGTTTGAATTTGCCAATGCCACCCTTGAACACTGCTGTGGCATCATCCAGTACCTTTCTTAATTTGCTTTCAGTTGTCTCTATTGTAGGGGATGTGGCATGCAAATGGTGGACGGATCACCACTCAAGTTGCAGTTGCCTCAGCCAATCACGCCTCCACAATGCAGGCCCTCCTGTTTTCACCACATACAAGCTCAATGTGGCTCATTGGTTGTTGTATTTCACTGTTATGAATGCCATTCCCAAAGGAGTTAACTTTTCTCCAGTATACGTTGTTAGTTCGATATCTGCCACAATGGTAACATAATTTGTTTGGCCAGGCAGGCCTCTGTCTATTCACTGTAATTTTGTTCACGCTCACTTTCATTTCTGACTGCAACTCAATTACATCTCTGTCTGCGGTTTCCATTGAAACAGCAATTTTCAACTGCTGTTTTAAATGTGAGTTGCGCTTCAGTTCGGAGCCATTTTTGAATGCTCTCATGTGAGATTCCATAAACTGAACAATCTCTCAGCCCATCACTGAAGTGACAATGCTCAGACAATCTCTTCAATTTAGCCACATACACTGGAATGGATTTACCTTCATTTTGATTCTGCTTATAAAACCAACAATCTTCTGCAATCAACAAGTGTTTTGGTTCTAAATGTTCCTGCATTACTTTCACAGTATTAGCAAAGCTGATTTTGGCTGGTTTGGCTGGAGCATTCAAACTTCTAACCAAACTGTATACTCTTCCACCTAGTACACGCAGCAAAACTGTCACTCATTTCACATCAGCTATTTCATTTGCTTCAAAATACAGTTCAATTTGCTCACTATACAATATCCAGTTATATTTTAGGCAATCAAATACATCCATCTTTCTGATGTAGCCAGCCATTTCTGCTTTTTTAAAATTTATGATTATTATCACTGTTTATGAACATATGAATTCATCCATTTTCTGCCTTTTTAAAACTTGACCATCTTTCTCTTCCAAAAGACACGTGCTACAATTCTTTTCACTCAAAAATTTCTGCATTTTTTAAAATACTTGAATGATTGGCTGCTCTTTATTTTAAAACTGCACAGTCACTCGGGTTAGTTTAAAACTTCGTCGCCACTGTTATGCTATGCAACTCCAAAACATAAAACTAATTGAAAGAAAAACAAGGGAGCCCAAGAGGTGCATGTAAACTTCAGTTTTACTTTTAGTGAGGCACGTGCATATGACGTGGTGGCATGATGACATATGACATTCATGTACTTTTATATAATTATGTAAAAAGAGAATGCTTAATCAAACAATATTTAAAATATTACTCAAATATTAAATACAGAACACAGAGCAATACCTGCAATACAAGAAATGCACACAGGAAGTGGTTATCTGGTCCCTTGAAATACCTTTGAATAAACCATGGACCATCCTTTGCCTTGTCTACATTTCTACCCAATCTCCAAAAATATCAACTCACTTAATGCTGAAGATTTTGTCAGCTTAATTTTCAAATATACTTACTCTACCCAATTTGCATCTTTATTAATTTCCTTTGTGTCCATACAGTCTTGAATTTGCTGAATGAACACATATCCAGAGCTGGAGTAAAGAACTACTGTAAGGAATCTACATGAACAATTTGGCCAGGGTCAAGGTCATCAAGGTTTAATGTCAGTGCGCTAGTTGCCCTTTATTGACGGTTGTTCTTTGAGGTATGGCTACAGTAAGCAGTGAGGCATGTCTAGCCATGAGATGTTAGTTTCATCATAAGCCTTCACAGGGAGTACACATCAGACCAATCCAGACTGAGCAACCTCTTCAGTTAATTTAGATTTCTTTTGAAAATTGGCTCAAGTCACTCAAATGTTTTTGGCAGTAAATTCTTTTTAATATCACAGATATTCACCTTTAACACTTTTGAATTTTCTGAATCTCAGAAACATTTCTAACATGGACTTATTCAGACCCACCACATTTCCCTAAAGTTCTAACTGCACAACAGGCCAAGTAGTAAGTGATCAACCAGCCATTGGGGATGCTCAATTGGAACTTTAATTGGAGGTTAGCAACGTGCTAGGGCAGACTGCCATGGACTCCAAATTCTATGTACAGAGGCCACTTTATTAGGTACACCTGCTCATTAATGCAAATACCTAATCATGTGACAGCATCTCAATGCATAAAAGCATGCAAACATGGTCAAGAGGTTCAATTGTTGTTCAGACCAAACATCAGGATGAGGAAGAAATGTGATCTAAGTGGCTTTGACCATGGAGTGATTGTTGGTGCCAGATAGGGTGGTTTGAGTATCTCAGAAATTGATGATCTTCCGAGGATTTTCACGCATAAATCTCTAGAGTTTACAGAGAACGGTGAGAAAAACAAAAAAAAAACATCCAGTGAGCAGCAGTTCTGTGGGCAAAATCACCTTGTTAATGAGAGAGATCAGAGGACAATGGCCAGACTGGTTCAAGCTGACAGAAAGGAAACAGTAACTCAAATAACCACACATCACAAGAATTCACAGAAATTATGCAGCAACATTCAGAAGCCAGCTTATCACTTTGTTATTTTAATAAATTCAACAAAGAATGCTTTATCTAACAAGAGGGTAGAAGAGTGAATGATGAATTGATTACCGCAAAAGGAAAAAGTAATCAGTGTTTATTGACATATGGAATTAAATCTGAACACACCATGAACTCAGTCCTACTCTGGGATCCAATTTAGTTTGCCTTTCTCTATCCTTCTTTAAGAGTGCCAAACACTCTTTTCTAAAAGGCGGGCTTAATTATGTTTTAACGTTCTACATCTTTTTTCTACCTTATTATGCCATTCCACATCCTTTAAAAAGAACAGACATACCAGAAATCTCCCAGATTTGGCTCCACACCATAACCAGAATTCGGTAGTCTGATCCACGTGCTTTGGTTACAGGACAGGCACCGCATGAAATCAATGTCAATCCAAACCAGAAAAGGACATGCCACAGAGTACCAATGTTACTATACTTATCTTGTCTTGGTCTATGGGAATGGGTAAAAAAAAAATTGGCTAGGTATCTGTACAAGTAGGAACCTACCTACACTAGCCAGTGAATAATAGCAAATACACACAAGTTTCTAACTCCCGGTTATCAAGGTCTAAATCACTTCTACAATGCAGAATTCACAACTCCAAAGAATTTCAGCACGTTCCAATGTAACACACACAAAATGCTGGAGGAACTCAGCAGGTCAGGCAGCATCTATAGACAGCAATAAACAGTTGACGTTTCAGGCTGAGACTCTTCAGCAAGACTGGAAGGGAAAGGGGAAGGAGTACAAGCTAGAAGGTGATAGGTGAGGAGAAAAGTAAGTGAGTGGAGCAGGCGGGATGAAGTGTGAAGCTGGGAGGAGATGGTTGAGAAAGGTAAAGGGCTGAAGAAGAGGGAATCTGGCAGGAGAGGAGAGTGGACCGTGGAGAAATGAAAAGAGGAGGGGCACCAGAGAGAGGTGATGGGCAGGTGAGAAGAAGAGTAGAGGTAAGAAGGGAGCCAGAGTGGGGAATGAAAGAAGGGGGAGGGGAAAAGTTACTGGAAGTTAGAAAAATTGATCTTCATGCCATTAGGTTGAAGGCTACCCAGATGGAATATGAGGTGTTGCTCCTCCAACCTGATAGAGGCCTCATCGTGGCAGTAGAGCAGGCCATGGACTGACATGTCAGAATGGGAACAGGGATTGGAATTAAAGTATCTGGCCACCAGGAGATCCCGCTTGCTGCGGACAGAGCAAATCATATTCCAATAACAACACACACAAAACTCAGCAGGTCAGGCAGCATCTACGGAAATGAATAAATAGTCGACGTTTCGGGCTGAGATCCTTTTTCAGGACTGGAAAGGAAGCGGGAAGATGCCAGACTAAAAAGGCGGGGGGAGGGGAAGGAAGATAGCTAGAAGGTGATAGGTGAAGCCAGGCAGATAGGAAAGGTAAAGGGCTGGACAGGAAGGAATCTGAAAGGAGAAAAGAGTGAACCATAGGAGAAAAGGAAGGAGGGGCACAAGGGGGAGGTGTTAGGCAGGTGAGAAGAGGTAAGGTTCCAGAGTGAAGAATAGAAGAAGAGGGAAAGGGGAGGGAATTTTCTTTACTGGAAGGAGAAATCGATGTTCAAACCTCAGGTTGGAGGTTACCCAGACGGAATATGAGGTGATGCTCCTTCACCCTGAGATTGGCCTCACCATGGTAGATGAGGAGGCCATGGACTAACATGTTGGAATAGGAATGGGGAGAAAATTAAAATGGTTAGCCACCGGGAAATTCCTCTTTTGGCAGATGGAGTTGAGGTGCTCGACAAAGTGGTTCCCCAATTTACGTTGAGTTTCACCAATGTAGAGGAGGCTCTGTCGGGAGGACTGGATATAAGGATTTCACTACCCCGGTTCCAACAGCCATTTTGTTATTGGTAGAGCGAATTGTGATGAAATGCAGCAGCGTCATTTGTCACCAAATATAAATTAGTGAATTGAACTATATGTATCGTGTTCAATGAAAATACTGGGACTGAATACCAAACCAACTTGTACAACACTGAACAAAGTGACTTTATTGCAATACAATCATTAGAAGTGCAGGTGTAAGTCCCAGTGACAGCTCGGAGTACAACATGATTTATGTGTTTTTAAGTGACCTACACTGACGGATAATGTAGCTCTCCATGCATAGTCTCAACAAAACACTATTTGTTTACATAGAATAGCTAATATCAGTAATAATTTTCAAAGCCTTTCAATAGAGCATCATTAATCAGAGCTTCACATCAAACAGATGACCAAAGCCTCAACCACTAAAGATAAAGCTTAATCACCATCTTAAAAAAGACAAAGATGGAAAGACTCAGGGAGGGAGTCAGAAATATAGGGATTGCTAACTGAAAGAAGATCTGCCAATATGAATCCAATGGAAAATAGGGAGGCGGTTTTGGAAAAACACAGAGCTGGAGGCTCGCGGGGCTTCACCTCATGAAGCTCGCCCTAAAGATCCATTTTTTTAAAAAAGTGCTTCAACAATATTAAAAACCAGCTCACTGGAGAAATACACTGCTAAGCAACAGAGTCAACTCCAGAACAAGACGTGCTCGTTACTGTATTTGCAAGGTCTCTCACGTATTAGCTTCCTACGAGGTCAGATGGTTCCAGTTTGCCATTCACACATCTTCCACGGAGCAGCCAGGTCCAGTTGGGGCCTGACTTGGCAGGACTCGGTAATAAGAGTTGACTTCTGTTAATATTAAAATATTGAACATATTTAAGCATTTTAAATAGTACTGTATATTCCCTTCAGATCATACTTTTTATTTCAGCTAGTACTGTTCACCATTGAGATAATAGAAGTGGAAAAACATGTGGGGGGGGGGCTGGAATCTGATTTCAATCTTGTCTACTGACAAGAAAATAAAAACACAGATCACCACAAGACAAAAACCAGAAAACAGGAAGATGAAATAGAAATATATCTGACCAGCCACCAGATAACAGACAGATACCACCCCAGCAGAAGAATATCTAGAGGAATCATTATATCATTATTTCCAAAAGAAATGAATGATTCCTGATGTGGTTAGTTGACTTTCTTTCTCATGTTAATATATAGCATCAAAATACCCTGCTCACAGCCTCACTGCCAGCAGAGTTTGTTTTAAAAAAAGGACGCAGGACCCGTGAGAATAAAAGGCGGTGGGCTTAATTATGCATCAATTGTAATGCATAGATTTTAGTTTTCTGCTTCACAAAATCTGTTTGAGGACATCAGTGGGGGGTTAATGAAAAGGTCGATTAGTCATTTAGGATTCACAAACTTAACTCAAACTGCACCATTACAAACATACACTGCAAATGAGATTAGCCTTTCAGGGAATCAGTTTAAGGTTTTAACAGAGATTTGTGCTATCAGCCTTTGCTTTTAATATAAAGGATTTTTTTTATATTTTATGATTGCTAAATTGGAATGAAAATTAATTGCAGGAAGAGATGCTTGCAAAGGACCATGGGTAGTTGTGTCTGTAAATGCAAGTGATCATAGATGTGACACTCCCTCCCATTCCTGGACTTGACTGTATAGCAACATCAGGCTCACCCCAAGCTGCCAGAGAATTTGATGTTTATTAACAGCTCTTTTGTGGGGCAGGCAGACATCCAGCATTGTCCTGGAGTTTCCAAGAAAGGTCAATTAATATTCTGCACAGTGCTGCAAGCAACCCTAGGAAAGAAAACTCTAAAAGCATTAAAAGAGGTCTGTTTTCCTTCATTAGAGACCGCAGATGCTGGAATCCGGGCCAACATAGTGCTCGCAAAATCCACCGTCAGACAGCATCTATAGAGGGAAATGGACAGCTGACATTTCAGACTGAGGCCCTTCATCTGGCCTGTTATTTTAAATTACTGAATAAGATAAAGACAGGGTCATTCAGAGGTGGCAGGTGACAATGATTTAATAAGAAGATTGAAACAAAACAACCAAAAAAGACTATCGAAGTGTTACCTGTTCATTTCCCTCCACAGATGATGCCTGATCTGCTGAGCTCCTCCATCACCTAACATGTGGTTCCAGGTTTCAGCATCTGCGGCCCCTTGTGTCTCCATAAAATAAAAGTTAGCTACCTGATTCTCTGCCCAGTTGGTGTCTGAAGTAAGTGAAAATTAAACTAGCTTATGTTGTTATATTTATTATGCACATTGGACCAACTCTGGGAAAATATCCTGCCTTTATACCTTTCCCCAAACAACACACGCTGCCCAGTATTAGATGGGGAACAGCCCATTCTGACCATTGCCCAATCCCATGCACTTACACAGCACCACACTTCCATTCACTCCTCTGCAGAGCACATCCCGTGGTAATCACTGTGGACAATTTCCCCAGTGACAAACAAGGGTCCTATTGTATGTGCATCCAAAAGTCTTGGGAAGGAAAGAAATAGAAACAATTCAACACTTTTGAAATGCAGACAAAGAAGCCATAATTCATTCTTGCAACCAATAGCACCCCTATAAAATGGCCTACCCAGCTCAAATTTGATAGCATCATTAGCAGCAATCAGGTTTTCAACAACCGAACTCCAAAGAGAATGACTTCACCCTTTTTTTTGTATTGGAAACTACAAGAGCTTTAGCTTTTAACATTCTTCAAGTAAGGATAAAGCTAAAGTAAACAAGACAACAACATTTGTGTCAGGATCTTTGAGGAAAAAACACAATTAAGTGAAATCCTGACATTTTTTTCATTATTAATGTACTGTTGTTTCTCAGCTAAGTTGGCATGGTTTAGTTCGTAAAACATCTGGAAGCTCCGAGTTGCACTTACTATTTGTGTTAAATTAGCTCAGCCTAGCTGGGGCATCTTTAGAAACAACAGAAGCTATTCTTTAGTTGGAAAAGAAAAAAAGCCTGAGAGTTTCTGCTGCCAAGCATCCCGCTCTGATGTCTGCCAGTATGAACATGTGGGTGAATGTCAGGAAAGGGATGGGGGCTGGGGGGAAAGACACCATGACAGTCAGGACAAGAGCCTACCAACAAACAATGGTCAAATCCCTAAAGTATGCTCTTTGCCAAGAGTTACTGCTGAATACAATGTGCCCATGTCATCCCAAAATGCAGGACCTTCAGAGAAAAGCACCAGAGCAAGAGAGCATTCAACCCCTCACACATGTCCAGTTATTCAATTAGATCATGGTCGATCTGTACTTTAATACCATTCTATTGACCTGCTTCTTTTCTTTCCATCCAACTAAAATCTATTGAGTTCAGTCTCCAAAGTCTTCCAATGACCCTCATCCATATGAGACTTCCAAATTTCTACCCACATCTTAAAGTAATTCCTAATTTTCATCTTGACATTTACTTTCTCTTGAATTAATCTCCTCCTTGCTGACAATCAACACCAGCGCACCTGAAGGATGTGTGCTTAGCCCAGTGCTCTACTCTCTCTACAATTATGATAGTGCGGCCAGGCACAGCACAAACACCATCCATAAATTTGCCAACACCACTGTTGTTGGCAGAATATCAGATGGCAATGAGGAGGCATACACGAGTGAGACAAATCAATTGGTTGAGTGGTGTCACAACAACAACCCTGCACTTAATATCAGTAAGACAAAAGAATTGATTGTTGGCTTCAGGAGGGGGATCTTGGGAGAACTTGGGAGAACATACAACATCGAGGGGTCAGCATAGGAAAGGGTGAGCAGCTTCAAGTCCCCGTCCATCAACATCTCAGAGAATCTATTCTGGGCCCAAAATATTGAGGCAATCACATAGGCGGTACACCAGTGGCTATACTTCATTAAGAGACTGAGGAGATTCGGCACGTCACCAAAGACGATAGCAGATTTCTACAGGTGTGCAATGGAGAGCATTCTGACTGGTTGCATCACAGTCAAGTATGGAGGCTCCAATGCTCAGGATCGCAAGAAGATGCATAGGGTTGTAGACTTGGCCAATTCTGTCATGGGTACAAGCCTCTACAGTACACTATCGAGGAAATCTTTAAAGGGCGGTGCCTCAAAAAGGTGGCATCCATCATTAATGAGCCTCACCATCTGGAACATGCCCTCTTTTCATTATCATCATCATGGAGGAGGTACAGGAGCCTGAAGACCCACACTCAGTGTTTTAGAAATAGCTTCTTCCCTTCTGCCATCAGCTTCTGAACAGTCCATGAACACAACTCGCTACTCCTCTTTTGTAAGCTTTATATCTTGCACTGTACTGCTGCCACACAACAACAGATTTCATGACATATGTCAGTGGCAACAAACCTGATTCTGGAATATTCTAACTCCAATTACATCCCTTCAGTTTTGTTCCCATGAGCAGGGTGAATGGCACTGCAGTACCACTTCCTATAAATTATTTCAGCATTTTATAGACCTGGATCATAAGACCACCTCAAATCAGAGAAATGCAACGTATTCCATTGCCTTCAGTCCTCCTCAGCTGATGCTCTGAGCCTTGGTTTCATTCTGTTGAATCTTTATTACACTCTCAATATTTTTATTAGGTCACTACTTCCTCTCTTTTATGTTCAACCACCTCTGAGGTTACAAAAATGCTCCAGTAACTTTTTTTTTAAAAGAGTGGCCTCATTAGTGAGGTAAGGAAAGATGATGCAAGTGGGGAGGAAAATGAGAGATTTGATAGGATTAATGCAAGCAGGCTTTTTCTACTAAGAGTCATAGGTTAAGGGTGAAAGGTGAAATATTTAAGGGGAATTGACTCAAGTGGTGTAAGTGTGGAACGAGCTGCCACAGGATGTGGTAGATATGGGCTCAATTTCAACATTTAAGAGACGTTTGGATAAGTAAATGGGTACGGAGGGCTATGGCCCAGGTGTAGGTCAAAGGGACTAGCGCAATAACAGTTTGGCACAGACTAGATGGGCCAAAGGGCCTGTTTCAGTGCATTGTGCCCTATGACTCTGTGAAAGAAAATGCAGGGAAAAAAATTATTAGGCGAGGAAAATTTGTGCTGAATTTTCCTTTCCAAATCCCTTCTCATCTAGCTGGAGTGAGCTTAACAGAATTTTTCTGAAAAGGTGTTTGAGCAGAAGAAAATAAACTACAGAAACTCCCACAATGGTTTTCCTCCATGGGGACTTGAGCAGTGAGGATTATTGTATTCAGGAGAATGGAACTGCAAATATTCTGTTCTGCTTACATGACTGGTGCTGGCAGGGCTGAGATCAGGTAGTTACTAAATTTTGAGTTGTTTCTTATAGTGTGTGAAAATAAAACATACTTCCCTAACAGCTTCACTTCACGAGGCTATGGAATGTTTATCACACTGGGATATTGCAACATGTAGTATAGGCTAAAATAGAGTCATCCAGTATGGAGAACTGTCTTTACCTACACAAAACAAAAATCACCGACTGAAGGATTATCTAGGAACGTAAGGTGAAATGAACTTAAATTTGCCCTTGGAGCAACAGACTGAACATTAGAAATGGTCTCTGCTCATCCTCTGTCTTATATTATGACATTTACATTTCAAGTAAAAGTGCAAATGTATTTTTTTTAAATCAGCCAACAAGACTTCGCCAAGGATAACGTTAAACACCAACAGAAAAAAAAATGAATAAAATGAGATTTATATATATTTTAGTAATTTTGTGAAGATGTCCTGGTGTAACATTGAAATGAACCACAGTGTCATGAACGTAACTTTTTCTCTACTAATATCATGATTTTTTTTCAGCAAAACTCCCTGTATTTAGAATATTCTTCACCATATTTATTTTCTACTTCTGCGTATCACTGTTGAGATTGACATCTCCAGCCCATCCTATAGATGTCCCTTATGCTTTGGGCTTCTGAAATACTGCAGATTGGCTCACTAGACCACAGAGAGTGAATCACATTGATATGGAACTGGAATCTACACTGCCTAGACCAGTGAAGCATGGCACATCCTCAGCCCTAAAGGGAACCAGCTGTGTTTTTAAAAATAGCTTTGAAAAAGTCAGGTTGATGAAATGACATCATTACTTTTATTTCCATATTAAAAAATACCAAACAAATTCTCAAGACTTCCATGGCAGAACTTAAATCCACGTATAATAAATTCAGTTTCTGGATTACTAATACAGTATTATAATTAACATGGCATTCTAGTCACTTACAAGAAGTGATGTGTGAAACGGTCTGGATACACAGTAACCTTCCACTCATGAGGTTGAATCCTGCTCTACAGAAATAGTTCTGAGTATGAGGGCATTAGGAAGCTGTAGTTGGTCTTTTAGCCCCTCATCTCTGCTCCATCAATAAATAAGATCATGCTTGATCTTTCTTCTCAGCGCCACCTCTTGTACTTATACCAAATGCCTCAATTCCCTAAATATCCAAAACAGTACTGATCTCCGTAATGCACTTTGCAACAGAATCTCTGTTTGGGAATTCCAACGATTCACTATCACCTGAGTGATTAAATTTCTTTCCATCTCAGTTCTGAGTAGTGGACACTTGGTTTGAGAGAATCTAGCTGGGGAAACATCATCACGCATCTACTCTGTCAAGTCTGTAAGAGTTTTGTGTTTGTCCATTTGAGATCATCCCAAATACTTTTAAATGTACAAGTGCTTAGACCCAGTTTGCTTCATCTCTCTGCGTTGAAAAATCATACAGACCCAGGTTCAAACTGATGCACCAGTGAATTCTGTCCATTTAAAGTAGATCCCCCATGTTAGAGAATATGGATGTGCACACAATATTCCAGGCGTGATCCCACCAGTACTCCATACAACCTTTTCATTCTCATACTAGAATCTTCTTGCAATAAAACCAAAAATAATGTTTACCTTCCTAATTGCTTCTACATCCTCACATTAAGTTTCAGTGATCCCTGTGCAAGGACACCAGGCTCCCTCTGAACACCAACACATATCAAGCTCACATGAATTTAAAAAAGCCACTTTTCCATCTTTTTCTATCAAAGTGAGTGCCATCATGTTTCCCACCATCTAACTTATCAGCATCCATTCATTTAACCCGTCCATAAATTTTAAAATCTCTGCATTCCCTCACAATTTTTGTTTACATACCACCAAAAGCTGACACTAATCAGGCACTCAAGATATTGAACGTTGTCATCACCAACAAGAAACAGTTCATCCTGATGCATTTAAGATCATAGTCGGAGATTTTAATCAGGCTTGTTTGAAGAAATCTCTGCCCAATTATCATCAGCAGATAACCTGCAGCACCAGGGACCACCGCTGTACTACGAGAAGAAATGCCTGCCATTCCATGCTCAGAACACATTTCAGGGAATCTGATCACTTGGCTGTCCTTCTACCTGAATACGGGCAGAGGCTAAAAGATAGTCATGGACAAGCATGTCCCCACAATATCATTCAGAGTCTTCCCCAACCAGAAGCCTCAGATGAACCATAAGATCCACAACCCACTGAGAAACAGATCAGTGGCATTCAGGCCTGGTGATCAAGTACGGTACAAGAGGCCTAGGTTTGATTTCCGGAAAGCCATCTCACAGGTGAAGTGGCAATTCCAGACCAAACTTGACAGCTGTGACAAGGCTTGAATGCTATCACCTCTTACAAACTGAAACCAAGTGACAGAGGCTACAAGGCTTTGCTCCCAGATGACGTCAGTGCCTTCTACGCATGCTTTCACAGACAAAACATACAGGCAACTTCAAGAATTCCCACAGCCTCTGATGACCCTGTGATTTCTGTCTTTGAGGTGAATGTGAGAGCATCGCTCAGGAGGGTGAACACACGGAAAGTACCCGGCCCGGATGGGTTACCTGGCCGAGTACTAAAGACCTGTGCTGATCAACTGGCTAGAGTGCTCACTGAGATCTTTAATCTCTCACTTCAGCAGTCTGAAGTACCCACCTGCTTCGAGCAGGCTTCAATTATACTGGTGCCTAAGAAGAACATGGTAACCTGCCTCGATGACTATCATCAAGTAGCACTTAGATCCACTGTGATGAAGTGCTTTGAGAGGTTGGTGATGAAACATATCAACTCCTGCCTGAGAAACGACTTAGATCCGCTCCAATTAGCCCACCAGCACAACAGGTCCACAGCAGATGCCAATTCATTGGCTCTTTACTTAACCCTGGATCATCTGGACAGCAAAATTGCATACGTCAGGATGTTCTCTATCAACTACAGCTTGGCATTCAATACTATCATGCCCTCAAAACTAATAAATAAGCTTCAAGATCTTGGCCTCACATGCACTCCCCCTCCCTCTCCAGCACCTTTCTATGCAATTGGACCCTATATTTCCTCACCTGCAGACCCCAGACAGTTCAGATCGGCAACAACATCTCCTCCACAATCACCATTAGTACAGGTGCAGCACAAGCCTGTTCCCTCAGCACACATGCCCCACAAGGCTGTGTGCTTTGCCCCTGCTCTACCCGCTTTATACCTGTGACCGTGAGGCTGAGCACAGCTCCAATGCCATACTTAAATTTGCCAACAACGCCACCATTGTTAGCCGAATCAAGGGTGGGGACGAATCAGTGTATAGGAGGGAGATTGAAAATCTGGCTGTGGTGCCACGACAACAATCTCTCACTCAATGTCAGCAAGACCAAGGAGCTGACTGTTGTCTTCAGGAGCAGGAAAGCAGAGGTCCATGATCCAGTCCTCACCAGGAGATCAGAGGTGGAGAGAGTCAGCAACTTTAAATTCCTCAGTGTTATCTTTTCAGAGGATCTCTCCTGGGTCCAGCACGCAAGTGGCATTCTGAAAAAAGCACGGCAGCACCTCTACTTTCTTAGATGTTTGCGTAGATTCCACATGTCATCTAATAAACTCTTGAATGGCACCTTCTGAAGATCCAAGTACACACTCATTGATTCACATTCACCTATTCTGCAATTTAAAACATTTAAAAAGTCTAACAATTTCTCAAGCATGGTTTCCCTTTCATAAATCCATGCTGAATCTGTCTGATCCTGTTACTAATTTCCAAGTGCTTTATTGCCAATCCCTTAATGGATTCCAACATATTCCCTACAGATGATATCAAGCTAACTGGTTCACCATCTCCCATGCTTTCCTGGAATAGTTGGGTTACAATTGCTAAGTTCCATTCACTAGGAACCACTTTATGATCTATCAAATTTTGGAAAATAACCACTAGTACACCTATTCTCTCCAATGCCACTTTTATGAAACTCTTGTCATGAAAGTCACCAGATCCCAGGTATCTGGAGGGTCACTGGCTTTCCCTTCCTTACATTTCTTCAATATTTTTCTTGCAACCTATTGTTTTACACTGTTTCTGAGACCTTCATGACCCCTTCCCTAAAGACAGACAACATGTTTGCTTAATTTTTCTATTATTTCCTTTCTCAACAATATAAGTTCCCCAGTCTCATTTTGTAATTTTTTCCTTTTTTTATGCAACTGAAAGAGCTTTTACAATCTGTTTTAAGTACCTTACTTAATGTCTGCAATGGCTGCAACACATTTAATGCTAGGCGTTCATGCCTTAAAGTGATATGCAGCTGTCAAGCCAGCGTTAAATCATCCCAAATACAGTAAACTCTTTGCCTTTTGGAAGCTTTCTTAATTCACTCTATGATTACAACTCCAATTCAGAAAAAAATAAGAACTAATTTGAAGTTCCATTATAGCAGAGTTTAATTTTACAAAGTTCAAAGGATAACACTCAATTTTAAGAATTTCAGATGATTTTGTTTTGCATCATTTCACATGAGCAAGTGGCACCCGTACAATAACTTTACCCAAATCTTATAATGTATACTGAATCATAATTTATTTTCCTGTGTGAAAGTGCTTGCGTTACAGAAAGCCATGCCTTCAGTAGTGGTGTTCATTGTTGCCAGCAGGCACCCCCAAGTCAGATCAGAACCAGGTTTAATATCACTGATAGATGTTATGAAATTTGCTGTTATGTGGCAGTACATTGCAATAAATAACTGTAAATTACAGTAAGTATATATATACTGTATTTTTTTAAAAGTTAATTAAAAAAAGAAAAAAAATGTGGTGAGGCAGTGTTTGTGGGCTCAACATTCATTCAGGAATCAGGCAGCAGAGGGGAAGAAGCCACTCCTGAATCGTCGTGTGTGTCCCTCCTCCCTGATAGTATCAATGAGAAGGGAGCATGTCCTCAGTGATGGGGGTCCTTAAGAATGGATGCCACCTTTTTGAGGCACTACTCCTTCAAGATGTGTAGTATACTACAGAGGCTAGTGCCCAAGATGGAGCTGACTAATTTTACAACTTGCTGTAGCTTCTTTCGATCCTGTGCAGTAGCCCCCCGCTCCCACCCCATACCAGATGGTGATACTCTCCAAGGTATATCTGTAGAAATTTGCAAGTGTCTTTGATGACAGGCATCAAATTCCTAACAAAATATAACTTCTTTGTAACTGCATCGATAGATAGATCCCCAGAGACGTTAACACTCAAGAATAGATAGAGGTAGACTAACTTCAGAACAGTAATATGACAATCCCCCATTCCAATAAATTCCAATCTTGCTTCAAATGAGGCATGATTCCTTTTCTACAGGACTAAAATATACTCTAACTGTACATTTCTCTCACAGACCAACGAGAGTTTCATTTACTTTTTTAGGCTGCGTTTCAGCCTTAGAGCTCACAAGAAAAAGAGCCACACATTATATTTAAATAAGTTCAAGTTTAATTATCATTCAACTATACAGAAACACAGCCAAACAAAATAGCATTCCTCTGAGACCAAGGTGCAAATCACAGTTCCAACAGTCATATACAGCACAAGGCACATATAAGATAGCAGTAAACATACATTCTCACAAAAAGATATATATATATTGCTGAAAAACTGGCAGGAACATATATTATTTTCCTTAACAATCAATAGCACTAAATGCTATACTTAAAATAAGTGGCCAGTTAATACCCAGTCACCTGAACTCAGCTACACTAGCCCTAATAGGGCAAGAATGCAAATAGAGCTTTTGTATAGACATCAGCCCTGCCCATAAGCTAAAGCAGCATCTACAGACAGAAGCGCTCCTTACTGGGTTACCAAGGCAGAAAGTTCCACAGACAGGGATTCTGATTTACGTAAACCAAGTCAATTTTTATGGAGATCCACCACCAATTTTCATTAAATACACAATACAAGGTGGCGCAATGACATCAGCGCCAGACTCTGGAGCGGAGGTTCCCGGGTTCGAACCCAGTCGGCTCCGCTCCCGAGTACGTTTTCCATCCGTGCTGGGTTGAGTGTCGAGATCGCAACTCGACCTCGTAAAATAATGGGAAAAATACTGCAAAATGTTTGTGTGAGTCAGTCAGTCAGTCTCTCTCTCTCTCTCTCTCTCTTCCCCCCCCCGCTCCTGCTCCCACTCCCACTCCACGCCTTGTAAAGGCATTGTCCCACCAACATCACACACGCACGGATGCACGCACACACACACACGCCAAAAAAAAATACACAATACAAAAGTTAAACTTAAAATTTAACATATGTTACTACATAATTCTATGCTGAGCTAAAGAAACAATGTACAAACTAATTGCTCGTCTTTCAATGGCACAGAAGATCAAGCACCTGGCACAAATTTGAATGTTCTTAACTGCTATCTTATTTAGATGAAGGACCACCTTATCAGAAGAAACCCAGGAGACTGCAGATACTGGAATGCGCAGCAAAAAATAATCTGCTGGAGAAACTCAGTGAGTCAGACATCTGTAGTGGAAAGGAACTGCCGACGTTTTGGGTCTGAATCTCCTTATCAAATTTTTAAAATTTCTTCAGTGTACCAATTTAAAGCTCCTGCATACTCACCTACATAAATAATGACGAATTCCTACAGAAACATCCACTCAGCTCTTGTGCTTGAAAGTGTGCCAATAGTCGAGTAGGCAATGTGATCAGTGTTTCTCACCATGTTGGTTCTTTAAGTGGCCTAGCCACTTTGTCTTCTCGGGTACTTGTAGAAGATTCATAACGCCATTCTGCGTCTTCACCTGTATTTATCTTCAAACAGCCTTACTAAAAGCATTTCATATGGTCCTTGTAGGAGAGGATTTTTTATGCACAAGGCATTTGCAACATTTTCTATTATTTAAAAATGCATTTCATTGGCTGTGTTGTGCACTGATGGTTAAAGTGCTGAAAGGTTCTGTATGAAAGAAGTTTCTTATATACTGTAGCATTCAGATAGTGTTCCTTGTAATAAGCTACAGCGCTGTTCTTCAAAGTAAACTATACATTATTTTTGGAACAATAAACGAACTGCTCGAGATGCTCAGGAGGTCAGGCAGCATCTGTGGAGGGAGAAGTACAACTGCCATTTCAGGTGGAGATCCTTCATCGGGACTTCTTGCTTCCTTCTCCCATGGAAAATATATTTACAAAAATCAAACAGGATTTGCCATCTGTTGACTTAACATATAAAAATTCTTGCAATTATTTTTGCACAATTCCCTTTCTTTCCTCTTCATACCATCTGGAAATACCCTTGATCATCTGCAATCTTTAAGCATCAACGGTACTAAGAGCACAGATAAACAGATGTCTAGAATAGACTCTACATCATTTCTCATTCTGAACCAAACAATTACATATCATCATAGTTTCCCTTCCCTTTTATCCAATTTAATTACTAATTTGGAATCTATTCAATTTTTTTTCAAAATCCAAATATACACTGATTATTTTGTCTCTACTCTATGCAATGTCTATCAGAAGCTGACAGCTAGTTAGTTAAATAAGGCCTCATCTATATCATCCAGAATGTTCAAGTGCCATCCCTGCACTGCACTGCTTACCTAATCACTGCTGAAGCAGCCTGATATCAAAACACCAATGCCCATGAATGGAAAAGCTTGGAAAAAGTGATGGCTACAGCCCAGTTCATCACAGGAAAAGTCACAGAGAGCACTGCCACAAGAAGGCAGCAACCATGGTCAAGGACCCCACCATCCAGGATATAGAAACATAGAAACATAGAAAATAGGTGCAGGAGTAGGCCATTCGGCCCTTCGAGCCTGCACCGCCATTTATTATGATCATGGCTGATCATCCAACTCAGAACCCCGCCCCAGCCTTCCCTCCATACCCCCTGACCCCCGTAGCCACAAGGGCCATATCTAACTCCCTCTTAAACATAGCCAATGAACTGGCCTCAACAGTTTCCTGTGGCAGAGAATTCCACAGATATGCTCTCTTCTCGCTGCCACCATCAGGAAGAAGGTAAAGAAGGATTAGGTCCAATGCCAGCAGGTTCAGGAACAGTTATTACCCTTCAACCATCAGGCTCCTGAACCAACCTGGACACTTTCACTCACCACAACACTAAACACATCATTGAACACAACCTGCTTTCAAGGACACTACAACTCATGTTCTCAGTACTATTTATTTATTGTTATTATTTGCTAGTTTTGTATTTGCACCGTATGCCTTTTGCACATTGGTTGCTTGTCAGAGTTTGCGTGTAATTTTTCATTGATTCTATTGTGCTGATTTGTTCCACTGTGAATGCCTACAAAAATGAATCTCAGAGTAGCATTTAGTGACATGCACACACACTTTGATAATAAACTTACTTTGAACTTTGAAAGACTGTTGCAGTGACAATTAGATTCCGTGCACCTAGAAAAAATATTAGGCAGAGCAACACACATCAAAGTTGCTGGTGAATGCAGCAGGCCAAGCAGCATCTGTAGGAAGAGGTGCAGTCGACGTTTCAGGCCGAGACCCTTCATCAGGACTAACTGAAGGAAGAGTGAGTAAGGGATTTGAAAGTTGGAGGGGGAGGGGGAGGGGGAGATCCAAAATGATAGGAGAAGACAGGAGGGGGAGGGATGGAGCCAAGAGCTGGACAGGTGATTGGCAAAAGGGATACAAGAGGATCATGGGACAGGAGGTCCGGGAAGAAAGACAAGGGGGGGGGACCCAGAGGATGGGCAAGAGGTATATTAGGCCGCTTTTGATTTGCTTTGCTTGCTTATTTGTAGCCCCCTTCAGAAATGCATACATGGAGTTCTGGAGAGCTGATTTGGCCCTGTGGTTGTTCTCTCAAACAGCTTCATAATATACTAATTTCCATAGCTTGGGTACCATGAAACTATTTAGCTAAACTAGCAGGCAACCAGTACCTACAAAAGTGACCAGAGTCAAACTCTAAAATACTAAGGAAAATAGATGCAACTTTTCCCTCCTGATTCTATATATTTAAAATTGCCCCTCCCACCCCCGACCCCAAATCCACTGTCGGTTGAAACTCTCTCGTCCAGCACCCTTGGTACCTGACTAGTGGCAGACCACAGAAAATCCAGACCAAATAAATTGCCCCAATCATCTTCCTGTGAGCAGAAGAACTTCCTGGGTCACATCCGGGTTCCAAGAACAGTCTGTAACTGAAGATTTCTGTTCATCAGAACGCCATCGACTGAGATAGCAAAAGGCGGACTGGTACTTTAATTAACTATAGATCAGTACAGATCTTAATTAAATTTACATCTTAGTTAGATCTTAGTAAAAATTAGTTAATTAGAATAAATCTGTACTACAGAATCAAGACATGCTGGATCACAGAACGTTTCAACCTATAACATCAACTAAATATTTTTCCTTCCAACAAACACTAAACTCCATGATTTGTGTTTGATTAGTCATCTTCAAATGTTTGAAAACCTCCTCCAGTTTAGTGAAGGCTCCATTGACACATAGGCAAACAAGGGCTGTGTTGCAATGAGGTAGAATGGGTGCATATCTTTTATTCTCCCTTTCAATCAATAAACGACAGCATATACAGTAGGCTACAAAACAAAAGTTGATAGCTAACAATAGCAAGGTGTAGATTGGACAGAAAGAAAATCAAAGCATGAAATGAGGCTTGAGGACAAGGCAGCAAAACAATAGAAGTTCAATATGGGACCAGTGTGACGGAGTGCCAAACTGAAGGTACGCTCACACAGTAAAAACCATTCACAAACAGCAGCAATCATTATCTAATTTTCTCCATGTTCTAATGAATAATAAGGTTCAGTTTCATGTGATCTTCCCTCAATGTACAGTGGTATGCAAAAGTTTGGGCACCCCTGGTCAAAATTTCTGTTACTGTGAATAGCTAAGCGAGTAAAAGATGACCTGATTTCCAAAAGGCATAAAGTTAAAGATGACACATTTCTTTAATATTTTAAGCAAGGTTACTTTTTTATTTCCATCTTTTACAGTTTCAAAATAACAAAAAAGGAAAAGGGCCCGAAGCAAAAGTTTGGGCACCCTGCATGGTCAGTACTTAGTAACACCCCCTTTGGCAAGTATCACAGCTTGTAAACGCTTTCTGTAGCCAGCTAAGAGTCTTTCAATTCTTGTTTGGGGGATTTTCGCCCATTCTCCCTTGCAAGAGGCTTCTAGTTCTGTGACATTCTTGGGCCGTCTTGCATGCACTGCTCTTTTGAGGTCTATCCACAGATTTTCGATGATGTTCAGATCGGGGGACTGTGAGGGCCATGGCAAAACCTTCAGCTTGCGCCTCTTGAGGTAGTCCATTGTGGATTTTGAGGTGAGTTTAGGATCATTATCCTGTTGTAGAAGCCATCCTCTTTTCATCTTCAGCTTTTTTACAGATGGTGTGATGTTTGCTTCCAGAATTCGCTGGTATTTAATTGAATTCATTCTTCCCTCTACCAGTGAAATGTTCCCCATGCCACTGGCTGCAACACAAGCCCAAAGCATGATCGATCCACCCCCGTGCTTAACAGTTGGAGAGGTGTTCTTTTCATGAAATTCTGCACCCTTTTTTCTCCAAACATACCTTTGCTCATTGCAGTCAAAAAGTTCTCTTTTAACTTCATTAGTCCACAGGACTTGTTTCCAAAATGCAGCAGGCTTGTTTAGATCTTCCTTTGCAAACTTCTGACACTGAATATTGTGGTGAGGACACAGGAAAGGTTTTCTTCTGATGACTCTTCCATGAAGGTCATATTTGTGCAGGTGTCGCTGCACAGTAGAACAGTGCACCACCACTCCAGAGTCTGTTAAATCTTCCTGAAGGTCTTTTGCAGTCAAACGGGGGTTTTGATTTGCCTTTCTAGCAATCCTACGAGCAGTTCTCTTGGAAAGTTTTCTTGGTCTTCCAGACCTCAACTTGACCTCCACCGTTCCTGTTAACTGCCATTTCATAATTACATTACGAACTGAGGAAACAGCTACCTGAAAACGCTTTGCTATCTTCTTACAGCCTTCTCCTTTGTGGACATCATTTATTTTAATTTTCAGAGTGCTAGGCAGCTGCTTAGAGGAGCCCATGGCTGCTAATTGTTGGGACAAGCTTTGAGGAGTTAGGGTATTTATAAAGCTTTGAAATTTGCATCACCTGGCCTTTCCTAATGACGATTGTGAACAAGCCATAGCCCTAACAAGCTATTTTAAGGTCTGATACCTTGGTAAAAGTTATCTGAGAGCTCAAATCTCTTGGGGTACCCAAACTTTTGCATGGTGTTGTTTTCCTTTTTTTCACTCTAAAATTGTACAAAAACAAAAATAATACACTAATCTTGCTTAAAATGTTGAAAAGAATGTTTCATCTTTAACTTTATGACTTTTGGAGATCAGTTCATCTTTTACTCACTTAATTATTCACAGTAACAGCAATTTTGACCAGGTGTGCCCAAACTTTTGCATGCCACTGAAGATGCTTGCCAATAATTTTATCAGCATTAATAAAATGTTTATTAATTCCATTATCTATGTGCAGTTTGCACATTCCCTCTGTGATCACATGGGATTGCCCTGTGTGTTCATCCCACATCCCAAAGACATGCCGGTTGCTAAGGTAATTAGCTACTGTAAATTCCCTCTGGCGTAGCTGGGTGGTTGGAGAACCAAGGAATGTTACTAGGCACGTGAGGGAGAATATGTTGTGGGAAACATGGGGGAGCAAGCTGAGTGGGCTGAATAGTCTCCTGACTTTATGAGAATTTTACAGTCTTAAGATGTCAGGATATAAGGATCTAGTGCTTTCCCGGTGTATATGACGAATAAAGCCCGAGAACAGCTTATGTCAGGGTATGCTCAATATCCACATGGAAGTGCAGTCAATTTGGAAATATGGTAGTGAATTTGCACATAGAAAAGTTCATAAGCAGGAATGTGACTTAATAAATAACAATCTGCTGGAGGAACTCAGCACATTGAGCAGCATCTATGGGATGAAAGGAATTCTCAGCATATTGGGTCAAAACTCTGGTCCAGGTCCTGGTGTAGGGTTATGACCCGAAACATTGCCAATTCCTTTCTTCCCACAGATGCTGCTTGACCCACTAAGCCCTTCCAGCAGATTGGTTTTTACGCTAGATTCCAGCACCTGCGGTCTTGTGTCTCTCTCGTGACTTACTGATACGCGTTGAAGAACAAATGCTAACCCAGCATGAGTAAAACATTTCCTAGTTTCTTTAAACTCCAGTAAATTGGTTTATAACTGTCACATATACCAAGGTACCTCAAAAAACTTTGTTTTGCATGCCACCTATACAGATCATTTCATGACATCAATACATCAAGGTAGTACAAGGGAAAGGCAATAACAGATTGCACAGTATCCTCCTCACTGACAGTCAAGACAGGCATACCTCAAGGGTGTGTGCTTAGTTAGCCCCTCCCCATCACCCCATCTATTACCTCAGTCACTGCACTGTAAACTCTTTAAAACAATTTTTATAATGCTGTTTACATTGGAAATACATGCTGATCTTTATGTATTTATGCACATTTTATTCCTTTAACCTCTAACTTTATGTTGATTTAATTCTTTAAAATTGTTGAATGTTGTCATTTGTTTCAAGCCATGCCAACACACCACAGCAAATACCTAATATATATGTAAATGTTGGGGAATAAAGTTGATCCTTGATCCTTAGCCCACAGCTCCACTCTCTCTGCACTCATGGCCGTGTAGCTAGGGACAGCTCAAATGCCATCTATAAATTCACTGAGGAAACCACTGTTGTTGGCAGAATCTCAGATGGTGACAAGGAGGTGCACAGGAGCGAAACAGATAAACTGGTCAAGTGGACTCATAATAATAATCTTGCACTCAGTGTCAGCAAGGCCAAAGAATTGATTATAGATTTCACGAAGGGGAAGTCGGGAGAACACACGTCAATCCTCACTGAGGGGTCAGCAGTGGAAAGGGTGAGCAATTTCAAGTTCTTGGGTGTCCACATCTCAGAGGATCCATCCTGGGTCGAACATATTGATGCAATCATGATGAATATATGCCAGCGGCTATACTTTAATTAGGAGTTTCAGGAGATTTGGTATGTCATCAAAGACTAGCATGCTGACTAGTTGCATCACTGACTTGGTAGGGAGGCACCAGAGCACAGGTTTGGAAGAGACTTCAAGGGGTTGTACACTCAACCAGCTTCATCACAGCACAAGCCTACCCAACACTGAGGACACTTTGAAAAGGTGGTGACTCTAGAAGCAGCGTCCTCACCATCCAAAACATGCTCTCTTCTCATTACCACCAACAGGGAGGTGGCACATGAGCCTGAAGTCCCACACTCAACATTTTAGGAACAGTTTCTTCCCCTCTGCCGTCAGAATTCTGAATGGTCCATGAATTGTTACCTCTCTATTCCTCTTTTGCACTATTTATTTGTGATTAAAAATTAGTACTGCTGCCACAAAACAACAAATTTCATGACTTATGTCAACGACAATAAACCTGATTCAGATAGAGTGCTACAGTTACAGAGAAAGTGAGAAAGTGCAGTGCAGGCAGACAATAAGGCGCATGGCCACAATGAGGTACAGAGTCAATCTTATCTGTGCTCTGTAACATTCATCTGACAGCGTTTCTCAGTATAACATTTAACATACAAATGGATTCAATATTAAGTTTATAATAACATCATGATTGCAGGTAGTAAAGAAAAGGGCCACAGAGGATTAGGAACAGAACTACTCCTTGCTGTGCACCATTTCACAAGGGATGTAGTGCAACCTTATATTTAAGTCGGCTTCCACAGATCCTGTTCTCAAACCATCTCCACTCAATGCCTTTACAGCACCTTTTACACTGGCAATGAGGAAGGAAAAGTGAATGTCAGAGGCAGCACCCAGCATTACTGCTGATGGGCAGGTTCCAAGTTGTGAATGTCACTTTGAACTTCAAACACAAAAGCCACATCCAAAGTCTTATTTTAAAACTCACTCTCGCCTGCCCTTTTCTCTTGGCTGGAGCTCCAAAGTACTTTGCAGTGAAACACAGTGCCATTTTAGCCATGACCAGCCTACCTTTAGCTGCTGGGTGTTTTTTCCAAACAGTTGGCAGTTGGCATTTACAAACTTGCCCTCTGCCACCAATTCCCTTTCGAACTCAAATCAAATAAGATTTCACATGCTGCAGAAGGTGGCGCTAATTCCAACACGAGATTCTCACACAGAAACCAAATCATGTGTAGCTGTGAATCCAAGGAGTGTACTATAAATACTGGCATCACACTTCCGAGGAATAACTGTGTCTTAAGGACCAAAGATCTATAAAATATTAAGCATTTAATACTGTGCTGTTCAAGTTATTTTTAAAATAGCATCCCGCTTTTTGCATATCAGCTACATAATTCATTCAAAATAGCTCTCCAAATGTTGAGGGGAAATAAATCAGAAAACAATTTTGCTCTTTTGTTAAAAATAGTTCAAATACTGCAAAAATGATCAGCAAAGAGTGAGACCCAGCCTTCAAAGGAAACGACAACTGATCAGCCAGTTAAGGTGGAAACAGTTTTGTTCAAAATATGAGAAACAAGAACCTCATCCACCTAAGTGGCTTATTTGAAATACAGTATATTTGTATTTGTTTGCCTTGATTTATCTGCTAAGGATTGTAGAGAAGGATATTGCCAAGATGGAAGAGAGCAGTACACAAAATGTGCTAATCTTTCTCAACTGGGGGTGGGGTGGTGGGGGGGCGGGGAGGCGACATGAGGGGCAGATTTTTCAGAAGTGGTAGGTGTTTGGAATGGATTAGCAGGGGTAATAGTGGAAACAGGCAGGTTGGTGGAATTTAAGAGGCTTTTAGATAGGCACATGAATATGAACTCATATTCATATACGAGGGATGATTGATAAATTCGTGGCCTAAGGTAGAAGGAGTCAATTTTAGAAAACCTAGCACATTTATTTTTCAACATAGTCCCCTCCTACATTTACACACTTAGTCCAGCGGTCATGGAGCATACGGATCTTGGACCTCCAGAAAGTGTCCACAGCATGGGGTGATTGATAAGTTTGTGGCCTAACGTAGAAAGAGATGAGTTATTAACTTCAAGCTTTCTGCGTAATCACTCAAAGCATTGAACTGCATGTGCGTGTAACAAGAGCTGTATAACTGTCCATTCTCCTCTGACTTCTCTCATTAAAAAGGTGTTTTTGCCCACACAATTGCCACTCACTGGATGTTTTTGTTCTTTGCACCATTCTTTGTAAACTCTTTGAGACTGTTGTGTGTGAAAATCGCAGAAGTTCACAGGTTTTGAGGTACTCAAACCACCCCGCCTAGCACCAACAATCATTCCATGGGCAAAGTCACCTTAGATCCCATTTCTTCCCCATTCTGATGTTTATTCTGAACAACAACTGAGCTTCTTGACTATGTCCGCATGTTTTTATGCATTGAGTTGCTGCCACGATTGGCTGATCAGACATTTGCATTAACAAACAGCTGTATTTAATAAGGTGACTACTGAGTGTATATCCTTCCTTAGAAATGGAGATCAGACCTACACACAATATTTCATGTGCAATCACACCACTCCCTAATGCCAGTAAGATATTTTTAATCATGTTCTCAAATCCTATTGCAATAAAGGCCAATTTTCCTTAATTGCATGCTGTACTTGCTTGTTAACTTTCAGTAATTCATGTACAAGGATACCCAGGTTCCTCTAAACACTAATACCTAACAACCTCCGGTAAAATGAGTTGGCAGCAGCTATCAACCATCCTGGGATTCCGTCCTTTCAAGCTGGGTTGATACTGAGGTGCCATGGGTTGGAGAAGGGGTTAAACTTAGCATTTTATCATTTTAAAAAAATCTCTTGCAATTATGACTATTTCTTTAAATATAGTCATAACAAAGATGTTGTCATGGTTATAGATTCTCTCAGGCTGTCCCACCCAGTAAAAGCATTATGAAGAGCAAATCAGAATCATAAGGATTTATGGGGATTTAGCAGATTTTGTAAAATTAAAATGTAAAATGCAGGGAGATTGGGAGCTACTACCTATACTGTGCAATGAAACAGCTACTAAGAGAGATAGACTCAATATGGACCAAGGCGATATCTGGAGTAGCCAATTTTTTTTCCTCTCTGAAGTTTGTTTGATTAAGCTGTTGTCTGTTTTGACAGCATGGAGAGACGAGATAACACAATGTGTTTTGATGGCCCATGGATCCCTGATGACTATTGCATTTCTGAATCTCAGAGGAGTGGATTATCCATGTAGTGTGTTACCGTGCTAATGACCTTTCCCAGTGTATGCAGCTCTACATGACAAACTGTCTTGTCGGCAAGTAACTACCGCAAGGAAGCCTGCACATTTGTTTCCTCAGCAGGCCAGTGTTCAAATGGGAGCTGCTCTGGCCAGGTTCAGTCTCTCTCACTGAACTGATCTCCACTGAGGTGTTGAGCACACCACTGGTGTCTCTAGCAGGGCTACCTAAACTAGTTCGTGTCTTTGTGGGATGCAGTAGCATCATGGTTAAGTCACGTGATTAGTAGCATCAGAATTTGATTTAATATCGCCAGCATATGTTGTAAAATTTGTTAACTTTATGGCAGCAGTACAATGCAATACATGATTAATAAATATAGAGAAAAAACTCTGAGTTACATAAAGTGCTTATATATGTCTATTAAGTAGTTATGTTAAAAAGAGGTGCAAAAAATCAGAAATAAAAAAGTAGTGAGGTAGTGTTGATGGGTTCAATGTCCATTTAGGAATCGGATGTCAGAGGGGAAGAAGCTGTTCCTGAATCGCTGAGTATGTGCCTTCAGGCTCCTGTACCTCCTACCAGAGGGTAATGAGGGTCCTTCCTGAGGCACCACTCCTTGAAGATGCCTTGGATACTACGGAGGCTAGTACCCATGATGGAGCTGACTAATTTAACAAATTTCTGCAACTTACTTCGATCTTGTGCAGTAGGCTCTCCTCCCCGTGCCAGACAGTGATGCAGCCTGTCAGAATGCTCTCAATGGTATATTTGCAGAAGTTTGAGTGTTTTAGTTGACAAACCAAATCTCCTTGAAATCCTATTGAAATCTAGTCACTGTCTTGCCTTCTTTATATCTGTATCAATATGTTGCGTCCAGTTGAAGTCCTCAGAGATAGTGACACCCAGGGACTTGAAATTGCTCAGCAGTCAGAATTAAGGACTGCTGACCCAGTGACGGGAGTTTGAATCTCTTGTCATGATGGCATGTGAATATAAATACAACTAATTAAATAAACTTGACATTTAAGGAGGAAATGCTCATAATGCAGACTGAGTAACTGCAATTATGAAGTGACTGGGCTGTCATAAAATAAAAACATTTTGTTCACTAACTGCTTCAGGGAAGGGAACGTGGCTGTCTTATTTGGACTGTGATTTCATTTCCACTAACTGTATCTGCCTCTTCATTGCAGGAATGATTAAAGATGGATAATAAATGCTGCCTATGCCAGCAATATGCACACACTGTGAACAAATAAATATTTATTCAGCTTTCTACCTCCCTGCCTGTGCACCTCTGTTCTGTCAGTGCCCAGCCTTGCAGTGATTCTTGACTGCAGTTAAACATGCTTTCTAACCGGTCTTCAATATTTCATAAGTTGGAAAGAAATGTGATGAAATAAGTGAAAAACAAAAATCCCCACTCAGCCTGTTTACCTGAGATCATTGATTTCTGGACAAACCTGAGAATTTGCAGTGTTAGGCTTCAAAGTGAGAATGGGTGTAGGAGAGAGAAGCTGGGAAATGGACCCTCATCTGTGTGTTGGGGGGGTGGGATATGGGATTCGGAGAAGTGGCAACCTGGTGTGGTGGCTTAGGAGAAATGAGGTAAATTTGGAAAAGGTGATGAAGAAGGATGATTGAGGTAGTGAAAGAGTAGGTGGTTCAGGATGGGACGTACATGTCGGGGACAAGTCTGTCATTAATAGTTAGATTTTTGATTCAGTTGGGGAAAGCTGTGGTCTGCCTCAAAGCAAAGTCACCAGAATGTGCTGTTCTAGCATTTTGACTTGGTGGCAAGGAAGGAATGATGGTGCTCCGGTGAGGGAATGAAGACTCTCAGGCAACGCAGGAATGGGGGTGGGGGTGGAGGTGTGCTGTGGAGTTAGGTGGTCTTGTGCCTAGCATCTCCAATAAAGGTAGGAGCAACAGGAAGTTGATGACAAAGAATGATCTTTTGAATGGAGCAGTCAATAGAAGGGTGAAAGAAATTAGAGACCATGGTTTTGGTAAATAATAATAGATTGTACCTAGTAATGGGCAAGTAGGAAACTAGAATAAAGGGCATAAGACATAGGAGCAAAATTAGGCCATTCAGCCCATCGAGTCTGCTCCACCATCATCTCCTGCTGTCTCCCAATTACTTTTGACACCCTTACTAATCAAGAACCTGTCGACCTCTTTGTAAACATAGTTATAGTCATACTTCATTGATCCTGGGGGAAACTGGTTTTCATTACAGTTGCACCATAAATAATAAATGGTAATAGAACCATAAATAGTTAAATAGTAATATGTAAATTATGCCAGTAAATTATGAAGTAAGTCCAGGACCAGCCTATTGGCTCAGGATGTCTGACCCTCCAAGGGAGGAGTTGTAAAGTTTGATGGCCACAGGCAGGAATGACTTCCTATGACGCTCTGTGTTGCATCTCGGTGGAATGAGTCTCTGACTGAATGTACTCCTGTGCCCACCCAGTACATTATGTAGTGGATGGGAGACATTGACCAAGATGGCATGCAACTTAGACAGCATCCTCTTTTCAGACACCACCGTCAGAGAGTCCAGTTCCATCCCCACAACATCACTGGCCTTACGAATGAGTTTGTTGATTCTGTTGGTGTCTGCTACCCTCAGCTTGCTGCTCCAGCACACAACAGCAAACATGATAGCACTGGCCACCACAGACTCATAGAACATCCTCAGCATCGTCCGGCAGATGTTAAAGGACCTCAGTCTCCTCAGGAAATAGGGACGGCTCTGACCCTTCTTGTAGACAGCCTCAGTGTTCTTGACCAGTCCAGTTTATTGTCAATTCGTATCCCCAGGTATTTGTAATCCTCCACCATGTCCACACTGACCCCCAAACATACCTAATGACTTGATCTCCTCAGCTGCCTGTGGCAATGAATTTCAGAGATTCACCATCTTCTGGCTGAAGAAATTTCTCCTCGTCTCTATTCTAAAGGGACATCCTTCTATTCTGAGAATGTGGTCCTAGACTGCCCCACTATAGGAAACATCCTCTCCATGTCTACTCTATCTAGGCCTCTCAACATTCGATTGGTTTCAATGAGGTTTGCGATTTTAAATTTATTTGTTCAAATTATTTTATTCAACTTCTCCATTGTCCTGTGTGGATTACTCTCTGTCTGTGGTTCTTCCTGTTCCTCAACTTGTTTCTGTGCCTGTGGATGCCACTTGATCAAATGTCATTCGTTCAATTATCAACTGATAAAAATGTCTATATTAACAGCCACCTTCTGGGAGACAAAGTGTGTGTGGAGCCTGGGAAGCAGAGTGAGTACAGGCCTTTAATGAGAATAGGGGCCACTACAATGGGTCTTAAAATAGAAAAGGGAGGTTAAGTTTCAGTTAAACATTACAAAGTAGTATCTAGCTTCATAATCTTTACTTCTCTGTTGCCATTTATAAATCATTATATTTAGTGCTTGGACACAGAATTGTTCAGTAAACCCAGGGAACCAGTGCTAAATCTCTTGTCTTGGTTGGTCAGGGTTTGGAAAACATTACGTTCTTATGGTTGTAATTTCCTTCATGTTACATCGACACATATCCCATCTGAAGAGCATATTGTGGGAGGGGTATTGTGGGGTATGATGAAGAATGTAGTCTGCCTCACCTGGTTTCAGAGCACAGCCTTTTCTGCAGTTGTCCCAAAAATCTTCAAATTATGATTTAAATAGTAGTACTTGGAAAAAATGCATAAATATGAGCATTTCAACAAAGACAGTGGGCCAAGTTTTCCCCTGATGTGTTTTTGAGCATGTTTCTTCCCCAATTTAAAAGCCCATGATAGGTATAGTCCCATAACTCTGTTAGTAGCTAATTCAAAGTGACTCTGATTCATGCAGGTCCAGTCAATAAATGTCAAACCCTGTCACTAAACGGCTCATGTTTCAGAGGTGATGCTTAATCTCTGAGCTTCACGTAGAGGTCCATTTGGAAGGATTTCACTTGTGCCATTCCAAAGGCCAGCATTCACTGGGCCTCCCTGTGTTCTCAGCAACATTTACCATCGACTGACATCCCTAAACCAGATTATGTGGTCATTAACTCATTGTGGAATCAATTATATACAAATTAACTATGTTTCCTAAAGCACAACAACAATAAAGTTTAAAAAATATATTTTAGTACCTTTAAGGTAATTGTGAGTTGCTAAATTGTCACTTTGTAAAAGACGTTTCAAATAGGACATGCTCTGTTGGCTCCAGAATGTGTGGCAACACTTGCGGGCTGCCCCCGGCACATCCTTGAGAGTGTTGGGTGTTAACGCAAATGGCACGTTGCTCTGTAACTTTCCATGTATGCATGATAAATAAATCCAAGTCTGAATCTGCATCTGAACTTCTGTCAATATTTTCTGAAAGTTTATTGTTGGCATGTGGGTCTTAGGACCAGCAATTGAAATTCATCTCGAGTTGACCTTGGGAAGGTTGTGGTGGGCCATCTCATTGACCTGCTATTGTATTTATTACAGTACTCTTGACACAGTTACTGGGTAAAATAAGAGAATTCTGAACTTCAACAATGAATTAATGGCAATGTGTTTTTAATGCTGTTTGGTTTGTGACTTGAAAAGTTGTTTAGTGTTGGTTGTATTCCTGTGTGCACTGTGGTTTTGATGGCACAGATTTAAGAAATGGCGCTGAGGAAATAAACAGGCTTTAGTACTAGTCTCTGGCAGATTTTCTTGCTTTCTCCCTCAAGAATATTTAGCATGCAGTGCCCCATGTTTCCTTTGGCAATTCCCTGACACAAGATGGAACAGCATTAAAATTAATGGAAAACCTTGCAAATTGTCACATGTTTACCTTCTATCCTGTAATGCTTTAACTGTGCTTGTAATAAAGGAGATAGCAAGTCAGCAAGGAGGAGCATGAATTTAATCAGGAGCATAAAAGGAATTTATGTCATTACCTGCTCAACAGTTTAGGTGTATACATTTGCATGGGTCTGTTGTTAAGGCTTGTTACTCTGTTGTTGTAGAAAAATTAGATGACAAACAAAAGCAGCAGTTATACTCAAGAATAAGGAGGAAAACAATTTGAAGCTAATATTACATTGAAAATACTCATCCAGCATTTGCCTCCACATTTCCTTCAGAATTAGATTAGATTAGATTCAACTTTATTGTCATTGTGCCGAGTACAGATACAAAGCCAATGAAATGCATTTAGCATCTGATCAGAAATGCAAAGAATAGTGTTATTTACAAAATAACTGCGAATAAAAAAAGTGCTACAACACGCAAATATAAAAGTACTGAGACAGTACAATACGGGTGCAATGGTTCAAGCTGACAGGAAGGCGACAGTAACTCAAGTAACCATGGTGTGCAGTGGTATGCAGAACAGCATTTCTGAACTCACAACATGCCAAATCTTGAAGAGGATGGGCCGCAGCAGCAGAAGATCATGAACATACAAAATATACTCAGTGGCTACTTTATTAGGTACAGGAGCTAATAAATTGGTCACTGAGTGTATTTGTAATAGAAGTACAACAATGGCTCATCACCTTCAGGCCTATAACAGGGGTTCCCCAAACTCCCCTGGACCAGTACCATTAAGCAAGGGGTCTGCGGGCCCCAGGTTGGGAACCCCTGGCCTATAAAGGGATTGATCTATTCATCTAGAGTTCTCTAGAAGAATCTCACTAAAATGTGCAAAATTCTAACAAAGCTCAAATTATGTACACGGAAGTTATTTCCCCAGCTGATGTTTCTAGAACCAGGGGTCCATTGAATGCATGGGAGCCATTCAGTTTGAGAAATCTCTTCATCTGGTGGGCAATGATTCTTTGGAATTCCCTGGTCAAGAGGACTGTGGAACACACGCAAAATGCTGGAGGAACTCCGCGGCCAGGCAGTATCTATGGAAAAAGTACAGTCCACGTTTCAGGCCGAGACCCTTTGCCAGTCCTGCCGAAGAACAATCATCGTCAAGACCCTGATCACCCACGTCATACAACCCATTCTTCTGCCTTCTCCCATAACCTTTGATGGGTATATTTAAAGAGGAGGTTGATAGGTGTTTGATGAGCGAGGAAAACAGGAGGAGGATATGACAATTCCTGTCACATTGTCCCAGGGGAAAAAATGGTTATTTCTATGCTGCCAATGTATAAATAAAGATTATGAAGTGTCAATATGGCCCCTTCATCACCATTACAGAATATTAATCAAATCAGTGATTAAATGATGCATCTTCATATCAATCAATCCAGAGCAAGTGTTGCACTTCAACAAACTCCTCCTTCAATTTTTATCCCTCCTTTACTTGACAAGAAAGTTGAAGACGCAGAGGATTTCAGACCTGGGTCCCCATTCAAGTCTATGCTACAATCATCAATGCACAGAAGCAGATCCCTATGTTCCCTTTTCTCCTTATCATTCTGTACTAGCTGTGTTCCAGTCCTGTAGAATGTATTTGTCAACACATATTTCAATGCAGGCGATAACCAAAGCTAAAGTAAAAAATAAAGAGCAAGCTAGGAGAATTTCTCTGCAGACCCTGTATCTCAAAACATCAACAATATATTTCTCCTTTCTGTGTCCGTGCTTCACATCCATAGACACCTCTTAACCACATCAATATTCTACTTATTATGTGTTTGTCCTTCTAAATCTTGTTCAGTATTTCTAACTAGTGCTAATCTAGCTCCCCTTATCTCTCAGAATACTTTGTGCTCTGTGACCCAAGATAGAAATCAGCAAATGTCATATCTGAATCTCCAATGACCTGAAGCCAAGTGAACTATGACTCAAAGTGAAAGAAGATATTCTCAGAGCCAGTAAGGAACCAATGGGTACACGGGCAGAGAAGGTGAAGTGGATCCAGAAAACAAAATACTAAAGACATCGAGAAAAGCAAATGATAAAAACAGAAACAAAGAAACTGGAGGTACAAAGAGGCACAACCAATAATTTAAATTCAGTAAGAGAAATAAAGTCTTGAAAAAAAACTCAAGCGAAAGCCACGATGCTCAGAATTTTATTACAAATACAGCTTGAAGAAAAAGGCAGCAGTGTGATTTGATAAAGGAGGTATCTAGTGAAGCATTAAAAATATATGGACATAATCTTCAAGATCCTCTCGTCTACACATTCAATGTGAAATCTCTCAAGCTACGAAGGACTTCACTGTGTGGTGCTTGGACGGCAAGCAACATTCTACAAACATCCAATTTATTTTCTTAATTCATCACTTTATATTGTACCCACCAAAGCAAAATCTAAAGCAATTTTTTCCCATGAGTTCTATTAACCCCTAAGGGACAGTTCTTGACTGGCTTTACAATCTATTTCAAGAAATCCCTCATTTCATTTCCTGTAGTACAACTCCATGTCAAGTGAAGACAGCGGCTTCGTAAGCAAATTCTACACAAGAAAACCTAACCGGCAACATGGCAACATCAGAAACAAGCACACAGACAGCTGAACTATAGTTGCATACAGTTAATGTTGGAGACAGATAAAACTAAATGACTGGTCTTGGGAATAACTTTCAGTGCTGCACTACCTTGGTTCTCAAGCAGTATGTCCACGATCTTGTGTCTCAGATTTGAGAAGTTTAAGTTTTCGGGATACATGGTTAAAGTTCAGCCCCTTGAACAAGTAACAAGAGCTTTACTCCCTGTTCTGAGAATGCTTTCAATATTTACTTGCTGCTTTACTTTATATTTAAAAACTGTACAGTATTGCTTTTGCATATGATGTCAGCACTTAGAACAAAGACGTGGAAAGTAAGAAATTATTCACTTTGACAAGAACGATGAGAAGTAAGTGCATTATTTAAATAGTGAAGAGTTTGCTGAGCTTGGAAATTTTTCCACCAGCAGCAGTGAATACAAATTAATACTAATTTTTGCTTCCCAGTATTCCTTAACACAGTCCATAAAGATGCAAAAATGAAAACTTGAAATTTCTCTTGAATGCTGGCATATACCTGTATATATGTACAAGTATTGCAGACAATCCTTGTAAACTGCTGGGCATAGCAAATCGGAAATTTATCCAATTCTCTGCTAACAGAGACAGTTATGATGTCTATAAGCAACAAAAAGCAACTGGCAGGGAGTCACAAGCATAGTCTGTTAAACAAAATACTCCTCTTCACCCTTACAGAGAACCAGTCTGTGTGAGCCTCAGGAAGTACTCAAAGGGAAAATTGCACAAAATATTTCTCAACAAACCCACCAAGTTAAATCAAAGTTCAAAGTAAATCTATTATCAAAGTACATATATGTCACCATATACATATATAAATTAAATCCACAATCTGGATGTGTTCAATAAGATTTACTAAATAATGAGGCTTGATGTATTTGGAACTCAGTGCTATTCTGATTGATGGGCATGCTATGTTGGTGCCAGAAGCATAGCGACACCTGTGGGCTGCCTAGCACAATCCTCACTGATTTGATTTGATGCAAATTATTCATTTCACTGTATGTTTCATACCTGACAAATAAAGCTAATCTTATTTTAAAATATGTGGGAGGAGGAGAAGATGGCAGTGTGACGCAGCTTGCGCGGCCTCTCCGGTGAATGATATCTGTAATCTGCCAAGTAGGGTGCCGTGCACAATCCTGATTTGATGGAGATAGACATGAGAGAACGGAGGAACATCTGGAGAAACTTCTGAAATGCCTTTTTTGCTGCCGCTGTTACTGTGTGATCCAGAATCTCCGGAGGGGAAGGCCCCGAATCCTCGGCTTTGCTTGTTGCTCGGCGGCCAGGACAGGGTCAAAGTGCTCGGCAGAGATGGTGCTCGGTGCTCGGTGTCAAAGGGCTGGTCGGAGGCTCGAAATTTTCGGACGGACTCAGAGTCAGCTGTGGTCGCGTGCTTCCAATGCATCGACAGTAGTCGGCGCCTGGAGATTTATGGCAGGGAGAGCTTCTCCCTTCTGCCGCCTGCTATTGGGGACTATCAGGAGTCGATCGGATCTTTGAGACTTTTTTTTACCATTCCCATGGTCCGCTCCTTATCAAATTATGGTATTGCTTTGCACTGCTGTAACTATATGTTATAATTATGTGGTCTTGTCAGTGTTAGTCTTTGGTTTGTCTT
Organism: Mobula hypostoma; assembly: GCF_963921235.1. Taxonomy (NCBI): domain Eukaryota; kingdom Metazoa; phylum Chordata; class Chondrichthyes; order Myliobatiformes; family Myliobatidae; genus Mobula; species Mobula hypostoma. The sequence goes on along the minus strand of NC_086129.1, from coordinate 24,779,643 downwards.
GTTTTTTTTGTGATACCACTCTGGAGGAACATTGTATCATTTCTTAATGCATGCATTTCTAAATGACAATAAACGAGGACTGAATGTCCTCATAATCTAATCTAAAATCTTAATCTCCTCCCTGCCTACTAAGGTTACTTATCAGAAGGGATGCAAAAGATTTATTTGAGACATGCTGAATATACATCACAATAGTGGATAGGTCATTCCCGCATTAGGTGGAAATCCAAATTACTGTTGAAACAGTGAACAGAAACATAGCCGCCAACGTGTGCACAGCAAGGAACCAAAAAAGAAAAGCACAATAACCATATATGTTCAGTGGCTACTTTATTAAGTATCTTATGTAGCTAAGCATAATCAGGCACCTTATGTTGGGACACAAGCCGGGGCCTGATCAACCCTGGCTGGGTCACCTGGGCAAGGAGGTCTGATGTTGGAAGACCTAAAACACCTGATGACCCTGGGTTACTTCACTGATGTGCCCAGGATGTATCTCAGTATCAGTGGTAGAATTTCAGGGAAAAGTGATGTTACTGTGAGAAAAATGAAATAAAGAATGAATAGTCATAGTCATAGTCATACTTTATTAATCCTGGGGGATATTGGTTTTTGTTACAGTTGCTCCATAAATAATAAATAGTAATAGAACCATAAATAGTTAAATAGTAATATGTAAATTATGCCAGTAAATTATGAAGTAAGTCCAGGACCAGCCTATTGGCTCAGGGTGTCTGACTCTCCAAGGGAGGAGTTGTAAAGTTTGATGGCCACAGGCAGGAATGACTTCCTATGACGCTCAGTGCTGCATCTCGGTGGAATGAGTCTCTGGCTGAATGTACTCCCGTGCCCACCCAGTACATTATGTAGTGGATGGGAGATATTGACCAAGATGGCATGCAACTTAGACAGCATCCTCTTTTCAGACACCACCGTCAGAGAGTCCAGTTCCATCCCCACAACATCACTGGCCTTACGAATGAGTTTGTTGATTCTGTTGGTGTCTGCCACCCTCAGCCTGCTGCCCCAGCACACAACAGCAAACATGTTAGCACTGGCCACCACAGACTCATAGAACATCCTCAGCATCGTCCGACAGATGTTAAAGGACCTCAATCTCCTCAGGAAATAGAGACAGCTTTGACCCTTCTTGTAGACAGCCTCAGTGTTCTTGACCAGTCCAGTTTATTGTCAATTCGTATCCCCAGGTATTTGTAATCCTCCACCATGTCCACACTGACCCACTGGATGGAAACAGGGGTCACCAGTACCTTAGCTCTCCTCAGGTCTACCACCAGCTCCTTAGTCTTTTTCACATTAAGCTGCAGATAATTCTGCTCACACCATGTGACAAAGTTTCCTACCGTAGCCCTGTACTCAGCCTCATCTCCCTTGCTGATGCACCTAACTATGGCATAGTCATCCGAAAACTTCTAAAGATGACAAGACTCTGTGCAGTAGTTGAAGTCCGAGGTGTAAATGGTGAAGAGAAAGGGAGACAAGACAGTCCCCTGTGGAGCCCCAGTGCTGCTGATCACTCTGTCGGACACACAGTGTTGCAAGCACACGTACTGTGGTCTGCCAGTCAGGTAATCAAGAATCCATGATACCAGGGAAGCATCCACCTGCATCGCTGTCAGCTTCTCCCCCAGCAGAGCAGGGCAGATGGTGTTGAACGCACTGGAGAAGTCAAAAAACATGACCCTCACAGTGCTCGCTGGCTTGTCCAGGTGGGCGTAGACATGGTTCATCAGGAAGACGATGGCATCCTCAACTTCCAGTCGAGGCTGGTAGGCGAACTGGAGGGGGTCTAAGTGTGGCCTGACCATAGGCCGGAGCAGCTCCAGAACAAGTCTCTCCAGGGTCTTCATGATGTGGGAGGTCAATGCCACCGGTCTGTAGTCATTGAAGCCGCTGAGGCGCGGCGTCTTCAGCACAGGGACAAGACAGGATGTCTTCCACAATACAGGAACCCTCCGGGGCCTCCGGCTCAGGTTGAATACATGGCGAAATACTCCACATAGCTGAGGGGCACAATGTAGATGAGTCTGCTGAAAGACCTGTTTCTGTGCTGAATGACTATTACTCAATGATCAGCAGTGTTCCTCATTCATTTTAATGGCATACACGCCTTAGAAGATGGACAAGAGGAGTGAAAAAGGTACCACTTCGTCTACAAATTACTCACACACCTCACCATGCAACTTTCAGGACACAGAGCAAAATCTTCTCCTTAAAGTTTATGCCTTTAAATTGAAAGCAAGTTAACAGTATAACAGAAATCCCAGCAAAAACAAGTTCAATAAAGGTTTCACCTGCAGCTCGGGAGCAGTACTTTCATCTCTAAACACAGAAAAGACCATTTCTAGACCGAAACAAACAAGGTCTAAAGTTCAATCTATCACTGAGGAAGTCAGACTTCTGATGCATCATTAAACCAAAGGTCCCTTCTGCCCTCTCAGAGGGATACGGGATAGACCACAGCACTACTAGAAACCAAGGGAGTTCTCCTGGTATTACTGAACCAATACAAAAAATAGATAATATTGCTCCGTAAGGATGATGTGGGAAGTAGAAATGTCACAATAGTCATTAGAGGTGCTCCCCTGCAGTCAGGATTAAAGCAGTTCATAGGAACAGAGGGAATGGGCTCTACTCAGAAATAAATCCTTGGCACATGGTTGATATCTTGCATATGATGCTCTGGGAACAAAAAGAAGATTCATAAACCAGAATCTGAGAACAAGTAACATGGCTTGACTGATTTATATTGGTCTATATTGATATTCTCATTATTATATATGTCAGTTGGTATCAAAATTCTCTACATCTACAATTTCATTGCAATCAAACATTGTGAGTATATGGCAAAACGCTCAGAGTGGGGAGAGGAGAACAGGCTGCTCTTGCACACCTTTCACTTCCTTGCCTTCCCCTGCTAACCAGACTCGCCTTGATGGTCTGTTTTACCATCTGGAAGTGAAGGAGGTGCCCAGTGGAGATCTCTTTTTGCAGGGGTCTTTCCCCTGTACAGTGGGGGCCTGGGGTGGAAGGTGATGCATAGGGCAGTACCGTGCAACCTGACCATTCTGTGGCCGGGAGGAGTCAGTGTACCACGCTTAGATGGAGTGTGAGAGGCTGCAGCCCCTGTTTGAGTGTCTGAAGGGGCTGCTGCTCAGGTTCTGGTTACACTTCAGCCCCACGCCCCTTATATACAGGCACCCAGTACGGAAGGGAGCAGATCGCGAGGAGGATCTGCTGGTGGGCTTGCTCCTGGGCCTGGCCAAGATGGCCATTCACGGGTCTCGGTGATGGAAAGTCGAGGGCTCTGCCTAACCCTCCTCCAAGGATACGCTCATGCCTGGCTGTCCTTGGAGAGGGAGCATGCGGTCACAATGGGTACAGTGGGGGATTTCCGGGAGCAGTGGGCCCCCCAGGGAATTGACTTTTATAGACAGTAGTAATCATACTTTAATTTGAACTTATTCACTGTCTTGTAAATACTTAATGTTTGTACTTTATGTAATTTTTGTGTAAATAAACTTTTATAGTTTTGTAAAAAAAAAAGAGGCAGAGGCTTAGTTTGCCTTTGACTTCCAAGTGAGCAGGTAGATTAATCCCACCTCCTTCTACTGCCTGAAACAAGAGTGATGAAATAATGAAGAGGGCATCTATCGACTTGTCAAGGGGCATGAAATGAAACATTATGTGAAATATTGACAGGGTATCTTTGAACTTTGCTCAAGCAGCTTTAAATCAGCAAAGGCGGAGTGAGTCTTTATTAAAGCTGGAAAATCAGAGACAAGTGCGTTCAGAAGTTGGGTTGCAACTGTTGAATAATTATTTGACCTCTTGTTGCTGACGACAGACGTTATTTTCTCTTTGGCTACTGGTATGCACAGTGATATTTATAGCTTGAAAAGGTCAGCCTGATGGAAGGGGACCAAAGGAAAAAAATATAGCTCGGAATCACAGTAAAAGTCATAAACACCCCCCCATCAGAAACCCCATGGTTACCAGGCTTCAGCTGTTCTTGCAGTTGAAGGTGATTTTTAGGGAGGACTATAACAAGAAAAGTCAGCTTCTCCTGCCCTATATTGCAGTCAGGAAAGTCTGAATCATTTAATGCATTACTACCAACATAATAAAGAAATCGAACTATTTAGAGAAGTACAAAAAGTTGATTTACTCAATCAGGAAATGATAATACGGGAGAGCTTGTCAAGAAATATCAGATATATATTCCTCAAATCTTCCTGATTGAATTTTCACAAGTTCTAAATAAATGTAGCAGTATCATTTTAAATATCAAAATGAGAAAGAGTGGTAATATGTAATGCGTTTCCTTAATACTTTATTGCAACAATAAACTATTCCTCTTAAACTGGACAGTTTGAGATTAAAAATATCTGTAACATAGTCACATTGGTATGCAAATCAGTGAAATACTGAAAAGCAAGTGGAAAAATGACATGGAAAACAAAAGAAACTGTTTGCTGCAGAATGCATTGAAATACACTTACATCAAGGACTTGGATTTTTCCTTTTAATTAAAGACTGCTCAGACATCCAAAGAGAAAGGGTGTATTTTTTTCAACAATAAAAGCATATTGGCAATGAACTTCAATCAAGCAAAATTTGCATTTTCTTTAATTTTGTTTTAAAGCTATTACATGCTATTCTAAATATGTTTACCAAAATCTGACCAGTCTGATGTGTCTTTGGGGCATGTCGGTCCATGGTGTTATGGTGGAGAAAATTGCTGGAAGATATGAAGTATGAGTAGAAATGAAGCTCAAAACACAAGGTGCTGCAATTCCACAACAGGAAGGGAAAAAAAATTCAATGAATTAGCTGTAAAGTATGAAACAGTCTGCAATTATCATTTTTACCCATTTAATTTAGTATCACTGCACAGAAAATGGAAGTTGAATAAGTTTTAAATAACTGAGTTAGTACTAAACACTAATAAAAAAAAAGTAAACAGTTCCCAGCTGAACAATACTGACAAAACTGTTGGTAGCCTGGTTAAAACGCCTCTCCCTATCATGATATTTGGAGCTAAGGGAATTCAACACTACCCTGATATTTGACAGTAGACAAGTAAATGGAAAAATCTTCTCAACTGTTTCGTCAGGATTAAAATGATTTGCTTCCAGTCCGTTCCAGGGTGGCTGAAATGTCCTTTGTGAGATCTACAGTCTTTGTCACAAGTAGGGCATAGTGCTAATGGAGTGAATGGAGGGGTTTGACCTGAGAGGGGACAATGGCATGGGCCTGGCTATTCACTGCCTGCAAATAGGCTCTGCATGCTCTCTACCTGTCTAAATGTTCCTTCGCCATCCTGAATGGCCACAGTCCATGACTCCTCACAAACTAACAGGAATGTTACTTTTTTTCCAAGAAGGACTTTTAAAGTCACTGAAGCATGTATTCTGTCCTCCTAGAAATCTCTTCCTACGGAAAGAGTATGATGCCACTTTGGAAGTGTGGCATCAGACATACAGTTAATGTGGTAGAGACAGCAAAATAGGTTGACAGAATCAAGATTTTGGAAGTTTGCTTGAGAAAGCGCAATGACAGAGGCTCAACAATCCTGCCCATCCCTTTGGTGGATTTTGGGAGGTAACCTCATGTTTTTAGGCAACTTGAGGCAGGTAGTTCTTATACAGAAAAGGAAGGATTGGTAGACCGTGAGCTTAGAGCCAGGATTGAGGTCTTGATCTTTGAATATGCTTTTCATCAGTTCATCAAATACTGTGCAAAGGTGAATATTATCATTATAGTGTTATCTTCGCTGAGAGTGGATCCAGAAGTATGTTCAAAGTGATCAGAGTCTACAAAGTACGTGTGATGGAGGAAGAATGGTTTAAGGCCCAAGCATTCATATACTTCAGTGTTAAAGTCAGTGACGACAGCAGTCTCCGTGTGTACACGCATGCAAAGTGCTTTGTTGGAAAGAGTACTCCGAAGATCTCCTCAATTGAGACACTAGCTTTGACATGTGTTCCTCACACCATCCCAGTACAATCCTGGGACTCCTCTAGGAATAACAAGGAACTGAAAAGGCCATTCAATCGTTGATAAGCATCTAATGCAAGTCAAAGAAGCACTTCTAGGCAAATTCACTACCTTTGCTCCCTTGACCAGAAAGATAAGAGTGAACAAGGAAACTTCAAAGACGACACGATTGTGACCAAGTTCAAGAATGCAAACATTCAATTGCAGTTCAGAGTAATGGAAAGGAACGGAACATCTCCATGGATAATCAATAACAGCAATGATGTAAAGGCTACTAGGAGATAGATTAAGACACATCAAACAGGCTGCACGGAAGATATTTTGTTTATTCTTCATGTGATGCAGCCAGCAGAGGTTTCTTAATCGAGAGTGGTTCAGCACCTGATCAAGTCCACCAGTACCCTGCTGAATGGTGTCCAACAGAGCATGATTCATTCTAGGACGCCTGGTCCTCCAGTCAAACTGTACATGGGTAAAGACACAACTGCTTAGACATGAGCTACTGTGCAAGGATGTCCTCTCTGCTGCTGTGCAGTGCTTCCTTGGAAACCTGCTCTGACTCTTTGCCTTCTTCTGACATTCTCACAGCAATGGACCACAGCTCGGAGTGCAGAGGCTGCATGACATTGTGCAGGGCAAAATGACTGATACGACTGCTGAGCGCAAAGAAGGGTGAGAGACTGCAGGATTCGAGCGGTCAGAAGGCACATGGAGTAATCACCGGAGGTCAGCAGCCTTGGTCCATGCACACCACCAAACCTACATCTCAGCACTCAACGGCTACAACACTGCAAACAGTGGACTTACTGGTAGCTTCTCTACACCAACCCTTGGGTTAGCACCAGGTTCCCAGCACAGGTGTGCGCAGCAATGGAGAGGTAGGGATTCATGTCAGGCTGGCAGCAGAGTACCACTTTCAGTTACACATCTCTGGGATGAGCACCGAAACCATTACCACAGACCCATTTGACACCTAACCCCACTGGGGTCAAGCACCCCCAGTAGGATGACCAGGTTATGTTCAACGTGTCATCTCCATCCAGAGCCAAGACCACTTCAGTCTCATCTTCTTGTATACATAACTTGATGAATATTAGTAAAATGACATGGTCCTACAATTAAGACCATAAGACACAGGAGCAGAATTAGACCAATCAGCCTGTTGAGTCTTCTCTGCTATTCCATCATGGCTGATTTATTATCCCTCTCAACCCCATTCTCCTGCATTCGCCCCATAACCGTTAATGTCCTTACTAACCAAAAAATGATCAAACTCGGCTTTAAATATACCCAATCACTTGGCTTCCACAGTCAACCGTGGCAATGAATTCCACAGATCCACCACCTTCTTGCTAAAGAAATTCATCCTCGCCTCTGTTCTAAAGGGATGTCCTTCTATTCTGAGGCTGTGCTCTCTGGTCCTAGACTCTCACACTATTGGAAAAATCTGCTGCACGTCCACTCTATCTAGGGCTTTCAATATTCAGTAGGTTTCAATGAGATCCCCCCTCCCCCCGCCCCCCCCCAAATTCTTCTGAACTCCAGCGACTACAGGCCCAGAGCCATCAAACGCTCCTCAGACATAAACCCTTTCATTCCTGGGATTCCCATGAATCTCCTCTGGACAGGCACCAACAGGCATTCTGGACTCGGTTAATCAGTATTACACACCACTACTTGAAGCAAGTTTGATAAGGAATTAGTCTGTTGCCAGTCCATTCAACTGAAGAATAATCTTACTGGAAAGTACTTTGATGCAAGTTGTTGGAAATTATTCAATGGGAAACAAAGCCAAATGTGAGAAAACAAGGTTTAATCACCAGAGACTAGAAAATGAAAATATGAAATTCTATAGGGCATATAGTTTTTTTTAAATAACTGGGATTCAAAATGCACACAGAGTCTGGCTTTTCGCTCCCATTCTACTCTCACAGTGGGAGAGAAATGCACAATTAGTGTTAGAGGCAGCCAAAAAAGGGGCTCACTATAAAAGAATAAACATGAAACTGCCAGTGAACGGCCTTGAGTGATCATCTCTGACACGTCAATGGGTCAAAATCATCCGACCAGGTCTTGGGAAGCCTAAGCCACAATTACTTCAGCACATCTATGCAGCATGATTCAAGTAATTAAGACACTACTTCCATCATCAATTACAGTAAAAGTGTTCAACCTGAGTTATAGAGAAAGGTAAGGCAGGCATGGATTTTATTCCTTGGAATGATGCAGGAGATTGAGTGGTGACTTATAGAGGTGTATAACGAGGGCCAGAGATAGGGTGAACACACAATCTCTTTCCCAGGGAAGGGGAACAAAAAACTGAAGGACATAGGATTTATTTATTTAGCGGTATGGCACATAAAAGGCCCTTCTAGCCCAATGAGCCACACCACCAAGCAACCCACCTGTTTAACCCCAAGATGATAGATTTAAAGTGACCCGAGAGGCACACACCATGGGTGATGCATATATGGAATAAGCTGCCAGAGGAAATGGTTGAGGAATGTACAATATTAATATTTAAAAAGCATTTAGATAAGTACCAGGATAGGAACAGTTAGGATAGATGTGGGCCAAACATAGGCAAATGAATAGTAGGCATGGACAAGTTGAGCAGAAGAGCTTGCTTCTATGTAGTGTTACTCTATGGCTCAATAACATTCTGACCATTTTACAATAAATGAAAATCTACAGCCTATGCCTAAAGTTGGATTATTTCCCAAGCGAACACACAAAAATCAATCATTTCTCTTTGTTCATTCATCGCCTCCTTGCAGGATGACCTTTGGTGCCTTGGCTCGTGGCTCATGGGCATGCAAGCAGGAGACTACTCAACCAAATAAAGCACAGCAGTCACACCGAATCCCATCCTCACCCAAAATGCACGTATTTTTGAGGTGACAAATATTCTCCGTTCCAGCTCATTAAAAGTATCGGTTAACTGAGACCAACAAGACGTCCAATCTAGAATGTTTCTGGAATGGCTCAGTTCCACATAATATATAATTAAAAATCAGGAGAGTTACCCATGGAATCTAATGAACTTTTCCAGGTTGACATGCATCTTAGTGTATGTCAAAAAAGCAGATATCCAGCAACTTGGTGAGAATCTTGGTGTATGTGGGTTATTCAGCATTATGAAGGCCAACTACCCAAGAAACTACATCACAAGGGGTCTGTAAATTAATTTACTAAGAACAGAGACATTTCAGCATCCATTAAAAGGAATATTGTGAAGAATCCCTCAACCCTTTATACACTATTCCCCAATGAAATGCCCCAGGTCCAAAGCCCAGAAAGCCAGAAGTCAATAAGGCCAGCTGAAGAACAAGAAGCCTTCAGGAGGAGGTGTTGACAAATTTGACACAAAGATCTTAAATTCAGAACCTCAATTTCTGTCCCGGAGATCTCAGATATGCTTTAATTGTGGCCATTTCGGGGAAAGTGACAAATCTGGTTGTGGCAACTACAGAGGAGCTTTGTGTTGTCTTCCACAGGAAGCATTATCTCAAGGGAACTTCTCAATCACCTCCCCTGAGGGCTGAAAGGCTGCATCTTGAATTGTGGTGTAGATTCTATCCATCAAGCAGCACAACGGCATGATCTTCACCATACAACTCGAGCAATAAACATCTACAATGCCTTTTTTGATCCCAGAAAAAAAAGCCCTTGACTTTATCAATCCAGAACTTTTCAAATTTGACTACCCACAGTGATTTGCCTCCACCTTGCTTTTGTTTCATGATGATTTGCAAGCTGAGATCATCTCTTTCCGCAATCAAGGGATTGAAAATGACTTGTTTTCACTTCAGTTTGGTGGATTCTGAGGTGGTAAATGAGGCCAACATGGGAAATGCAAACTATCCTGCAGTTATGACAGGCCGTGGCAGGCAAGAGGATAATTTTGTGAGGTGGTGCATTCCTTCAGACACTTACACAAATCTTCTGTGTGCTAGTAATGCACAGCTTTCAGATTCTCAATACCACCCTGAATGCTCCTCCATAGTCACAGCATTCCTGGGCCAGAAGTTCTCAAGAGCCACTTCAGGAGAGAGTTGAGTACATCATTGAATCTTTATCCTGATCTCAACCAGTAAGCTCACAACAGACTGAAGCCCAACATAGATGCATCAAACAAGGCTGCATGATCCCACCAACACTTTTCTCGAACTTTCTCACTACAATGCCTCATCTCTAGTAAGCTTCCCACTGCAGTAGTGATGATCTGCAGTACATATGGGAAAATATTCAGCCCACGGCAACTCCATTTCAAAACTAAAGTTATCCCCTCCAATGTCAGTTATTGAGCTGAAGAACTCTGATAACATTTGCAAAATGTTATCTGAAGGGTCTTGTCGACTATACTCTTTTCCAGAGATGCTGCCTGGCCTGCTGAGTTCCTCCAGCATTTTGTGTGTATTGCTAACATTTGCAAATGCACATTTGGAAGTCCAGCTGACAGTAGAGTACTGGTTAGCGCAACGCTTTACAGTACCAGCGACCTGGGTTCAATTCCCCCTGCTGTCTATAAGGAGTTTGTATGTTCTCCCTGTGACCGCGTAGACTTCTTCCACGTGCTCCGGTTTCCTCTCACGGTACAAAGATGTGCCGGTTGGTAGGTTAGCTGGTCATTGTAAATTGTCCTGCTTGGCTAGGGTTAAGTTGGGTGTTGCTCGGTAACGTGGCTGAAAGGGCTGGAAGGGCCTACTCCACACAGTATCTCAATAAAATAAATTAATTATTTGAGAGAACGAGCGTTTATCACTTAATATTTGCAAAAACAAAGATCCTCTACTAACCTAACATCACCGAACAACTGCCTCCACCCATCCACAGAAAGATACTGTGAAATATTTCTCAGAGGCCACCTCTCAGTTAAGATGAACATCCATAATGAAATTTACCTTCAATGTCAAAAGTAAATTTAATATCAAAGTTCATATATGTGACATACACTACTACATTGAGATTTATTTTCTTTACAGGAAAATAAAGAAATACTTATAATAGAATTTATGAAACAATATACATAAACAAAGACTGGCAAACAACCAATATGCAACATCAAATTAATTAATTAATTAATAATACTGAGTACACGAGTTGTAGAGTCCTTGAAAGTGAGTCCATAGGTTGTGGGATCAGTTCAGAGTTGTGCTGAGTCGGTTCAGCAGCCTGATGGTTGAAGGGTAGTAACTGTTCCTGAACCTGGCAATGTGGGACCTAATGCTCCTGTACCAATGGTAATAGTGCGAAAGGAGCGTGCCTGGATGCTGGGGACCCTTGACGATGGATGCTGTTTTGCTGTGGCAGTGCTCCGTGCAAATATGCTCAATGGTGGGGAGGTTCTTGCCCCTGATGGACTGGGCTGTATCCACCACTTTCAATAGACCTTTTCTTTCCATTCCTGGGCATTGGTGTTTCCATACCAAGCCGGGAGACAACCAGTTAGAATATTCTCCACTGTGCATTTACAGAAGTTTATCAAAGTTTTTGGCGACATGCTGAATCTGTGCAAACTTCTAAGAAAGCAGAGGCGCTGCCGTGCCTTCTTTGTGATGGCACTTACATACTGGTCCCAGGACAGACACTCTGATATGATAACACCAAGGAATTTACTGGACTGGCTCATGGACCTCGGGTTTCTTTGTCCTTTGTCCTGTAGTCGATAATCAGCTCTTTGGTTTTGCTGATGCTGAGTGAGAGGTTGCATCAGCAAAGCCATTGTCTGATGAAAAAAACACCAAGGTCGCAAACGCTGCGCAAGGTTCAAGGTCTACAGGCGGCAGTGTTCTCATCCCTTCAGAGACACAAGCTACCTACAGCAGGCACCTCAAAGTACAGTGATTCCAACTGTGCTACCTCCTGCAAAATCCTCCAGATTCTCACGGAATAAGCAAACCAACAGCAGTAACTTCCCCTGGGCCAACAATGAGGTTCTAATTTGATGTCCTAATTACACTCAGTCAGTGCCATTGGGGATGACATGATGCTTACATGCATGACACAAGTCCCAAAGCAGATTTGATTCTGAGCTCCACTACGTTGAGAGATTACCAAGCAGAAAGGGGAGAAGAGTCAAGGATTCTGATAAGGCATACAGCATGTGCAAGAGTTTAACATCTCCACCCACTTTTGGGAATCCTGACCAATGACTGCTCAAAGCGGAGGAGCAACATTTGGGATTTCATTAAGAACTTTAAATCTAAACATACAAAGCACACATAAGCCCAGTGCAGGTGCTGAAGCAAGCCAGTCCTGACAAGCTTTTTTTATGGCAAGGTCTGTGGGTGCCACTCATTAGTCAAGATTCATTTATTATTAAAGAATGTGTAAATTATACAATCTTGAGATTTGCTTGCTCACAGGCAACCACAAAGCAAGAAACCCGAAAGAACCCAATTTAAAGAAAAAAAGAATACAAATAAGAAAAAAAGACCACCACTCGATGTGCAAGAGAAAGAAAAAATAAATAAAAAACATGCAGAGAATTGAAGTGAACGACAACAGCATTCAACAAGCTCAGAACCCACAGGAGTACAAGTTGTCCTCTGCCCTCAGGGGACTGATGTTAACATTATTAACTGTTCATCAGCATGGCAATGATACAACCTGATAACTAAAGATAAGGGCTTCAATTCACACAGTACAATTCCTGACCTTAGAACATCCCAATGTATGTCACAACTAATTAAGTATCTTTAGGGTAATCATTGTAACATTGAAATGCTAGAAAGCAGAATTCATTCAAAGCTCAAAGAGTGTCTACTTTGTGTCACTTCTAGCTACTTAGAAGAATATATGGTGTTAAATTCATAGCCAGAGCACAGAAATGGGCTCTTCAGCCCACCAAGCCTGTCCCAAACATCGAGCACCCATTTATGTTAATCCTACAATTCCTTTATTCCCATCAACTCTCCCCCAACCCCAGGTTCTACCATTCACCTTCACACTAGGGGCAATTTACAGTGGCCACTTTACCTATGAACTCACCTCTCTTGTGCCAGCAACATTAATGCCTGCAGGATTTGCATTCCCAACGTCAAGCCTCCATCTCCATTCCAAACGAGGATGGTGATTCTTCCTCCCACTAGTATGCCACACTCTGAAGCAGGTCTAGACTCATGTATAAAGATGAGGCAATTGGACGAAATACTGGAGATCTGCTAACTCCCTTAATGCTGCATTCCATTAGGGCTGCCAATACGACGGGGCGGGGGGGGGGGGGGGAGAGGGAATGAGTATACGTGAGGAGGGACAGGCCAAATCTCACAGCAACAGCAAGCTTTTACGAGGGCTGCTTAATTGAGTAAAAATATCACAAGGCGTTTTACAGAAGCATTATCAGACAAAAGTTGATACCGAGCCAAAGAAAGGTAAAAAAACTAAAATAACTTGGAAAGGAGGGAAGTCTAAGTGAGAGGAGAGAGGCTCTACACTTAAGGATGCAATTCCAGGGCCAATCAATCAATTCTAGAAAATCGGTCACAGTCTGTACATAATTTTCTTTCAAAATTCACAATGCTGAAAGCTGCATCAGTTTTCATTTACAGCAGGGTAAAGTAAATTCAAGTGTGACCAGTTTACTATAAGCCCAACTAGAACAGGCATCTCAAATGCCAAACCATCAAACCATGTACGGCTCCCATAAAGCAACTGATACCCTGGGACACACTGAATAACTCACTGTCTGCTGCATTACACAATTCTATTCTCATGTTGGCCTCCTCCTTCTTTTCGTAGCATTGGTTATACTTAATGTACGGGGTCTTTCTTTTTTGTTAAATTTAAAATGGCTTCTTTGTTATGTTACACTGGGGAATGCTGAGAAAGTCTCTAACTAGACGTTTGCTTGGGTTATTAGAGACAGCAGGGTGCTATTAACCAATGGGTGGTCATGTATCATTTTGTTTTCGGATGATAATGCTGTATCATATGACTTTGGACTGGGGTTTTTGACGGAGAGTCAGGGAAGAGACGGGGAGGACGGTGGACGGGGTTTTGGCGGGGAGTCAGAGGAGAGACGGGGAGGACGGCAGACGTGCAGAAAGGCTCTGGTCGATCACTTCGGGTGGTCCTGAGCCGTGAGTCGACAGGATTCAGGTGGTCGTCCGGATTCGATTGAGCTCCAACGGTTGCGCGCGAAGAACTTGGACTTTGATAAGTGTTGGCGCCTTTTTTTTCCCATTACTTCCCTTTCTGTATCGAATTTATATTAATGTCATAGAATTAGTAATATCTATAAAGTGTACTTGTTAAAATTTACTGGGTGTGCTGGCTGATGATTGATGTTCGGGCTTGATTCGGGCGGCAACCGACCCTGTGGGGAGCGTTGAGGTGGGTGCTGGGTGGGATTTCCCCTAGACATATACGAGCCAATATAACTGAGCGTTACATTAACAATTTTGACAACGAATAACCCAGCAAATGCTGTGGGACAGTATTTTAACAATCTCAATACTACATCAAAGATTCAAAAAGATTCCAAGAACATTTATTATCAAAGAATGTATAAATTACACAACCTTGAGATTTGTTTGCTCACAAAGCAAGAAACGCAAAAGAACCCAATTAAAGAAAAAAATTCAAGACCAACATTTGATGCGCAAGAGAAAGGGGAAAAAAATACAAGTCATGCAAACAACCGTAGCGAACAACAGCATTCTGAACCAAAAATGAGTCCTCGGATCCAAACCTTGGAGCAGCCCAGTGTAGGCCCAAAGCCTGGCTTATCAGTTCATCATATTAGCAGGCATGGAGCACAACAGCCAAGGGCGGTCTTCATAGCCTCAGCGCCATGGAGAGAGAGGAGTGAGCATCATGGAAAATGAGCAATGAAATAAAACAAAAAAAAGTGCTAGAACCACACAGTGATGCATGTGAAAAGAGAATTTAAAACTGAGATTGTGTTTTAACTAAAGGTTTGAGACATGAAACATCAACTGCCTCGCTTTCCACAAATGCTGCCTTATCTGCTGGGTGTTTCCAGCATTTTCTGCTATAGTGAGGGTTCTTCTCTTCTGGCTCTCATTTAGATTTTTTTTAAAAAAGGACTCCAGGAGCAACTTTTTCCACACAGAGGGTGATGGATACATGGAACAAGCTGCCAGAGGAAGTTTGCAGAGGTGAGGTACAATTCTAATGTTTAAACGTCAGGTAAGTGGATATGGGCCAAATGCAGGTAAATGGGACTGGCTCGGATAGACATCTTGGTCAGCACAGATGAATTAGACTAAAGAGCCTATATGATTCCTTCACTAGCATGGGTAAGACAGATCAAATGCTCTCTATTTATATCTATTTATAGATTTCCATGACTCAATGTAAAAGTAGCATTCAACTTTAACTCTTATTTTACACTATGGAAAGGAAATAATCGTGCCAGAAGACTTGTTGTTGTGGCTGTGATTCTGATGTGGAACATTCACTAGCACTCCCCTCCTTATCCTAACAGACCCCCACACTCCTCAGGGCTTACAGTAGTTGTAGGAAAAACTGAACATGCAGATCACAGAATATTCTAGAATTAGACCCAGAATGGGGATATGAAGGGGTAGTTATAAATGGCCATCATTTGGAAGGTTAGATCTTGCCTTTTATTTTACTTTGTTTCACTCTGGGCAGCTCAGGGGTGGGGGCAGCTAGTACAGCCGCTGCCTCATGGCATCAGGGACCCGGGGTGGGGTTGGGGGTTGGTCAATCTTAGCCTCAGATGCCGTCCATGTGGAGTTTGCATGTTCTCCCTGTGACCATGTGGGATTACTCTGGGGAATGTTCCCATTTCCTCCCAAGTGCCTTAGGCAAGTGCATTGGGATGTTAATTGGCAACCCAAAACTACCCAACATAGTATTGCCCTAGTGTGTGTAGATGAATGGTACAATCAGAGGAGTTGATGAGAAGTTTGAAAAGTGATTGGTACAGGATAAGTGTAAATGAGTGGTTAACATTTGACACAGACTCAGTGGGCTGAATTTGTCTACGAGTCTCTAGGATACATTGGTCATGGAGCCAATTTGTTCAATAGAATTGGATGGCTGGAGCAGGAATTAGAAGTGAGAAAGAAGGGGCTCATTGTTCAAATGGCTCACTCAATGTCACCTACCATAAGCAAACAATCATCAGGCATTGAGAGAAACTTTCCTTTTTCTAGTCCAGACAGACAGAGGAACGCCCATCACTGTGTCACAACCATCTCAGGTGAAACCAGTAAACAACAATACCAGTGGTTGAACCTTGCCCGATGTTGCTCCGTACGAGCCAGTACAACACCAAGTCGGAATGTGAACTTGCGTCCTGGGGCATCAGAGATGGGACTTCAAGTTCACTTTATTGCCAATCAACCGTAACCATTTATACAGCCAAACGAAACAATGTTCTTCCGGACTCAGGTGCACAACACAGTACATATAACACACACCCATAACTCAAAGTAATATTACCACAAATAAATTAACAAATAATAGGGTGCATACATGATCTAAGCTAAAAAGCAAACAGTATAACGCTACTGGTGCTTCACATGTGATGAGACTCTGGTGGTGGCAGGGAGTTCAGTCGTCTTATGGCCTGGAGGAAGAAGCTGTTTCTCATTCTAACTGTTCTTGTCCGAATGCTACGGTACCTCCTGCCTGATGCTAGAGGGGTTCAAAGAGATTGTTGGACAGATGGGAGGGATCATTGACAATACTTAGGGCCTTACACATGCAACGCTCCTGATACACATCTCCAACAGATGGAAGCTAGACCCTGATAGACCTCTCAGCAGTCCTTGCAATCTTTTGTCGGGACTTGCGGTCAGATGCCTTGAAATGTATTCTTTATTGAGATGTAGTGTGGAATAGGCCCTTCAAGCCGCACCGCCCTGCAACCCTTGATTTAACCCTGGCATAATCACAGGACAATTTACAATGACCAATTAACCTACTAACTGGTACATCTTTGGACTTTTGGAGGAACCTGGAGTTCCTGGAGAAAACCCAAGCATTCCATGGGGAGAATGTAAAGACTCCTTACCGATGACGTCGGAATTGAACTCCGAGATCCGACGCTCCGAGCTGTAATAGTATTGTGCTACCATGGCGCCCATAAGTTTCTTCAGTAAGAAAGTTTAACACAAGTCCATTCTAACAGAAAGTTACTGCCAAGTTTATGTTAGAACACACCAGGGAGGGGTTGGGGGAGCAGGCCTCATGACTGAAGGTTTCAGAGGCACAGCAAAGAAAGGTTGTTCGTACAACCAGTCTGTGACAAAGCCCAACAGCTCAAAGTTCAAATGTGCAAATGCACACATAGGAATTGATCTCTGTCAAAATGGAAAACTTATGGAAATCTACCTGAAGTTTCAGAATTCATTTTGGTTTGAACGAGAGCGCCACGTGATGGGTCTGCTTGATTATAATTAAAACATTTCTTATGCAAATATCAAATTACGTGAAAGGCTATATCAACCATGCAGATAATACACAGCCAAATGCAAAAGATATCATACTGCACATGTTCGCAAGCTGACACAGGATCAAAACTCTTCCAAAATGCAGGACTTAAACCTCTCCTGAGTATCTGAAGCCTCCGTTGTTCACGGTTGACTACGGATGTTGTGCCCTAGCTGTCGAGATACGCAAGCCAGAGCAGTACAACATGGAGAGCAAGCTGTTGCCCATGTAGCAAGCTCCCCCTCTCCACTCATCTGATGAACCCAAAGGAACGGCAGAGACTGATACAGTTTGGTACCAGCAGCATTGCAGGAGTTGCCAGTCAGCATTGAACTCAACGTCGGACTGTCTTAGGGACACCAGCTCTGGACTTTTCCCCTCGAGGTTTACTCCTGAAGCCTTCCTCATGAGTGAGTACAGCCGCAAGGCAGCAGTTTGAGATCAGGGTTTTCCTTCTCCTCCATGAGCTGCCAACCATGACTGACGAGCCCCATCTGCCCAAAGCATTTAGCTTTAAGGTGCCAGTAACCAGCCTTTGCCCCTTCTCCAGTCAGCAGAAACGGTTCCGCCAGACTTGGTATCTAAGCCAAGACTTAAACACACCCCATAAATCACCCCAAATATATACTATTCCACAGCCTAGTACACATTCTAGCACAACATGACAACCAAATCTCACATAAATGCACCCACAGACAAATGATATCCAATACATACACAACATGAACACCTCATACATGAACGTACAGAAACCAAAACACAAGTGTTGAAATGTAAACCATCTTTTACCTGTATACATTCAAACAACATATAAACCCACCACATACAAAGTCACTCACTAAAACTGTATAAACGGCATACAACAAGAAACACACCAGGGCTATGAGAAGAGAGAAAAGGGAACTGGCGCCATAAACTGGCCTCTGTTTCAGTATCCGGTTCGTTGCTTTTCTGTGAATCCTCATCACCACACATCGTAAAGCAAACGTTTTGGGCCAGCTGTACCCCAGGATATTGTTATTTTCCTAAATGAGCTAAAGCCCTCTGCTGTAGCACAATGCTTCAAAGTCTCAAAAAGCCTACAAATCCAGTCAAATTATAGTGGGGATCCCCAGGAGACCCCACTCAAATATCAAGGCAATGAGTCATATTAAATCAATGTCCCCGGGCCTCCCATAGTCATAAGAGTTTGAAATCTCTTAACCGTAAACTCTCAGGAGTCCTAGCAACACTTCAGGAGCCAACACCATGAACAGATGTTTCTGAAGACACTGCCTAGAAATCTGTAATCAGACAGTCAATCTTTTGAAAGCATCCGGTTCTTCCCAACAAAAAGCTAACAGCCACACATCAGTGTTTCATTCTGCCCAGATCTGTAGGTTCCATTCTGCAGAGGTATCAGACCTCAGCTGGAGAGATGGCTATAAAGATGCCCTGATGCCCCAAGCTGAAAGGTGGAAATCAGGAGCCATTTTGCTACAGGTCACCGTGCATTAGTGCAAGCCTGCAGAAGCAAGATGAACACGGCTTCGATTCTGATGCCACCAGGAATGGAATGATTAAATAAATAAATCCATACTTAATAGTAGCTGGTAGTTAGACTGCAGACATGCCTTCAAGACCGTTCATATCCAAAGAGATTTTGATGTGCTTGTGCAAAGTATATAAGCATATATAACAATCATTTAGGAAGGTAAATGGTACACTGGTATTTATGATAACAGTATTGGAAGCCATGTCTTACTGAGATCATATAGGGCTCTGGTGAAAGCCCGTTTACAACATTCTCTGTCATTGAGATCACCATAACTAAAGAAAAACATACTTGCATGGAATCAGTGTAGAATCAGGTTGATTCCTGGAATGAAGGAGCTCTCTGTAATCGGAGCTTAAATGTGTCCTTTGCTAAATGGATCTTTAAAAAAATGAGAGATGATCTTATTAAATGTATATCACTCAGTATGTTTGATATAATGGATGCTGAGAGATAGGTTCTTTTAGCTGTGAAGAATCTACAACTAGGAGACAATCTCAAGAGCTGGCCACTTAGAAGTGAGATGACAAGAAATTACTTTGCAAAAAATACTATTTACCTCATGGGGGGTTGCTCAGTTGTCAAGTCTATTTAAAGCTAAGAGTGACAGTTATTTGTATAATGAATGAGCTAGGGGATAAGGATTGAATAGGTAAATATACTCAGCATAGGATCAACTTTCATTTATTGAATGGTAAAGCTGGCATGAAGGATTAGATGGGATGGTCTTACGTTACATTTGTTAAAGCTAAGATTATGGCACAGACAGTTCTCAGTTGTACCTTGGAGCTTCTTTTCAGGGAAACAATTTGACCCTTTTTAGGTGAACATAATTTGTCCTTTACTGTCTAAAGTTACACAACACGAACAATTGCTAGGGAGAAGTATCAGTACCTTTGAGACAGCACATGAGCAACATTTTCAGGAATGTAATGGAGGCAAGTCATTCAAAAGCAACCAGAACAAAAAAAGAATATTATCAGAAACATTTTGGTTAAAACTTCTCCACTGGGACGCCATAGTAGCACAGCAATTAGCATGATGGTATTACAGCGCAGGGCATCGGAGTGCAGAGTTCATTTACAGCGTCCTCTGTAAGCAGGTTTGTACGTTCCTTCCCATGAGCACATGGGCTTCCTCCAGATGCTCTGGTTTCCTCCCATATTCCCAAAGTTGTATCAGTTAGTCGGTTAATTGGTCATTGTAAATTGTCCTGTGATTAGGTTAGGGTTAAATAGGTGGGTTGCTGGGCAGCATGACTCAAAGGGCAGAAAGGGCCTGTTCTGCACTGCATCTCTAAATAAAATAAAATAAATTAACACATAATCAAGCTTAATCTTTTAATACTATACAAAGAAAATGCCACATTGCTGGACATATGCCATATCTTAAATGAGAGGTTAAACTAAAGTCACATTGGTCCATTCAAACAAATATAACAGGCCCCATGACACCATTATAAGAGGAGCAGCTATTGAAAATCATAAGTACAGTCCCCATATTTTTAGGCAGCAGCTGTTTTTACTGAGTCCACTAAATCCCATTTACACCTCAACCAGACCAATCTTATTTTTGCTTCTCCTGTTACCTTGCACAATTATTCCTTTCAACATGCAACCTCACAGCCTTCACCAAGTTTTCTTTTCTCATGTTCACAGACTTTGTAATTGCTTAAAAACCGTTACTTACCCATTGATTTTTCCTGTTTTAGTGAAAGGCATTTGACCTGAAATATTAACCTTTTGTCTTCTCCCCAACTTTAAAGAATTTGTACTCAGTGGGTTCTTGATATCTAACCAAATCTGCAACAGAGTCTCTCTCTTTCTCTCTGGCTATCCATCCCATAGGATGATGATGGTTCCTTTCAGTCAGTTAGTGGGGTGGTACCCCACTCCTCAGAAAGGAACAGCGTGTGCGTGAATGGATTTTAGGTGAGTAGAGGGTTGCACAGGTCCAGACTCACCCTCTCGACATCCCCTCCCAGATCCAGAGGCATGGTGGGGTCCAAGACGGCTGGGGGAAGTTCTGTTGCAGTGAATGGCCAGACCAAGCTTCGATGCAAGGGATGCCCTTTCCGAGCTTCACGGCACGTGTTTGCTAGATGGCCGTTGACCCTACGAGAGGGTTCATCCACCCTTTGACAGGTCTTGTTTTTCATCCTGCAGGGTGTCTAGCCACCCTCCTCACCAGGCAAGCCTGGTGGGGGAACCGGTTTAGTCGCCGACCACCCGACCATGCGACAGGTAGTACTGGGTTCCATGGTACCAGTAGCACTCAGACGAGTGACCTGACCTGAGATGAGTGACCAACAGAATACACAGAATGTGTATAGTTCCTTCATGGGACCTTTACACATGGCCTCTGAAACTGTCGATGAACAGTGAACTAGACACAATATTTCAATGGCGAAAACCTTCAGTATTTTGCAACCACTATTATGAATGCCACAATAACCTGAGTATTTACTGCATTTTTTTTTGTTTTTATAGTCAGAACACTGAAGATTTTGGATATCAGAGTTATTGTGTGATTTTGTTAGGTCAAATTTGTTGTCACGCCCTATTGTGATGAAATGAAATGCTTTGAGAGGTTACTCATGGCTACAATCAACTTCTGCCTAAGCAAGGAACTGGAAGTACTGCAATTTGCCAATCACCACAAAAAGCCTACAGTGGATGTAAACTCACTGGCTCTCCATTTGATCTTCTATCACCTGGACAATAGCAATACCTATGTTTATTGACTACAGCTCAGCATTCAGCATAATCATCCCATCATTTCTAATCAACGAACTCCAAACCCTGGGCCTCTGTACCTCCATCTGCAAATGGATCCTTTACTTCCTCACTGGGAGACCAGTCTGTGCAGATCAGATATACCATCTCCTCCTCACTGACAGTCAACACTGACATACCTAAGGATGTGTGTTTAGCCCACTGTTCTACTCTCTCCACACCGACAATTGTGTGGCTAGGCACAGCTCAAATGCCATTTATAAATTTGCCAATGACACAACTATCATTGGCAGAACTTCGAGTGGTGACGAGGAGCCATGCAGGAGCAAGATAGATCAGCTGGTTAAAGTGGTGTCATAGAAACAAGCTTGTACTCAATGGCAATAAGACCAAGGAATCGATCGTAGACTTCAGGAAGGGGAAGTCGATGGAACACACACTAGTCCTCATCAAGGGATCAGCAGTGGAAGGAGTGAGCAGTTTCAAGATCCTGATGTCAACATCTCTGTAGATCTACCTTGGTCCCAACATATTGATGCAATTACAAAGAAGGCACAACAGTGGCTATACTTCATTAGGAGTCTGAGGAGAATTAGTATGTCAGCAAAGACACTTACAAGTTTCTACAAATGTGCTGGTTGCATCACTGTCTGGTATGGAGAGGCCACTGCACAGGATTGGAAAAAACTGCAGAAAATTGTAAACTCAGCCAACTCCATGTTGGGCACTATCCTCCCCAGCACTGAGGACATTTTCAAAAGGTGATGCCTCAAAAACACAACATTCATTATTAAAGACTCCCATCACCCAGGACATGCCCTCTTCTCATTGCTACCATCAGGGAAGAGGTACAGGAGCTTGAAGGCACACACCAACATTCCAGGAACAGATTCTTCCTCTCCGCAATCAGATTTCTGAATGGACAATAAACCAATGAACGCTACCTCACTATTTTCCCCTCTTTTTTTGCATGATTTATTTAATTTAATTTTTTAATGTAGACTTCTTATTGTAATTTATATTTTTATTATTATGTATTGCATTGTACTGCTGCTGGAAAACAACAAATTTCATGATATATGCCAGAGATCTTAAACTTGATTTTGATTCCTCAGTTATGGTTGTTGCACATTAAAAGCAAGTTGTTAGCAGGGAATAGTTTGGGGGCACAAGATGTTCATTTTCACCTGTCTTTCCCTAGGGAAGTACTGTGCCAAAGGTTCAGACAATGAGCAGCAATAGAACACAGGATCACAGGGTATGTAGGTCACAGTCTCCTGAAAATGAATGGTGGTTTCAAAACCAAAAGTTCAGCTAAACATCACATTCTTCCTGTTACACTCACTCACACTGTCAATGATGGTCTTGCATTTTAAAAAATTCACTTGTCTTTTCCTTTTTCAACTGTTAATTGGTTTATTGTGAACTTCGTGCTTGGCTTAGATTTCCATTATCAATTCACTGTTTTTGTTAAACCTCTCTCGAATGAAACTTTCACTGGACTGCCCTCAGACAATCAGTGCACAGTCTTTCTGATAATCAGTAATGCAGCAGAGACGAATGGTATATCCAAGCCCACCAAAAATTCTGTAAAATGAGCACCATCAACATCCAGTACACACACAGCTCATGAGCAAAACACATCCAATCATGTTTGAAGAAATTGGAATTCAACTGGAAAGACATAACTGTAGAAAAGAGAGTGTAGACTGATTAGCTTTTTCTGCAATGCAAGCATGTGTGTTTTTACCATTCTGATAATGCTATTGTACAAACGTCATTCACATCAGTCCATATATCTCAGGAAACAAATTCAAGCCAAATGTGTAAAGAGGGTTGCAGCAATTCCAAGATGGTCGTGGATATTTGGAGCCAAGTCAACCTTCTGTTGAAAAGTAAGATAAACATTCTTAGGGCAGTGCTGATTACACCTAGCAGATTAATTGTAGCTGGATATTAGGATTCCTCCCTCTTTGCTCCAGATGTCCATGCCAAAAACTACTCCAATAAATGGGACATCTCCACCTGGACAAACATTAGGAGACTTACTGGGGCTTTGGCTTAATAACTGTGCAGCTTTAGCTGTTTAAGATCTGACAATACCCACATGCACATTTATAAAGATCCTTAAACCATAGGTCTGCCAAGAATGCCTCTAGGTACACATTTGTCAACAGACTGACTCAGAGATACAATGTATGCTGGTGGTTTTTCATAAATATTAAACCTCTAACTGACAAAAAAAATTGTCCCAAAGGCATTGAGCTAAATTTGGGTTAACATTGCATTTGTAAGTCTGGAAGTTGCTTTGGCTAATACTCACTACAATGCAGCTCTCTACGAAACCTTCAAATGGTCATCCCATCATCTACATGTGAATTACAGAAGTGAGATTACGAAATTACAAAGAGATTACAAAATGAGAGGAACCAAATAGTTGACTTCTGCGTTATATCCTTCGATGGGGTAACAGGAACATACCATCTCATCATATCCACTGGCACTTACACTACGTATACATAAATAGATCTAACTACATTTCTCTATTGCATTCCTCTTGTCTTATCATGTCTTTGCTTTCCATAACCCATGAAGTCTCTAATGTTAACAACTTTTGAATAAATCAATCATTTAATTCAGCTCTACGACCTCTTAATATCCGGTTAAGATAGCACCACCAAATGCATGCAACAGTTCATGAGTAGTTAAAAAGTTGAGAAATCTGACTAAAAACATCACTAAAAACACATTTTCTGAGGTAAATTGTGTTAAATTATTGCTGCAAACAGTGAGGGGGTGAGCGATGGCGAAGCTTGTTCGGGGGGGGTGGGGGGGGTGAGCCGAGATGCTGTGTTGCAGAATCGATACAGATGGACTGAGCCATTCAGAGAGGAGAAGTTGGGGCCGTGGCAGAGGAGTTCCGATACCCGTACAATTGCCTTGGGTGCGAGCTTGAGAGCGGCTTCAGACTGGGCGGTGAAATCTGGGCCTGAAGTGAGTCGCTGGGCAGCGTGGTCTAGGTCTCAAGCCCTTCGCCATAGCCGGGTCCTAGTGAGAGGTACGATATGATGTTTAGACAATCTATACGCAGCTCAGATAAGAGGTGAGAGCTGATTTCACTCGCTCTCCATGATGTTCACTCCTCTCTCTAGGGTGCCGGAGCATTTTGCTGTTCCATTGTTTGGTCAGTGTAAACACCGGCCCAGATAGACTGAAAAGACAGGGCATCAGGATCCAAGGTGAGAGCCAACTTCGCTCACTCTCTACAATAGTCACTCCTCTCTCCATGGCACTGAGGCTATGAAGACTGCCACAGCTGCCATGCTCTGTGCCTGCTAATGTGATGAACTGATAAGTGAGGCTTTCGGCCTACTCTGGATTGCTCTGGGGTTCGGAGCTGAAGTCTCAGTTTGGTTTGGTTGTTGTTGGCTTCAATTGTTTGCATGATTTGTGTTTTATTTTCCCTTTCTCTTGTGCATTGGGTGTTTGTCTGTTATCTTTTTTCTTTAATTGGGTTCTTTTGAGTTTCTTGCTTTGTGGCTACCAGTAAGCCATCAAATCTTAAGGTTGTATAATTTATACATTCTTTGATAATATATGTACTTTGACCCTGAAACTGCTCGAAACAACTTGCTTCCAACTACCCATTCACTTAACCCTCTTCACTATTCTTAAATCATCCCTTTCAAGCCTGCAAGTCCTTTCATTTTTTCTCTGCATTCCGCATTCCTGTGTTGGTGTTTTAGTCTCTGTTTCAGTTTGCACTGCATGCTCCTTGTGCCTATCTTCATGTACAAGATGCTCCATTGTTGATTTTCTTACAACTTCTGGAGAGCACTGGGTTCCAAGGCTCATTAGGCTAGACCATTCCAACAGGGTGTGCACCCATCCCCAAGGACTTGGTGACATGGGGAGTGAAACATTGAGGAGCCTTCCATAATATTTGGAAATTCACCAAAGATGTACCAAAGAATAAATATGAGTTGCTGGGCTGTGAGCAATCTTCTGGGATCCCAAACACATCTCCATGTAATGCCCTGAGGTGTCATCAAGCATTGATGTACTACACATATACAAGTTGGACCCTCACTCAGAAAAGGAAGGCAAGGAAGTTCTGGGCTAGACATACAGTCCAGATTCTACTAACCAATAGTAGTTTCTCACAACTCAACCTCTCACTCCTCCACTTTCTACACCCTACAGCATAAATTACACAGTATAGCCCAACCTAAGTGCACTAAAAGACCCACAAGACTGCATTTTGAATTAAGATAAATAGCACATGCAAATACATGGGAACAATAACACACCCAGGTTTCCATTACATCTCCAGCAGACAAGGGTGCACATTTAAGTTTCAGGGATTTGAACACATAATGCAGGCAGGAGCACAGGAGGTGTATCCATTTGGGTTACCCAGAAAATTAGCAGTAGCAAAACATAGTATTCGCAATGGCGATAGGATTGACTTCGACGGCACAAAACTACTGGCTTTTGGGAACACCTGGTAAAGGAACCATTGAAATAAAACTACAGGAAAAGAATTTTAACAAAGATGAAGGTCTCGCTCTAAGTAAGAACTGGAATTTGACTGTAAACAAGGTGGGAGAGCAGAAACCTGATTGGTTAGTCCTCATCCAATCAGGAGGGTCGGCTGCTGTGGCTATAAATGCCACTGGACTAGACATGCCCAGGCATCATCCCTGATGAGGGTGGCAGAGTTTGTCATTGAAACGTCAGTTATAATCGATACCTGTACCCAGCTGGAAGATATTAATGCTGTACTGGTAGGCTATCTTTCAGATAAGCTAAACTCTGATGCTTGTAATAGTGCAAGCCATTTTGACTCATCCTACCATAGACATTCCCTTGGTTCTAAATACCCCTCCCCCATTTTCTTTCCCACTGTAATCTAACTTGCATCTTTCTCTTTTCCTGCTTTGCCAAAGAATTGCAAACCTAAAGCATTGATGTATCTCTTTTCATAAAGGCTATCCGACCTGCTGTGTATTTTCAGCATTTTCTGTTTTATTTATGATTTTCAGCATCTGCAGTTGTTGAAGCTGTTTTGAGTGAATTATTTCTCCCTGGTGTCCAGGCTAAAACATACTCTTCAGCCCATGACACTGAATGAAGGTATCTTGTCATTATTACATTGCTGTTTCTGAGAGCTTTCCGTGCACCATACTCGTTTCAGCATTTCCCACAATACCACAGAACGTACACTTCAAGTCTGTAACACTTTGGAGCTTTAGGATACTTTGTCATTTGTTAAGCACAATATATGACCAACTAAACTATAGGAAGGATATCAGTAAGATTGAAAGCGTGCAGAGAAGATTTACTAGGATGTTGCCGGGTCTTCAGGAGTTGACTTACAGGGAAAGATTGAACAGGTTAGGACTTTATTCCTTGGAGCATAGAAGAATGAGGGGAGATTTGATAGAGGTTTACAAAATTATGAGGGGTATAGACAGAGTAAGTGCGAGTAGGCTCTTTCCACTTAGATTAGGAGAGATAAATACAAGAGGACATGGCTTTAGGGTGAAAGGGGTAAGGTTTAGGGGGAACATTTGGGGGAACTTCTTCACTCAGAGAGTGGTGGGAGTGTGGAACGAGCTGCCATCTGATGTGGTAAATGTGGGCTCACTCTTAAGTTTTAAGAATAAATTGGATAGATACATGGATGGGAGAGGTCTGGAGGGTTATGGACTGGGTGCAGGTCAATGGAACTAGCAGAATGAAGTTTTGGCACAGACTAGAAGGGCCGAATGGCCTGTTTCTGTGTTGTAGTGTTCTTTGGTTCTATTTCCTTTCTACAGGCAATCACCACCTCAGTTAGCAACAAATGCCAACTTGGTGCATTGGAATAAAAACAACCAATGTAACAATTACAGCAAAAAACGTTAGAGCATGGGAAACAGGCAAAAATCTGTGGCAATAGCATTTGATAACAGTAATACATCAGATTAGCAGTACACATTCAGCAGCACTATGCCTGTTTGCCCTGTTCCAGCGGGACACTTGGGACCTGTGGCCTACATGGCTTAAAAGTGGCACAAACACCGCTGACAGGGCATTTCCCTGGAGCCACTCCCAAAACTGAAGGTTAATCGGGAAAATACTGTAAAGATTGAAAAAACAAAAGATCACAGACACACTAAAAATCATGATTATTTTCTTGTTAAGACCTTTTCACTTAATAGTCTTTGCAGGGGCTATTTTACTGAGCAGGTATGCTGAAAATGGGAGATCATGTGAAGCTGCCTCCAGGAAAGCACCTAACCAGGGCTGACAACTCTAAATGTCAGCAGTGACTGAAAATTTACCTACTCTGTAAGAATATACAAGCTCTGGAATTGCACCTAATCTGCCAACCAACCAGAACCTTAAAACATTGCCATTTCATTTCTATTTCTTCTTTATTAATGCTCCTTGACACCTACCTCTTGACCCAGTTTTAGATTAAATGCCAGAATCTGTGGCTTTGCATCAAACAGAACATAGAATACAGCACAGGAGCAGGCCCCTTCAGCCCACGATGCTGTGTCACACTAATTAAGATAATGACCCCTAATCCTTTCTGCCTGCACACAGTCTATGTCACTCCACTCTCAGCATACTCATGTACCCATCTGAAAGTCTATTAAATGCTGCCGTCGTATCTGTCTCCACTACCACCCCAGGCTGTACATTCCAGACACACACCACTCTGAATTAAGAACTTGTTCCATACATCTCACTTGAACTTTCCACCTCTCACCTTAAACGCATGCCCTCTCGTATTAGACATATCAACTCCGGGAGAAAGATACTGGCTGTCTACTCCATCTACGCTTTTCGTAATCATATAAACCTTTTTCAGATCTCTCGACAGCTTCCGCCATTCCAGGGAAAACAACTCAAGTTTATCCAACCTCTCCTTATAGAACATGCCCTCCAATCAAGGCAGCATTCTGGTAAACCCCTTCTGCACCCTCTCCAAAGCTTCCACATTCTATTATGTGGTGACCAGAATTAAATGCAATTCAGATGCAGCCTAACTAGAGTTTTATTAACTTGCAACACAATTTCCTGACTCTTGAACTCAATGCCACAAATAATAAAGGCCAGAATGCCATATGATTCTTTCGCACCCTATTGGCATGTGCAGCCACCTTCAGTGAGGAATTGTCTTGGATCCAAAGATCCCTCTGTACTTTCCCTCTACGTGTGATCTCCTCATACTTTAGCAACACCTCATACTTTAGATGAACTAAACTTCATCTGCCATTTTTCTACCCATATCTGCAACTAATCAATATCCCACTGTGTCCTTTAGCAGTCTTCTATACTAGCCACAATGCCCCCAACCAATCTTTGTCTCATCTGCAAGGTTACTAACACACCCATGCACAATTTCATCCACGTTTATTTTATTTTATATATATCGATGATGATGATGATGACGACGTTGACTCAGGTCTGAGAGGCTAGCATCGGGCATTTTCATGCCTTTACAAGGCGCGGAACGAGAGACTGCGCAGCGCGCCACTCCTCACACAGTATTTTTCTTTTATTTTACGAGGTCGAGTTGCGAGCTCGACACTCAACCCAGCACGGATGGAAAGCATACTCGGGAACAGCCCAACTGGATTCGAACCCGGGAGCCTCCGTTCCAGAGTCCGGCACTGATGTCACTGCGCCACCAGCCAACGTCATCATCATATATATATATATATCTGCAGATGCTGGAAATCCAAGCAACACCTACAAAATGCTGGAGGAACTCAGTAGGCTGGGCAGCATCTATGGAAAAGAGAAAATAATTGACATTTTGGACCGAGACCCTTCTTCAGTCTCGGCCTGAAACGTCAACCGCTTACTTTTTTCCATAGATGTTGCCTGGCCTGCTGGGTTCCTCCAGCATTTTGTGTGTGTTCCCTAATGAGGCCATGCTTTTCCAAATGCTCATTAATCCCATCCCTGAGAATCCTCTCCAATTGCCTGACATAAGACTCACCGATCTATAATTTCCTGAAGTATACCAATTTCCCAACATACGCTTTTTGCCTGTGGTGAAAGAAAACTTGATTGGTAACGTGCCTGAGAAAAAGCCTAGGAAATGTTTTAAAAAGTTAGGATATGCCTGATAAAATTGCAAGATAGTGGTGGCAAAACTGGCAACAGGGTGCTTGCATTCAATTAACTACATGCCAGTATCACACTGACCTCATTCACTACACACAAGCAAGAGTCTCTAAAGTCTCTCTCTTTGTTACCCGGTAATGACGACAGACGTATACACCTCAAGATGATAGTCAAGATCAAAGAACTGGATTTGATTAATTTACTGCAACAAGTGTTTGGTCACATGTCACACTTTCCTGTTAAGACATCCATTAAGCTGTAGAATGGGGATTCCCAAACTGAGGTCCATGGACCCCTCAGTTAGTGGTAGGAGTCCATGGCATAAAAATGGTTGGTAACCCCTGTTGTAGAGTCAGAGCACAAAAACAAGCCCTTCAGTCCACTGAGTATGCATGGTCCATCAAGTTACTTACACCAATGCAGACATCGCACCCTGCAAAAACTCATTTCTGGGAGGTAGCACCATCAATTTGCGGGAGACTCCTGGAACTTCCGGCAGAGGTGGGATGTCTGCAATAGAGTAGCTCCTTAGCAGCTGGCCAGCTAGTTTAAATAACATTAGCTATGCTAATGAATGAATGACACCTGTTAAACTCACCTCAACATGTCTTTTACAGTCTTAACCCACGTGGGCAATAGAAAAGTCACTGTTGCAAACAATGCAGTGAGCAACACTGTCATTATTTTGACCCCTATTAGGCAGGGGTACACTTTAGTGTAGTCTGGGGTGACGTACGTTTTATATTTTCTTTTTTTGGAACACTCTGCCATGGCGCTCGCGCGCGTGCGCACTCTCTCTCTCTCTTGCTCTCTTGCTCGCTCTCAAAAAACCAATTTCCAGGATATTATATATAACTTGCGGGCATCAATATGTGGGAGACTCCCAGAACTTCTGGGAGAGGTGTGACGTCTGCCAACGTTACCACAACCCACTTTATTACTATCAACTGCCCCAATTCTACCATTCACCTGCACATTAGGGGCAATTTACTACAGCCAATTAACCTATCAACCTGCACATCTTTGGAATATAGAAGGAAACGACATCACCCAGAAGAGTCCCTATCAAAAGGGCGCATGTGCTAGGGAGCCACCTGGCCTCCCTTCAGGTTTCTCCATTGTTTCAAACAACCATCCTAACTTAATCCAGCTAATCCTAATTTAAAGAAATACAGTGAACTGTCAAAATTCGAGCTAACAGGCAGTCCTAATTTAAAGAAATGGCTTGTAAAAATTAGAGCTGTCGGAAGTTTTGTTTTTTTAGGTAACTTTATGGATTAAAACTTCATAATCACTTTATTAGTTAGATGAGGAGAAAGGTTTGTAAAAAAAATTAAAAGCATTCAAAACAAGATCACATTATTTGTACAACAAGACATGCATTAAAATGAATCACTTGCATCAATAAATAAGATTAGCTTTATTTGTCATACGTACCTTGAAACAAACAGTAAATGTGTTACTTGCATCCGGGATGTGCTGGGGGCAGCCCACAAGTGTCAGCACACTTCGGGAAACAACACAGCGTGCCCGCGACTAACTAACACTAACTCAACAAGTGCCAAGAGCTAGTCAATTACGGAGGTACCACCTCTGACAGGAAGAGGAGCTGAATATAGAGATCAATGCAATGAATTTTGTCTTCAAGGACCTGCGTGCTGAAACGTCACAATTTCGTCAACTTTACTCATGTGAAGGTCAGCAAAGTCGTTTGCAAAACCTTATGACAAACCCACTCAATCACAGGGAGAACATACACTACACACTCCTTACAGACAACAGCAGGAATTGAACCCCAATCTTACAGCTGGCTGCTGTAAAGCCTTGTGCTAACCGCTACACTACCTCGACACCCCAGCTGTACACTTCCCTCATCCTCATGTGCTTACGGCCAACTCCCTTTACTTGCACACGTGCCAGTTTTCAATTATGACAGCTACAATGCTCATTCACGTTCCTCCCTCTTGTAACACCAGACAGAGGCAGCAAGGGCTATACAGACATACCAGAATGCCCCAACTCCCATCCTGGTTACGAACGAAGCCTGATTTTATTGCCATCAGTATAGCTGGTGATTAAGGTGCTTGAAACCATTAAGAGTAACAGCATCCTCATACCAAATGCTCTCATATCCCACTTCCTCTTCTCACATGGTGTCCTGTCCATAGTGGCAGTCTTGAGCTTCCTTCTGTGTGACATTTCAACTCCCCTTTTCCTCTCCCACACCAACTTGTCTGTCCTCGGCCTTCTCTACTGCCAGGGAGAGGCCAAAATGAAACTAGAAGAACTGCACCTCATGTTCCACTTGGGTACCTTACGGCATGAACAGTAAATCTTCCGATTTCCAGTAACTCCTACCCTCGTGTTCCTTTCTGACTCCCTCTCGTCCTCCCAGGTTCTCGCTTTTTGTTTACCTTTTATATTCCTGTCCTGTCATTACACCGCCCCCCCACCCCTACTGTCCCGACTCCCCAACCTGGTTCCATCAGCCCATCAACCACATACCTATCCATCCATGTTTCTCGCTTGGTTCTTTTTCTATCCCCACCTGGTTCCACCCACCCCTCCCTTATCTCATTCTTCCCATCACCCAGCAGCAGTCTCCATCTCAATAATCCCCGCCCCCGCCCCCGCCCCCCCACCTGGCTCCAACTGTCCATCAACACCACCTCTTATGTGGTTGTACCCATCACCTATCATCTGTCTCCTCTGGCCATCTTCCCTCTCCATGCTGACCTGATGAACAGTGCCCACTGTTCCTTTGTCCCCACTGACCCCCTGAGCTTTTCCAGCAGCTTGCACTCAACTCCAGCTTCTTGCATCTCCTCTCACAAACAAGCTACAGCCTGCAAAAATATTCAGCTGTTATTAATCCCCCCACTTTCCCCTTCACTGCAACCTTGCTCTCTCATCTTTTCTCCTTTTAGTTACCTCAGTAGTGGAGTATCGTACACAGGAAAGCAGTGATTCTAGTATAGACGACGGGAATGATGCAGCAATGCCTGATTTGACCTTGGCATCAGCTTAGAGATTGTGACCAAGGCACTGAGTACAAATGGCTTTCAAACAAGCCAGGGAGAATGCACACCGTAGCTGACTAGAGGAAGGGGACACACAGTCTATAAAACATTCAAATCAAGACTTTGATAAGATAGTCTAGAGTTGGAGTCTGATAGGCAAACACAATTAAACACATGATGATGACAGCCAAAAAGGGGACTGAGTTGAAGAACGTGGAAAAATCTGGAACCAACATCACCAGAACTTTATGCAGAGCAGGTGAGCCAGCCTTTTTGAAGCTGGAAAAGGTGGCCAGCTCCATCTGAACACTTGTGTATCTGATATCACAACATCTACTACAACTCAGTCGGCAGTCTCCCAATGTTTCAGTCATGGACTGAACAAGACTGCAAGAATGAAATACCATCTTTTGGTTCATGGCTGTGGATTAAATGTTCAAAAGTCTTTTAGAATATAACAGCAGTCCAACAATTTAGATTACTCTGGTGGCTGATGACATCCTGAGGTGTCGCAACCAATCGAATCACAAAGCACAAGTCTGTTATCTCTCTGGCTGACACCGCTGTCACTCTACCAGTGTTCTTGGTATCAGTCACTCAAACAGTAAAGAATGGAAACATGAGAGACTTGCAGATGCTGGAATCTGCAGCAACACACAATCTGCTAGAGTCCTGGCGCAGTGTTTTAACAAAACAGTGACAATTCCTCTCCTCTCACCCATGTGAGTTCCTCCAGCAGATTGTTGAGCTAGTGGAGACTCATGTTAGTGCTAAAGATAGGCCTTCTCGGCCCACATTAACCTGGGGTCGTCCTCTCATCTACAATCTCTCCACAGAAAGTTTATCAGTCATTCTACAGACACCAGGGGGCTGTGCTAAGGAGCATCGAGCAAGGAATGCAGAAAGATGACTTTTACTTTTGTGATTCAACTGGTTACAAAACTCTCCTGCTTACCCCCGCCCATCAACCCACCACTACTGAGTAAGCCGAGACATAGTTCAAGGTGATGAGAGAGAGCATGAAAACTAAAAGGGTAAAGAAGGGAGGAAGGGCTGAACAAAAACACAAAGCAAACTGTCTTTTCTATGAAGAAGTAACCAATGGTGGATGTTTTGGAAGAAAGAAAAAACCCTTATATATTTGAGGCCCTGGACCAGGGAACATTATAGCCACAAATACTTTCTTGTTGGGCCCACATCTCTTTTGGACAGACTACCCTTATTCTCCTTTAGAGCACACACTACATTCCCTTCTGCTGAACACACTGGCCCGCAGCTCTGAGGCAGAATTGTTCTGAGAATGCAGACCTCTGGTTGGTTGCCGCGGCGACAGACATACCATAACTCTGACCCCAGAGGAGGGTTACGTTCTGTCCCAGCAGGGATTCTTAGCAGCTGCTCTGCAGCTGTTGTATCATTCCAGCTCCCAAAATGCCCCGCTCTCTCCCACCCTACCCACTACCGAAGTACCAGCAGCTAAACAAAATTCAACTGCAAAATAAATAATGAACCAAGTTCACACAGACTGCTAATCCTCACTTAGCTTTAAAACGCCAGGGTTAGGATGTCACAAAAACAGGATGTTGGTATTTGATTGTTTGCAAGAAAACGTTTAAAGAAAAATATTATTGCCTCAAGGAGATTAGTTCTTGCCAGTGGTGCGCTTTTAAACCTGAAAATCTCCAGAGATAGGCATGCCCCACAGAAATATCCTTTATATTATTATTTTGACTCTCATGAGTAGGGTAGCTATGCAACTTTCACACAACCAGGCTACATCCACCCAAGGGGCTTCAAGCAATAACTGAAACTCTGAATAATTCAACTGATCGAAAAAAATACGCCTTCCAAAAATTTTCAGGTGAATCAATGAAAGAATTAACTTAGGATTCAGTTTCACACAAATTCAGATATTCCCTTAAAATAATAATTGACTTTGGGTGAATATTTAAAAACGGAATATTTTAAACTCAAACTCAGAGACCTTGAAAGGGATATCTAGCTGCCACTTTGGAAAGAATCGCCAACTTTTGTGACATTTTACACGAAAAGACCGACTTCTGGATGGGAAGGTACTGGAGAGATCAAAGTCACTAATTGGCAAACAGAACCGGCAATTCTTTCTGCATATTGACTCCTGCTCCCTACCACAGATAAAACTTGTTGGCTAGTGGTTCTCCTGAAACCTCGGGTCTGATTAAAGATTTTTAATTAAACTTCTGGATCAGATCACCAGTTTCAGGACAACAGTAGGATACTGGTTTCCCACATCACCAATGGGTTAGGGAAAGGAAAACCTCACATTAGACCACTTCTGCAAAATTTATCAATCCAACTAACTTGAGCCCTTGTAGGAGACACGCAAGGCAAGATCAGTGCTACCACACTCACCACAGCCTACCAATATTCATCCAGATACATTCTGTATTACAATAATCTTATAACTTTTATACTTGTTCCCTCATGAGACGTGGACCTCACTGGCAATACTGGTATTTATTTATCGCCCAGCCCTAAATGCACCTGCACTGAGAAAACAGTCAAAATCGATTATATTGTTGGGTGTGAAGTCATGTATAGTCTAAATGAGTAAAGATGGCAGATTTCATTCCCGGAGGAACAGCACTGAGGCAGGTGGGCTTTCATTAAAATGCAGGAGCTTCAAGCTTAACGCTACTGAGACCGCATTAATTCCAGATTTATTTAGTTATCCAAATTTAAATTCCACAGCTGTCATGGTGGGATTCAAACCCATGTCACAGGCTGCTAGACCAGTAACTTAACCACTCCACTGCTATATCCTGTTACCTTGGAAATCTCTACCCAACAGTAAGATAGGTGTACCTTCACAGAAAGGCAGCAGTCAGGCAATTTGTTCTCCAACCACCATCTTTCCGAGGGCAATTAGGAATGGCAAATAAATGCTGGTCTGACTAGTGATATTCAGATCCCCCAAAAAATTAAAAATAAACTAAGATAGTTGAGCATTAAACCTGAGAGAAACACATGAAATCCAAATAACTCCCAATACAAATACAACCACAGAGCATAAGGGTCAAATTAAATGAACCACAGGGGATTATTCAACCTGGTAGATCTCACTGAGACATGCAAGATTATCAGACCTGGAAATTAAATCCACCAGGTTATTTTGACTGGAGGAAATATAGAGCAAATAGTGAAGGAAGAGCAGCCATCAGGGACAAGGTTGAAACTACTTTGACCACAAAAATAACAAGAAATAAGCAAAATGGAATGAATTAAGAACTAGAAACCAGATGAAGAACTAAAGGCAAAGACTAGCATAAATCCTGGTATCTGATAGGCACACAAAAAAAACAGTAAATTGTGATAAATAAAGATGCTAAGAGGTATTAAAAAGGAGTAGATAAGAAAGTTAAGGAAAGCAACATACCACATTGGCTATAATTATATTAAGAAGAGGAAGATGGAAGATGAACC
This sequence comes from Mobula hypostoma, assembly GCF_963921235.1. Classification (NCBI taxonomy): domain Eukaryota; kingdom Metazoa; phylum Chordata; class Chondrichthyes; order Myliobatiformes; family Myliobatidae; genus Mobula; species Mobula hypostoma. The sequence continues at coordinate 24,743,308 of NC_086129.1, read as the reverse complement.
TTTTGAAAACAATCATGGTGATATTACAAATGGAAAAAAGGTGAGAGGCACGTTGAAGGACTACCCTGTCAGCACCTAGAGTAGAAGATAACATTGCAAGGAGGTTTACACCATATCAAGGGAGAAGAATTCGACATAATGGAAATAAACAACAGCTGAAGGAATGATAAACTCCCAGAAATAAATGATTACATGCATAAGATATGGTTAAAAAAATCTAGAAAAAATTGTGGATACCCTATAACATTCCATACTTCTGATTCAAAAACATTCCCTTAGATGTCACTTAATAGATTAAGAATGGTGAGAAGGGTGAGCTCAGAAACCATTGACGTTTACACACTTACAGTGGGTTAAATTCCTGGAACTGAAGTGATGAAATCCCTAAAAATTTTCAGCTGATCGTGGGGATCCAGCACAGGCTTCGTAAAAGCAAGGCATACTTTATAACCTGGTTTGAATCTTTTGAACTGATGCCTATATTAGTGAATGGAGATTACCTATAGACATTATATCGATGGACGTCAGGAAGCTATCAAGTTGGCCTTGCTGTTTTCAAATTAGATGACCAAAGAAAGAACTTGTACTTCTGAAATGTAAGGAGCCCTAAAGGTGTGCTTAGCTATAGTGCAAGGAACAAGCCAGTTAATTCACACACAGAACCATGCACAATGCAAGTGTGACCCGACACCTTCTGCACTATTGCTTAGAAGATAAAGGACTGTGTGCTTAGGCACAGTTCAAATGCCATCCATAAACTTGCCGACGGCACCTCTGTGTTGGCAGAATCTCAGATGGCAATGAGAGGCATACAGGAGTGAGATAGATCAGCTGGTTGAATGGTATCGCAACAACAACCTCTCATTCAATGTCAGCAAGACTAAGGAATTGATTGTGGATTTCAAGAAGGGGAAGTTGGGAGAGCACACACCAGGGGTCAGCAGTGGAAAGAGTGAGCAGTTTCAAGCTCCTGGGCATCAATCTAACTTGTGCTCAATACACTAATGCATTTACAAAGTAGGCATGCTAGTGGCTCGACTTCATTAGGAGTCTGAGGAGATTTGGTACATCACCAAAGACTCTTTCAAGTCTCTATAGATGTACGATGACAAGATTCTGACTGGTTGAATTTCAGCCTGGTATGTAGACTCAGCCAATTCCATCATGGGCATAACCCTCCCCACCATTGAGGACATCTCCAAGAAGCGGCACTTCAAGAGGCAGCATCAACCACCAAGGACCCTCACCACCTGGGACTTGTCCTTTTCTCCTGACTACCATCGGGGTCACGAGGCACAGGAGCCTGAAGACCCACACTCAACGATTTAGAAAGAGCTTTTCTCCTCATCTGCCATCAGAATTCTGAACAGTCTATGAACCCGTGAACACAAACTTGTCATTCCTCTCTTGAACTATGTATTTATACTTGTAACGTATAGCATTTTTTAATGTCTTGCACTGCCTTGCGACCACAAAACAACAAATTTGACAACATATGCCAGTGATAATAAACCTGATTCTGGTTCTGAACCCTCTTCTTCAAAATAGTGTAGTGGTATCATTAGATCACTTGAGTATGCAGAAATGATAACTGATATGTTTCTAAATTCAGCATCAGATTGCAAATACAACATAAATACTGCACAAACAAACTTCTTAAGTATCTGAACTGATTTTCAAATTAAGCATGTTACATGTTAACATTGTGCAGCTCTGTCCACAAATACACAGAACTTCTCATCTTCTGCTGGAGCTGTTTATTACTGAAGGTCTCCATTAGCACTGGTTCTGTTCTTTAAACTGACAGGATGTCCCAAGGTGAGGATTCTGATGATGGGCACTGAAGGCATTAGTGCACGCTCGTTTCAATCAGCCACATACCTTCATTCAGCAGAACATGTATTAAACCCGGTTTCTTTGAATGTGATTAGCCAGTGGTGTAGTGACATCCACACTGGACTTCGGAGCGAGAGGTCCCGGGTCTGAATTCGGCCAGCTCCATGCACGCTTTCCATCCCTGTTGAGTTGAGCATTGAGCTGGCAACTGGACCTTGTAAAACAGACAAACGCTAAAGAAACGGCAAGGTCACCACCCGATGCCCAAACACGGAGTGGGGAGGAACATTTTCAATGTGATTAGGTGGGGAACAGTGAACAAGGAAATTTTTAAAAACTGATGCAAATAACACCACCGAAAGGGACCGGCAGTATTTCCTACCGAAGCCCTATTTCAGAATTCCTAAAGATTGGTGATACCCGAAATACTAATTTGTTTTATTGCTTTTAGCAGGCCACTCTGTACATTTCCAGCATGTGTAAGTAAATGTTCAGCCCAGCATTGTGAGCCAAAGGGCCTGTATTGTGCTGTAGGTTTTCTATCTTCTACGTTCTATATGTATCCGGTTCTTGAGTTCCCACCCTTGCCCATTTTAGGGTGGTCTTTTCACACTGCAGCGATATACTCCAGATTTACTTGCATCTTTTCAGGATTTTTAGTCCAAAATTAGTTCCTCACTCCATTATTTTAAATGCAAAGCTCTGTTCCACAATGATGCAAAGAGGGCAGCATTTCTTCAACGACGCAGCTGGAAGTCTGCCATGATCATACAGAAGCCCTTTAATATGCCTCTATTGGCACATCTGTATCAATCAAGTTAAACATTTACTAGACTGAAGAATGGCTTGTTTTCAGAACCTTTTTTTCTCTAAATTAAATCATTTATTACCATTTCCCCTTTCTTCAGCCACATCTGGCGAGTGCCGAGACTCCCATATGGAGTTCATTCCCCTCCACCCCCACCCCCAACACAAACAGGCATCTAAACAAGTATCGACAGTACATTTGATTGCAGATGAGCCATCGCAGACTGCTTCCACACCCCAAGCCATCGACATTTTATGCACTTTGCATATTCCACAAATTTGCAGAAACCAGTCAGTGCCTTGTAAAGCATTAAGCAGTTCATTCTCAGCGAGCTAATAAACGTTTTATTTGAGAGCCTACAGGTGGGAAATTCAGTGGAACACAAAGCCTATGGTGTAGTGAACTGCTCAACAAATTAGTATAAAATTAAAAAGAATTCCTTTGTTCTTTCTACAATGGGACAGACATCCATACAATGTTCTCAATGACAATGGCAAGGCAAGTAATCTGGTTTAATCCAGGGTCACTGAGTCGCAGGGGAGAGACGCATGTATTTAAAAGAAGGTTAGTCTGACAGGGAACAATGTTATGATTAGTTGTCAGTGGGGTAGAATCCATAGTCATTGGAGGGAGGCGAAGATCAGTGGAAAGAAAGTGAATTTGGTAAATAAGGAAGATATGTTGATGGCTGGAAGGAGTACGGTGATCAACAACATGGAGTCAGAAATGTTCTACCCCTACCCCTGGGGTCAGGGGTAGAACAATAGATCAGTGGGCAGGGTGAGGGGCAGTATGGCTCCTGGTCCAAGCAAAGGGGTGCACTTGGTGAAGACGTGTGGATGGGCAGGGATGTCAGGGAATTAGTCAGGTCCCATCCTGCTGCTGTGAAAGTGTGCAACAGAGAGTGCAGTCCAGGCACATGAGCAGCTTTCACTGGGTGCCAAAGCACTTGTACAACATCGTCCTTGATTAAACAACTTGTGTGAAGTCATCAATGTTATTGAAATCGGATCAAGTTACACAAAAATATAAGGCATTTCCATTATCAAATTTTTGAAGCAAATTGTTTTTCCTACTCAAAAGTTGTAAGAATAATGGAGGCCTATAGGCAGCAGGGAGACATTAGATTGATCATAGAGTGGATTTATAGAGGTCGGCACAACATTGTCAGCCAAAGGGCCCATCTTCTGCTGTATTGCTCTATGTCTATAGAACACAGAACAGTACCGCACACTACAGGCCCTTCGGCCCACAACATTGTGTCGAGTACTCTACAACTCAGGTTCTCCGTATTACTTATTTATTTATCATTATTATTTGCCGTTTCCCTTCTTTTGTACATTAGCAGTTTGTCAGTCTTTTTTTGTTTATAGTTTTTCACTGACTGTTGTAACACCTGCAAAAAAATGAATCCTACGGTAGTACTGTACATGGTGACATATATGTACTTTGAGAATGCATTTACTTTGAACTTTGAAGTGGTAATACTACTGCAGAAAGGGAGCATGTCATGGAGGGGTCAATTGCTGAGTTAGTGTGGGTGAAAGTCAGAAACAGGAAGGGAGCAATCACTCTACTGGAAGTATTCTATAGGCCACCTCACAATAGTAACAGGGACATTGAAGCAACATACATCAAAGTTGCTGGTGAACGCAGCAGGCCAAGCAGCATCTATAGGAAGAGGTGCAGTCGACGTTTCAGGCCGAGACCCTTCGTCAGGACTAACTGAAGGAAGAGTGAGTAAGGGATTTGAAAGCTGGAGGGGGAGGGGGAGATGCAAAATGATAGGAGAAGACAGGAGGGGGAGGGATAGAGCCGAGAGCTGGACAGGTGATAGGCAAAAGGGGATACGAGAGGATCATGGGACAGGAGGTCCGGGAAGAATGACGGGGGGGGGGGTGACCCAGAGGATGGGCAAGAGGTATATTCAGAGGGACAGAGGGAGAAAAAGGAGAGTGAGAGAAAGAATGTGTGCATAAAAATGAGTAACAGATGGGGTACGAGGGGGAGGTGGGGCCTTAGCGGAAGTTAGAGAAGTCAATGTTCATGCCATCAGGTTGGAGGCTACCCAGACGGAATATAAGGTGTTGTTCCTCCAACCTGAGTGTGGCTTCATCTTTACAGTAGAGGAGGCCGTGGATAGACATGTCAGAATGGGAACGGGATGTGGAATTAAAATGTGTGGCCACTGGGAGATCCTGCTTTCTCTGGCGGACAGAGCGTAGATGTTCAGCAAAGTGGTCTCCCAGTCTGGGTCGGGTCTCACCAATATATAAAAGGCCACATCGGGAGCACCGGACGCTGTATATCACCCCAGTCGACTCACAAGTGAAGTGATGCCTCACCTGGAAGGACTGTTTGGGGCCCTGAATGGTGGTAAGGGAGGAAGTGTAAGGGCATGTGTAGCACTTGTTCCGCTTACACGGATAAGTGCCAGGAGGGAGATCAGTGGGGAGGGATGGGGGGGACGAATGGACAAGGGAGTTGTGTAGGGAGCGATCCCTGCGGAATGCAGAGAGGGGGGGAGGGAAAGATGTGCTTAGTGGTGGGATCCCGTTGGAGGTGGCGGAAGTTACGGAGAATAATATGTTGGGCCCGGAGGCTGGTGGGGTGGTAGGTTGAGGACCAGGGGAACCCTATTCCTAGTGGGGTGGTGGGAGGATGGAGTGAGAGCAGATGTACGTGAAATGGGGGAGATGCGTTTAAGAGCAGAGTTGATAGTGGAGGAAGGGAAGCCCCTTTCTTTAAAAAATGAAGACATCTCCCTCGTCCTAGAATGAAAGGGACATTGAAGAGCAGATGATCTATGTTCATAGTTGTTGAACATCTATGTCAATATTAATGAAGGACCATCTTCTGTTTGCAATATTATAAGTATCCTGCATCAGTCATGTCCACCCATTCTGATCAAGCCAAATTTCTACTCCTCCACGGCTTTTCCAAAAAAAAACAGCTACTTGCAGTTGTGCAGAACCTTGGCCGATTTCGATTTCCCATCCTGTGTGGAGATTTTGTGGAGGAAGGATTCAGAATTTTTGGTTTCAGTGGTCTCTGTCCATCAACATAGACATAAAGCAATCAGTAGGTTGAACCCACAAGGAGATCAGGAGATACCTTCAATACTTGCAATGGAAGGGAGGAAAAATTCAGGTTGCTTGCATTTCCTCAGTAATTAGAACGAGGATGAATGAGGAGATTTGAGAGATTATGGATAAGGGAAATTAATAACAACCCAACAAAATAAGGTAATAAAAATTCCACTCGGAAGAGGTCCTTCCAATAGATAAAGACCTTCTAATTTCCATTAATCTTGCTGCCCAATGCACGTTGCAAATCCAAGGTTGCTTCATGTATTTTACAGCATTCACTGGACACCCAGTTCCAACCAAGTTTGTAGAGTAGATTTCCTACAATGTAGTTTTGCAAGGTACACGTCCTACACTACAATAAGTTTCACTGAGGCAGCAACAGAAAACAATCTAGAGAGGGAGAGCACAGATACTATGATAGTTCCTGCACCACCATGACACAACTGAGCACTCACCCCTAGGATCATTGCAGAGCTACCTCAAGGTTCTAGCTGACTCACACAAAATGCAATTCACCCGTACTGGGACTGACAAGAAGTCAAAAGATTCAAAGTACATTTATATCAAAGTATGTATGCAGTATACAACTCTGAGATTCGTCTTCCCACAGACAGCCATGAAGCAAAGAAACACCAAGGAACCCATTCAAAGAAAACATCAAACACCCAACAGGCAAAAAAAAGAACAAACTGTGCAAACAGCAATAAATGAGTGAAAAACACTGAATATAAAACATCAGACCACAGCATTACTGCAACACTCTAAGAATGTTCAGTACAGTTCAGTTCAATTCAATTTAGCGCTGTGTCGTTCGTCGACCGCTGGCCACAGAGCCAGTCTGCTCTGATCAAAATCGCACAAAATAACAATAAAAAAGGAGTAACCAGAAACCAGAAACACATATAACATGAACTGCAAAGTCAAACCACAAACTGTGCTGATTAAGCCTTGCCCATAACCCAAGACTCTGGGCACCAGCCTCCAGCATGAGTGCGCGAGAGCGAGAGAGAGACTGGTCACACACAGGCACCTTCCTCCGGCAGCAGCCAGTGAGAGGGTGAGGGAGACCAGTCAAATGCGGGCAGATGGCACTGAACACCCACTTGCCTTCTGCTCTCGTCCTCGCTGATTTCAATCTCGCTCGACGCTTTACTCAGAGAGATCGTCAAGAAATGGAGTTGATCATGGGCTCTCGCAGCCCCTCTCCAGGCTTTTTGGCCTGCAAGCCGCACACAACGCTCAAAACCTCATTGCACTCCCTCGGAGACAGCAAAGCGCCAGATTGCTCAATCAGCCCAAAAAACACACCACCAAAATGTAGGTCACAGGTTCCAATAGTAGCAGAGTCAAATTTGAAAGAAGGAGAAGTAAAAGAAGCAGTTTTGTGAACAGTCTGAAGGACGTTGCCTTTGGTCACATTGTTCACTAGCACCATCTTCTTCAGATGCACACTCTAGACTACCAGTTTCATCTTCACTTATTGGCTCATATTTTAAAAAAAAATAGTGTTTAGCAATCAAGTAATAAAGTACTGCCATCCACGCATGCACGTTGGTACCAAACTGAAATGGTAGTGATTTTACTTTGAATTTCTTACGTATATATTTTTTTCTAAAAAGGCTCACATCGTCTGAATGTTTTAGCACTTGGCTCTGACCTGAGCATCCAAACAACCTGTGATGACAGTCCAGACAATTTTCAAGGCTCCAGATTCCAATATCTGCAGTCTCTCACGTCTCCACATTTAAAGGCTGTTCTCTTCGTTATAACTTATTGTAAATTAGTGATCTCAATCTGAGACCATCAACCATGAATTATGGTTGAGTATTGAAGCTGAAATTAAATTTCAGCTATTGAAAAGGTAGCACATTAGTCAATCAATGTTAATCTTGTCGCCAGAATCCTGTAAAATGAGACGGGGGGTTAAAGGGTACTGTGTGTGGGCTGAATGCAGCTTTCATTAAGTCTAACTGCACACTGAGATCCGAATAATCAGAGCAGCAAATAACTTCAAACTGGCTATAAACATCCCACCTAGTTAAATCAATGTAAACAGAGCACCAACACATACAGTGACAGCCCCAGCTTCAACTCTTGCCAACTCTGGTTGGGCTTCGCACTTCTAGTCAAACACCACCTTCCATCCTCAACATTCTTATAAATTCAGAAAGTAATATGTTAAAAACTCCCCCCAGCTCCCTCCTCCAGCCCCACCCTGTGTCCTGAGGTTGCTCACAGCCCTGATATTAACCCTTTAATGTTCGGATAGTAATTATGGATTTTTTTTTGTGTGTGCCATACTCTGCCAGAGTCTCGGCGACCACTTTTCAAGTGATTGTCTTGGAGGAAAGATTCTGTGAGTGGTCCCGCACGTCCTTCTCACAGTGCAGTTTTTTTTTACGAGGCCGAGCTCCAAGCTCGACACTCAACCCGGCACGGATGGAAAGTGCGCCCAGGAGCGGCCCGACTGGATTCGAACTCGGGAACCTTCGCTCCGGAGTCCGGCGCTGATGTCACTGCGCCACCAGCTGGCCCATTTATGGATAGGGGTGGCAAACCTTTTCAGCATATTTGTCGTACACTTTTTGATAATCACAAGGGCTCTGCTCTGCCTATAGTGTGGGGTTTCCCAACCTGGGGTGCATGGACCCCTTGCTTAATGTTATTAGGCTATGGCATAAAAAAGGTTAGGAACCACTGCTCTAGAGTTAGCTGCTTTCTGTGAGACATTTGGTGTTGCTCAGAGGTCCCCTGTTCAAATGAGGTTTTACTGGTGCTACTCAAATCACTGAGGCAGACTATCTCCTGTAATCGTGCAATATTTTTGTGTGCTACATGAGTGAATTTTATTTAAAACCCAATCACTGAACAAAATTGGGATCTTTTTACAGGTAGAGCACAGTTCCAGAAATTCAGTCTAGGTTCCTCATTCATAAGAAATTTACCAAACCAGAAGCTGGCAGGTACGTGCAATGATGTTACACAATGTCACCAATATAAACTTATTTGAGATCAATGAAGAACATGGCCCATCAAACCAAAGCAAGCCATAACCTAAGATCTGAGGTGTGTTGCAATATTTTTAGACAGGATCAACACTTCAGCTGCTGAGGTATTCAACTGGAAAGTTGTGCCTTTATTTAAGGAAGGCAGCAGGAATAAGCCAAGAAACAAAAATCCAGTGAGCCTTATGTCACTGGTGGGAAAGTTACTGGAAGATAGTTACAATAGCTTGATGGAACATTACTGAGAAACAAGATTTATTTGAAATTGGAAAGACTGATTAGGGATAACCAAAATGGCTTTATACATGGGAAATCACGTCCTATGGATTTGGTTGAAGAGGTGACCAAGAAAATTCATGAGGGTAGGCTGGTAGACATTGTCTACGTACATGGATTTTAGCAAGGCCTTTGACCAGGTCTTTGACAATAGGTTGATCTGTAAGGTTAGAACATTTAATCCCAGGGAACCTAACCAATATCCAACATTGGCTTGGCGGTAGGAAGCAGAGCTTAGTAGGGGAGGATTGCCTTTCAGATTGGTGGCTTGTGACCAGGGGTGTACCATGGAGATCTGTGATGGGTCCTCTGTAGTTCGCCATGTCTATCACTGACTGAGGTGAGAGCGTAGGTTGCATGGTTGGCATGTTTGTAGATAGCACCTAAATTAGTGCATGGTGGACAGGGAGGGGTGTCTAAAATTAATTTGGAACATGGGCAAGGTAATGGCAGATGGAATTTAACTCAGGCAAGTGCAATAGAGTTAAATTTGAGAAGTTAAACCAGGCAAGACGTGCACAATGAATGGCAGGACCTTTTAGATATAAGCAGTAACACCGGTTGACAGGCTGGTGAAGAAAGTGTGCAGCATATTTGTCTTCACTGGCCAAGGCACTGAGTACACAATTTACAATAAACACAAGAAAAACTGCAGATGCTGGAAATCCAGAGCAACACACACAAAATGCCAGAGGAATTCAGCAGGTCAGTGGGCATCCATGGAAATGAACAGTCAACATTTCGGGCCGAGACCCTTCATCAAGACTGGAAAGGAAGGGGAAAGACGCCTGAGTAAAAAGGTGGAGGGAGGGAAAGAAGGATAGCTGGAAGGATGATTTAGAATGTCATGTTGTTTATATAAAGCATTTGAAGTGCTCTGTGCAGTTCAGTTCACCACACAACAGGAAAGAGGTGACTAAGCTGGAGAGGGTGGAGAAAAAATTCACAAGAGCTTTGCCTTGGTCGGAGGGTTTGAGTTATAACGAGAGATTTGATAGGCAAGGTCTATTTTCCCTAGAACAAAAGAGACAGAGGTTACATGACAGTGGTATATAAAATTACAAGAGGCATAGACAGGTTAGATTGCAAAGGTCTGTCTTCCATGGCAGGAGCAGCTAAAACTAGAAGGCACGGGTGAGTGGGAGAAGATTTAAAGGGACTCTGAAGGGTAAATTTTTCCACACAAAGAGTAGCTTATATCTGGAAAGAGCTGAGGTAACAGAGCAAGAACATTTAAGTGGCATCTGGAAAAGCAACTGGATGAGCAACGCATAAAAGGATGCAGAATTAATTCAGGGAAGTGGGATTAGTATAGATAGGCATGGTAGTCAGCATAGAGACAATGGGCCAAAGGGCCTGTTTCTATGCTGAAGAACTCTCTAAATCTAGATGGATCTAAAAGCCACCATGACAACATTGAGGAACAAAAGGAAACCTAATCCCAATGTCTTTTTCTCAACCAGCAAACAAAAACAGATCTTGGTTACTAAACACAAGAGATTCTGAAGATGATGGAAATCCATAGCAAAACACACAAAATTCTGTCAGAGCTCAGCAGGTCAGGCAGCATCTATGGAAATGAATAAACAATCGAAGTTTCAGGCCGAGACCCTTCATCAGGAAAGGAAGGGTCTTCCCACATACTGGAATTAATTCTGTATCCTGACTTCTTCCCTCTTCCTTTCCAGTCCTGAAGAAGTGTCTCGGCCCGAAACGTCAACTGTTTATTCATTTTCATAGACGCTGCCTGACCTGCTGAGTTCCACCAGCATTTTGTGTGTGTTGTTTTGGTTACTAAGCTGTTTGTGGGGCATTGTGAATGTACTGCCATGCCTCTGAACAATGAAAATTTTCCATTTGACAGTAAATTATGACAAATCTGGTAAGAAAGTAATAAAAGTGAAAGGTGCGGGAAAGGATATGATATTAAGACATAGGAATCTGAAAGTGCCAAGTTTGGATTTGGTAAGATGTAGTTTATACTGAAACACAACAGAAGTGAAAAACTTTCACAGTTCAGAGATTGAAGGGATGAGGGAGGTCTAAGGACCCCTGCTTTCACATTGACTTTTTCAGGCATTACTGAAGCAGCATATAACCTCAAGCACAATATTTCTTATGTTATTCGCACCTGCTGCTACACAGCAAATTGCACCGAATATCAAATGCTTGCAGAGGTCCATGCAGCAGTTGTTAAAGTGAGAACCTCGTAAACTGCTACTCCAATTTAAGGGAACAGCTGTGAGTAAAACCATGAGAGTCAGACTTAGTCCAGCACAGTAGTTCACAATTCTGACATCCAATGAAAGAATGCTTACAGTTACTGAACTCAAAATGGTTCACGTTGCCCAGTAGCTCACAATTCTGACATCCAATAAAGAATGCTGAAAGTTACAAATTCAAAATGGTCCATGTTGTTAATAAATAGACTCACTTTTTCTTTAAAAGTGAAAATACGCACTTGATACAATAAACAGAATTACATCAGAACCAGAGCCTGGAATTCAATAATTTATTCTAGAATTACTGAAATTTTACGACAGCAGACACAACCTACTTGCTCCACCTCAAATTTCATCTCAACCCTTTCCTTCTGGCACAGAGCTTCAGTTTCCTAACACCTGGACTATTTGGCATTATTGTACACACAGTGGCCTAAAAATTCCTCAGCACCTACAAGGGCAAGTATATAGTCATAGTCATACTTTATTGATCCCGAGGGAAATTGGTTTTCGTTACAGTTGCACCATAAATAATTAAATAGTAAGAAAACCATAAATAATTAAATAGTAATATGTAAATTATGCCAGGAAATAAGTCCAGGACCAGCCTATTGGCTCAGAGTGTCTGACCCTCCAAGGGAGGAGTTGTAAAGTTTGATGGTCACAGGCAGGAATGACTTCCTATGACGCTCAGTGTTGCATCTCGGTGGAATGAGTCTCTGGCTGAATGTACTCCTGTGCCCACCCAGTATATTATGTAGTGGATGGGAGACATTGTCCAAGATGGCATACAACTTGGACAGCATCCTCTTTTCAGTCACCACCGTCAGGGAGTCCAGTTCCATCCCCACAACATCACAAATCCATCAAGACATGTCAACAACTGTTTTGAGGATGACCCCACAGCTTAAAAGCTCAGAGAGTCAGAAGTGCAGAAGGCATTGTCATGTCACTGTGGATCATAATCAGCCCATTTCCCATACTATACCATTATAAAAGGACAGGCACACTTTTGAGAAGGTGGGAGGTTCTTGGGAGGAGAGGACAATTAGTCAGGGGTCAGATCAGAGCCAAATGTTAGGGATGGGGTGGGCTGTTAAAAGATTGGACTTTACGAGATAGTGGTGTAGATCGGATGCAGTGTGAAGATAGAAGTTCAAGTTCAAGTTCAGTTTATTGCCATTTAACTGTACATATGTATACCACCAAATGAGACAACATTCCTCTGGACCAAGGTGCACCACACAGTACATATACTGTAACTTACAAACATAACATGTAAAGTAATATTACCACAAATAAATTAGCAAACAATAAGGTGCATATACAATACAAGTTGAAAAGTAAACAGTATATGCTACTGGAGCTTCATATGTTTTGAGACCTGGGTGGTGGCAGGGAGTTCAGTAGTTTTACAGCCTGGGGAAGAAGCTGTTCCCCATCCTAACAGTCCTTGTTTGAATGCTACGTTACCTCCCGCCTGATGGTAGGGGATCAAAACGATTGTTGGATGGATGGGAGGGATCATTGACCATGCCAAGAGCCTGCAACACTCCTGATAAATATCCCCAACGGGTGGAAGAGAGACTCTGATGATACCCTCAGCAATCCTCACAATCCTTTGTAGGGTCTTGTGGTCGGATGCTTTGCAACTCAGGCACCAGACAGTGATGTAGCTGATCAGGACACTCTTGAATGTGTTCCTGTAAAAGTTGGCTAGAATGGGGGGCAAGGGTGGAAGCCTCCCTCATGTCAATCTCCTTACGAAGTGGAGACATTGTGGTGCTTTCTTGACTAAAGAGGTGGTGCTGAAGGACCAGGCGAGATCATCCGTTATTAGATTAGATTAGACTAGATTCAACTTTATTGTCATTGTGCCAGGTACAGATACAAAGCCAATGAAATGCAGTTAGCATCTGACCAGAAATGCAAAGAATAGTGTTATTTACAAAATAACTGCGAATAAAAAGTAAGTGCTACAGCACACAAATATAAAAGTACTGAGACAGTACAATACGGATACAATGCAGTGCTGTGATGTGAGGTTCAGCAGGGTCACAGCCTCAGGGAAAAAGCTCTTCCTCTGCTTGCTGGTGCATGAGCGGAGGCTCCTGTAGCGCCTACCGGATGGGAGGAGAATAAAAAGTCCATGGTTAGGGTGAGATGTATCCCTGATAATGCTTTTCACCCTGCCCAGGCAGCATTTATGGTAGATGTTCTCAATGGTGGGCAATTGGGTGCCGATAATCCGCTGGGCAGTTTTCACCACCCGCTGGAGTGCCTTGCAGTCCGATACAGGACAATTGCCATACCACACTGAGATGCAGTTGGTGAGTATGCTCTCAATGGTACAGCGGTAAATGTCCGTCAGTATCCTGGGACAGAGGTGAGCTTTCTTCATGCTCTGCAGGAAATAAAGATGCTCTTGCACCTTTTTGATCAGGATGGAGGAGTTCAGGGACCAGGTGAGATCCTCAGAAATGTGGACACCAAGGAATTTGAAGCTTGATACATGCTCCACTACAGCTCCGTTGATGTATATGGGGACGTGAGTGTGGCTCCTAGCATGCCTGAAGTCCACAATGATCTCCTTGGTCTTCTGGGTGTTAAGGGCCAGGTTGTTGTCGGCACACCACACGGCCCGGTGCTGGACCTCGTCCCTGTAGGCCGTCTCGTTCATCCCCTCTGATCAGGCCAACCACCGTGGTGTCGTCTGCAAACTTGATTATGGAGTTAGAACCATGTACAGGAACACAGTCATAGGTGAAAAGGGAGTACAGAAGAGGGCTTAGCACACAGTCTTGAGGCACGCCAGTGTTCACGGTGAGAGTGGAGGAGGAGAGGTTGTCTAACTTAACTGATTGGGGTCTGTTCGTCAGAAAGTCCAAGGTCCAATTGCAGAGGGTTGAGGTGATACCAAGCTGGCGAAGTTTGGCGATCAGCTTGGACGGGATCACAGTATTGAATGCCAAACTAAAGTCAATGAACAATATTTTGACGTGAGAGTTGGGGCTGTCCAGGTGGGTCAGGGTAGAGTGAAGTGCCGTGGAAATGGCGTCCTCTGTTGACCTGTTGGTGTGATAGGCAAATTGATGGGGGTCCAGGGTAGTGGGCAGACAGGATTTCAGATGTGATAGAACCAGTCTCTCAAAGCACTTTGCAATGATGGAGGTGAGTGCAACTGGACGGAAGTCATTCAGGCCCGTGGCAGTGGAATGCTTCGGCACTGGCACGACGGTGACGATCCTGAAGCTTGTGGGGACAACTGCCTGGGCCAGGGACAGATTAAAAATGTCCATGAAGACCCCGACCAACTGCCCTGCACAGACTCTGAGCACACAGCCAGGTATTCCATCCGGACCAGCTGCCTTCCGTATATTCACCCTGCTCAGTATTTCACTCCCACAAACTTGGTGCTCCTAACTCTCTACACAGAGGAGCTGTGTACGTACAGTAAGAAGTGGTCAGCTTGCACCTTCCTAAAGTACACAATCATCTGTGTGGTCTTGTCCACGGTGAGACTCGTGTCTCAACTTTAGGTCTTGACTCAATTCTAGAGGAATACAGATGAGTAACTACCCACTGAGTTATCAGTGCCAGGCTGGGACCTGTTCAGCAAGCCCTCGTAAGATACAGCAACCAAACAGTCCTATTAATACAAAATAATGCTAGAAATGCTCAGTAGGTCAGGCAGCATGTACAGAAAGAGAAAAAACAGAGAATTAATGTTTCCGGTCACTAATAAAAATGGGAAAAAGCAGATATTTTAAATTCAAATTCATTTATTTATTGCATGTATGTTGAAACAAACAGTGAAATGCATTATTTGCATTAACAACAAACACAACTTAAAGGTGTGCTGAGGGCAGTCCGCAAATGTCACCACGCATTCCATCACCAACATAGCGTGCCGACACAATGCTTGGTAGAACACAGAACACAACAAGAACAACAGTAGAACAAGCTCTTTTCTCACTCCCTCCCACCCAAACACATGGCTAGTCCTCCAACCCCAGTACAAGCTTCTAGGCCTCCAATCTCCAAGCTGTGGGCTTCGACTTCCAGATTTTCAATCAACTTTTGGAAGTCCAGAATTTTAATTTAGAATCATAGAGGTATAGAGAGAACAGGCCATCAAGTCCATGCCAACCATGAACTACCCATTGATACTAATCCTACATGAACCCACTTCTTAAAATAGTCTCCCCACATTCCCAAACACCACTGGTGCCAGAGTATGAAAACCCCATATAGAAATCTTCAGCATTGTGAAGAACTGAAGTGAAAGCAGATTTTCCTGGACCCAATGGATTGGCCAAGATGACAACAATGGGGACAATAATGAGGAAACCAGACAATCGTGTTCCAACCACCTGAGTAACCTTGGAGAGATATTGGGAAAGGTTAATGTGGTCGATCATTTCAAAGGTAACAACAGGTCATGAAGAACAAAGATGGGATAGTTTGTCATTATGACACTCTTATAGGATGTTCCAGTACCATGATAGGGGAAGAAATCTGGACAGTTTCTCATTTGGAGTTGCTTCAAAGATGTATGCAAACTTAAAAAGTAACGGGTTGCAGGACTTTAAAAGGAAAGGGAGTTTGAAAATTGGACCGTATTTTCCAAAGTTTAAAGTGTCAAGAATTTAATGACCTTCCCAGTAAGCATACATTTTGTACACATCCAAATTGTGCACTAATACTCAGAAGGGAGAAACAAAAACGATCGGCCAATTTGGGTAGACTTGGAATTGAAAGCTGTGAAACAGTTTTATTTAACCTCATTATTGGGAGCTGCTTTACCTATACAATTAGCTAAAGTTGCTAATTTAAACTTATACCCTGTGATTAAGCCTTCTTTACAAACTTGGCTCCAGTTCCGCAATTTTTTTAATCTTAAAAAATTTAAACTTTGTAGTTTAATGTATCGAAATTACTTTTTTAAACCTTCTTTGAGTGATCCAATTTTTTTACTTTGGAAAAATAAAGGTATTAATTCTTTTTTGGATTTATTTAAAGAAGATAGACTGATGTCTTTTGAACAATTAGCTGATAAATATTCTCTTTCATACTCACACTTTTTACAATACCTTCAAGTTAGACATTTCTTACAAAAATAGTTAAGTAATTTTCCTTACATATTGGATGCTGACCTGTTAGATACTATTACGAATATGAACCCTTCGATGAAGGGTTCCATTGGAAGAATTTATAATTTACTATTACAATGGGATAAGCGTGCCTTATTTAAGGTTAAACAAGATTGGGAAAAGGAACTCAATTTGATTTTTATGATGGAGGATTGGACGCGGATTCTGAAGCTGGTTAACTCTTCTTCAATCTGTGCTAGTCATTCACTGATTCAATTTAAAATTGTACATTGTTACCATTTGACGAAGGAGAGATTGTCTAAAATATTCCCTAATGTTGACAGTTATTGTGATAGATGTAAAACTGAGACAGCTACACTGACGCACATGCTTTGGTCTTGTTCTATACTGGAACAGTTCTGGAAGTCAGTTTTTTCCGACAATTTCTAAAGCACGAATTAACTGTGCTTTTTGGAATAATTCCTCAAAATATCCATGGTATCTCTGTGTCTGACCAACATGTTATTGCATTTGTTACATTGATAGCTAGGAGGGCCATTTTGTTGAAGTGGAAGGATACATCGGCTCCCACTTTGTCACAACGGTTCTCTCAAGTGATGCTATGTCTTAGTTTGGAGAAAATTAGAAGCTGAACTTTTGAACCTATGTTTGATTTTGAGAAAAGATGGGGTTCATTTGCTCGTTATTATCATTTGAGTTAATTGATAGATTTCCTCCACGATCTAATTATAAATTTTTGGTACATTTTTTTTTCTTGCTGGAGGTTTGATGTTTATCTTTAGAAGCTTTTTGTATGATGCATGGCTCTGGGGTTGAACACCTAATGGGTTTTTTTTCCCCCCACTTTTTCTTGCTTAGTAGGGTTTTTCTTTTAATCACCAAAATTTTTTCAATCTTTAAAATAATATTTTTTTTCTTGAGACATTGTAAGTGTTGCTTACTTCGACGTACTCATGTTAATTTTGGATAATAATAATAATAAAAAGATTTGAAAAGAAAAGAAACAGAAACTCAGACCAATCTCTTCTCCCACCACCCCCAGAAGATACAGACAGAAAGTGAACCACCTACAACATTGTGGAATCCAACAGGTATCAGCTTTAGTTAGAACATTAGAAGAATCATCTTTTAATCTAGGGGCTTCAACTGAAGACCAAGGCTAATGGTACAACTCAATATTTTGCTGAATTATCATAGAGTTGCCAGCTAACGTGTGATATAGGACCAAGGCCTTTCCTGCTTTGTATATTTTTTAAAAATCCAAGACAACGTTCTGAGAATAATGACCCAGCCAATGTTTATCCTTACATCATCATTAAGCAAATATTCTGCTCATAATCGCATTGCTGCTTATGGGACCTGGCTATGCACAATTGGCTATCTTATTTTCTAAACTACTAAAATGATTGTACTTCAAAAGCATTTAACTGATTGTAAAAACACTTAAGACCATACTAAAGCCGTAGGTGCTGTAGAAGAATAAAATTCCTCTCTCTTTCATACATCGGCATGGCACCAAATTTAGAACTTAGAACATAGAAATCTACAGCACACTACAGGCTCTTCAGCCCACAATGTTGTGCCAACCATGTAACCTACTCTAGAAACTGCCTAGAATTTCCCTAGTGCATAGCCCTCTAATTTTCTAAGACCCATGTACCTATCTAAGGGGCTCTTAAAAGACCCTATTGTATCCGCCTCCACCACTGTTGCCGGCAGTGCACTCCACGCACCCACCACTCTCTGTGTGAAAAACTTACCTCTGACATCCCCTCAGTACCTACTTCCAGGCACCTTAAAACTTTGCCCCCTCATGTTAACCATTTCAGCCCTGGGAAAAAGCCTCTGGCTACCCACACAATCAATACCTCTAACCATCTTATACACATCTATCAGGTCACCTCTCACCCTCTGTCGCTCCAAGGAGAAAAGGCCAAGTTCACTCAGCCTGTTTCTATAAGGCATGCTCTCCAATCCAGTCAACATCCTTGTAAATCTCCTCTGTGCTCTCTCTATAGTATCTACATCTTTCCTGTAGTGAGGTGACCAGAACTGAACACAGTACTCCAAGGGGGATCTAACCAAGGTCTTTTTAGCTGTAACATCTCCTCTCAACTCTTAAACCCAATCTCACAGTTGATGGATGCCAACACACCATACGCCTTCATAACACACTGTCAACCTGTGCAGCAGCTTTGAGTGTCCGATGGACATGGACCCCAAGATCTCTCCGATCTTCCACACTGCCAAGAGTCTTACCATTTACACAAGTAATTCCCACCGAAACATTGCAAAAGGACCAAAACTGCACAGGAATGGGAATGGTCAATTCTTCAAAAAATTGCATTCAGCAACTTGACAGAAGTTACATTCAACTCTCATACTTTAATCTATGCTGAGATAATTGGTGGTATGAAGCATTATATTTCCTTACCCACCCATTACTTGGATGCTTTATTCACAATCAACCTAATTTGAAGAATCCCCTTCATAGATGAGAGGGGGAAAATAAGCAACATGTTTGAAAACACTGAATGAATTGGCAAGAGTATTTTTAGAGAAACTACACTCAGTAGCCACTTTATTAGTTATCTCCTGTACCTAATAAAGTGGCCACTGAATGCATGTTTGTGGTCTTCTGCTGCTGTAACCCAGCCACTTCAAGGTTCGATGTGTTGTGCATTCAGGGATGTTTTTCTGCACACCACTGTTGTGACATGTGGTTATTTGAGTTACTGTCACCTTTTTGTCATCTTGAACCAGTCTGGCTATTCTCTCCTGACCTCTCTTATTAACAACGTATTTTTGCCCACAGAACTGCCACTCACTGGGTGCTTTTTGTTTTTTGCACCATTCCCTGTAAGCTCTAGGGACAGTTGTGCATGAAAATCTCAGGAGATCACCAGTGTCTGAGATACTCAAACAACTCATCTGGCATCCAGTAAGATGACAGCTTGCTCGAACACAGCGGCTTCTATGAGACCGACAAAAGGTGTTATTGCAACACACATCAAAGTTGCTGGTGAACGCAGCAGGCCAGGCAGCATCTCTAGGAAGAGGTGCAGTCGATGTTTCAGGCCGAGACCCTTCGTCAGGACTAACTGAAGGAAGAGTGAGTAAGGGATTTGAAAGTTGGAGGGAGAGGGGGAGATCCAAAATGATAGGAGAAGACAGGAGGGGGAGGGATGGACGCAAGAGCTGGACAGGTGATTGGCAAAAGGGATACGAGAGGATCATGGGACAGAAGGTCTGGGAAGAAAGACAAGGGGGGGGGCCCAGAGGATGGGCAAGGGGTATATTCAGAGGGACAGAAGGAGAAAAAGGAGAGTGAGAGAAAGAATGTGTGCATAAAAATAAGTAACAGATGGGGTACGAGGGGGAGGTGGGGCATTAGCGGAAGTTAGAGAAGTCGATGTTCATGCCATCAGGTTGGAGGCTACCCAGACGGAATATAAGGTGTTGTTCCTCCAACCTGAGTGTGGCTTCATCTTTACAGTAGAGGAGGCCGTGGATAGACATGTCAGAATGGGAATGGGATGTGGAATTAAAATGTGTGGCCACTGGGAGAGCCTGCTTTCTCTGGCAGACAGAGCGTAGGTGTTCAGCAAAGCGGTCTCCCAGTCTGCGTCGGGTCTCACCAATATATAAAAGGCCACATCAGGAGCACCGGACGGTGTTAAAGGTGTTATTGTATTTTTTTTAAACTTATCTTTTACAATTGCTGGACACTAAGAACCTAAAGTATTGTAGGTGTACACCATCAGCGAGTTGCTTGTTGGTGGAGAAACTGAAGGAGCTGGACTTTGTGCGGAGTGTGTTGCTGCCTGAGATAGAGAGGCATTGGAATCTGTGCACAAAGGCAGTGTGCAGTCTAACAGTCAGTGATTGGCTTAGTCGCTTTTCTTGTGATCGCAAGACCCTGTTGGACACTGATAATGAGAAATACTGCAAGTCTGATTCACTGGTTTAATGGTGATTGGCAGGGAGGGATGGCAGGGGAGTTATGTGGCCTCTGTCACAGCAAGGACTGGGCCTCAAGCTGCACTGTTGCCTGTTTGCAGCAGCCCGAGAGAGGTGCCAGGGGCAGAGCGGCAAGGCAGTGCTGCAACATTCATGGACTCAGGGACTTGGACCATTTTTTTTTGTGTGACTGTATTTTACTTCTATCTTACATGTGCTTTATATGTGCCTTGTGCTCTGTATGACTGTTGGTACTGTGTTTTGCACCTTGGCCCTGGAGTAACACTGTTTCATTTGGCTTTATTCATGGGTACTCATATATGGCTGAATGACAATTAAACTTGAACTTGAACAATCATTCCATGGCCAAAATCACTTCGATCACATATCTTTCCCATTCTGATGTCTGGTCTGAACAACAACTGAAACTCTTGAACATGCGTTTATGCTGCCGCGTCATGGACTGATTAGATATTTGCATTAATGCGTAGGTTAATGAGGTACACTGAGTGTATCTCCTCCACCAGAGAATGAGAGAATGGAAGAATGGAGTCTTAAAATTGAGGTCAGCTAGTACAGATTAAAATCTTTCTGCTCAAAGTGTGCAGAAAAGACCTGGAACTCTTGCACAGCACCACTGAGCACACAATACCTGTAAACTCTGTATGATGTATGGAGTTACTGGCAATTGATACATTTTAACAAGTCTTTAAAAACATTAGGGTGAATTCCAGGTGACTGCTCATTGCAGGTAAAAAGGCACATGGGGAATTCACTCTGCAGTGCACAGCGGGAGATCTAGTAGCTGTTGGCTCCCATCAGATAGGTTATAAATGGAAGAAAAAGGCAAATGCTCACTGACTAATCCCAGCATCTGGTGAGCATGGAAACTACGTGGCTTGAGGAACCTGATTTATGCTCTCTGTTAACGATGGAAAATGGGAGACAATGACCAAGAAACAGCAAACTGGCAGATAACAAAACTTACCCGGCAATGGAGACTGCACTGTGGTGGACAGGAAGGTTTTACTACGGGTAATTAAAACTGTCCAAACAGCCTATCCGCCATCAAGGATAGGTATACAAAAGGATGCCGGGAAAGAAAGCCAGTAATATCACGAACAATCCCCCCCACCCTGCTCGTGGAGTGCTTTTCCCACTCCCATCAGGCAACGTCCACAGCGGGACCACTAGACTCAAAAACAATTACTTCCCCTAACCCATCAAGCTGGGTCAACACCTCCACCCATTAACTCACCCCACCACCCCAGAATCCACATCAGACACTTCATCACTTCCTGTTCAGATAGTCCTGCACGCAGCGTCACTTAATGTACCTACAGTCTTGTAAGTAGGCTAATCTCATAGATGTACAGACACACTCAATCGTTACTTGTTCATTGTGTGTTATAGGATTGCTTTTATATCTGTATTTCTTGCATTTTTATGCGTTTTGTGTTTTTCACGTTGCTTCAGATCCAGAGTGACAATTATTTTGTTCTCCTTTACACCCGTGAACTGAAGAATGACAATAAACAGTCTTGAATCTTCCCAAACACGAGGAAATCTGCAGATGCTGGAATTTCAAGCAACGCACATAAAAATCGCTCATGATCCTCTCATATCCCTTTTGCCAATCAACTGTCCAGCTCTTGGCTCCATCCCTCCCGCTCCTGTCTTCTCCTATCATTTCGGATCTCCCCCTCCCACTTTCAAATCTCTTACTAGCTCTTCTTTCAGTTAGTCCTGACAAAGGGTCTCGGCTCGAAACGTCGACTGTACCTCTTCCTAGAGATGCTGCCTGGCCTGCTGCGTTCACCAGCAACTTTTATGTGTGTTGCTTGAATCTTCCCAAATCCTTTAAGAATCATCACTGATAGAGCCTGAGTGACCAACCAAATACAAGCAACAGTCAGTTTAATGGGAACAACAGGGAGCAGGTGAAAGATGCAGTGTGATTGGGTGGCTGTGCTGGCAGCGCATATCTGAAATTAGATGAGGGAAGCAAAAGATGGAGATGTGCACTGATGTCAAAAGGGTGCAAAGCACTCATTTAACAACACTAGAGCAAACCTGTGCCTTGCAACCAGACATGGGCCCACAGTGTGCAAAGACAGAGGTCTGCGTTAGCATTTTAAAAGAGCACCTGGACTTACTTGGGCAACTGCCAGAGGCCCTCTGAATCCAGGTAAGTTTTTTGGGTAGACAATAGACAATAGACAATAGGTGCAGGAGTAGGCCATTCGGCCCTTTGAGCCAGCACCGCCATTCACAGTGATCATGGCTGATCATGCACAATCAGTATCCAGTTCCTGCCTTATCCCCATAATCTTTGATTCCGATTGCAATTGCTCTCAGTGACCGTGCCCTCCTCCCCTCTTCTCACCTAATCCCCGTGACATACACTCCCCACAGCCAGTTCTTTCCCTGTGTTTACACCTTCCACAATATCAGCAAATTGCAGAGGAAAGCCTAAAGTTCATGGCATTGGGCCTGTTCTGCCATGCATGGTGCTTGGGGCAACCAATACAATGCGCAAAATTAGTTGTGGTACCATGCACAGCTTCCCTATCAAGAGCAATTCCAGGCCACTGTTTTTGGCAGTGCAATTTCCCAAGAGAAGCAGGATTTAGCATGTAGAAATGCAAATCACTCTTCCAGTGCAAACTACAATATGCCCAGGGCTTACAAAATCTCACAGATCTCCTTTGTGATATATTGCACAAAATAGAGCATGTACTGCAGTTCATGCTGTTGATTCAATAATTATTTGTAACAAATCCTGGTTCAAGCTATCTGAAAGCAACTTTCTTTCTTACATCCAATCAAAACAAGTCATCAAGAAGAAATTACTGCTGCTATAACCACAGAATATGCACTTCTTTAAGAAGAAACTGCATTAGCAAATTGAGTGTGTTTTGTTCTGTTTGTTGTACTTACGTTTCCATTAGACTCGAGGGCGTTGAAGTGAAGGATTTACTTTGAGTTACTCTGGTTGGGAATAAACTGCATTACTGAGCAAGTCTTAAAACTCCCCAGAATGATCTTTGTCAGAAGAAAATTCAAACAGAAACGCTTTTCACTGAATTTTTAAATTAAGCAGAACCCACCTTTGGCAGCAACCGAATATTGGAGAGAGTTAAATAAAAATAATGTTCTCTGAGCCAAATAAATCCAAAAGTTCACAATTACCTGGCTGAGGTTAGACCCTATTTATTTTATTGGCTCAATAAAAGAGGCAATGGGGAAAGGCAAGTTAAGTTTATTGTTTCACTTCAATTTAATGCGCATAACTTTTTATTTACTTTTTAAAGATTACAAGTTGGTCTTCAAACTATTTAAACCATAAGACAAAGGAGCAGAATTAGACCAATCTTCCCATCGAGTCTCTCCGCCATTTCATCATGGCTGATTTATTTTCCCTTTCAACCCCATTATACTACCTTCGTCCTGTAACCTATGACGTCCTGACTAATCAAGGACCTATCAACCTCTGCTTTAAATATACTCAGTGATCTGGACTCCACAGCCGTCTGTGGCAATAAATTCCACAGATTCATCACCCTCAAATTGAAGAAATTTCACCTCATCTCTGGTCCTAGACTCTCACATATTCTCAATGTCCACTTTTTCTAGGCTTTCAAAATTTGGTAGGTTTCAGTGAGATCCCCCTGCCTTCCCATTCCCCCATTCTTCTAAACACCAGCGAGCACAGATCCAAAGCCATCAAACGCCCTTCATTCGTTAACCCTTTGAATTTTTAGCGGTACAGCACGGTAACAGGCCCTTGCAGCCCAACCAGCCTGTGCCGCCCAATTACACCCACATGACCAGTTAAGATACTAACCCGTACGTCTTTGGAATGTGGATGGAAACCGGAGCACCTGGAAGAAACACACGCAGACGCAGGGAGGACGTACAAATTCCTCACAGACAGCAGCAGGATTTGAATCTGGCACACTGGCCAATCTTCTGTCCATGCTAGTACCTTTCCTGTAATACCATGGGCTCTTATCTTGTTAAGCAGCCTCTTGTGATCAACCTTGTCAAAGGCCTTCTGCAAATCTAAGTAAACACCATCCACTGACTCTCTTTTGTCTCTCCTGCCTGTAATTTCCTTAAATAATTCCAACAGATTTGTCAGGCAAGATTTTCCGCTTAAGGAACTATGCTGACTTTGGCATATTATCATGTGCATCCAAGTATCGCAAGACCTCATCCTTAATAGTGGACATCTTACCAACCACTGAAGTCAGGCTAACAGGCCTATCATTTCCTGTATTTTGCCTCCCACCCTTCTTAAAGAGTGGTGTGACATTTACAATTTTCCAGTCCTCTGGAACCATTCCAGAATCTATTGATTCTTGAAAGATCACTACTAATGCCTCCACAATCTCTTCAGCTACAGGAGTGTAGTCCCTCTGGTCCTGGTGACTTATCTACCTTCAGACCACTCAGCCTCCCAAGCACCTTCTCCTTAGCAATAGGGACTACACCCACTTCTGTCCCATGAAACTCTCGAATTTCTGGCGTACTGCCAATGTCTTCCACAGTGGAGAATGATGCAAAATACTTATTCAATTTGTTCGTCATTTCTTTGTCCCCCATTACTACCTCTCCAGCATCATTTTCCAGTGGTCTGATATCCACTCTTGCCTCTCTTTTACTCATTACATATGTGAAAATACTTCTAGTTTCCTTTTTTATATTATTGGCTTGCTTACCTTCATATTTAATCTTTTCTCTTCTTCTTGCTTTTTAGTTGCCTTCTGTTGGATTTTAAAAGCCTCCCAATCCTCTAACTTCGCCCTAATTTTTGCAATATTATATGCCATCTCTTTCGCACTTATGCTGTCCTTGACTTCCCCTGTCAGCCATAGTTGCCCCATCCTCCCTTTAGAATGCTCTTCTTCTTCTTCTTTGGGATGAACCGATCCTGTGTTTTCCGAATTACTTCCAGAAACTCCAGCCATTGCCTCTGCCAGCTTCCCTGCTAGTGTCCCCTTTCAATCATCTTCGGACAACTACTTTCTCTCATGCCTCTGTAGCAATGTAATACCAATACATCTGACTTCAACTTCTCCTTCTCAAACTTCCTCGCATTCGCAGGGTATATTCTATCATATTAAGATCACTGCCTCCTAAGGGTTCCCTTAAATTAAGCTCCCTAATCAAATCTGGTTCATTACACAACATCCAATCCAGAATTGCCTTCTCCCAAGTGGGCTCGACCACAAGCTGTTCTAAACGCCACCTTGTAAGCATTCCACAAATTCCTGCTCTTGGGATCCAGCACCAACCTGAATTTCCCAATCTAACTACATATTGAAATCCCCTATCACTATTGTAACATTGCCCTTTGTACATGCCTTTTCTGCCTCTCGTTGTAAGTTGTACCCCACATTCTGGCTACTGTTCAAAGGCTTATAAATAACTCCCATCAGCGCATTTTGCTGCTTGCAATTTCTTAACTCTACCCACAAGGATTCTGTAACCTACGTCACTTCTTTCTAAAGATTTGATTTCACTTTTTATCAACAGGGCCACCCCACCCCTCTGCCTAACTATTTGTCCTTTCAGTACAATGTGTATCCTTGGATGTTAAGCTCTCAACTATGATCTTCTTTCAGCCACAATTCAGTGATGCCCACAATATCATGCCTGTAATCTCTAACTGTGCTGCAATACCATCTACCTTAGTCCGTATACTGTGTGCATTCAAATATAACATCTTCAGTCCTGTATTCACCACCCTTTCCGATTTTGTCTCCCTGTTACATTAACTTAAATTCTTATCCCTTTCTAACATCTAAGTATTTTTTATTCTTGAGATTTCTTTAAACGCTCTTGCACTCTTTTCCTTTACTCATACTTTTCCAAGCTGTTGAGCCAACCCCGACTATTAAAGTCCAATCCACAGCTCTAGTTATGTAATTTTTAAGGGCCTTGGTGGAGCCTGTCCCATCAGAGCAGCTCCCTCCTTCTTCAGTACTGGTGCCATTGTTCCACAAATACAAACCAATTCTCCCATACAACCTTTGAGCTACGCATTTAACTCTCTGATCTTATTAACCCTGTTCCAATTTGCATGTTCCTCAGGGAACAATTACCTTCTTGGTTCTGCGTTTAAACTTAGTCCCTAACTGCTCAAATTCCACAAGACCATAAGACACAGGAGCAGAATTAGGCCATTCAGCCCAGCAGAGACCACTCAGCAGATCTTTCCTTGTTCTTCCTCTGCCGTTGGTACCCACATGGATCAAGACAACCGAACTCTTCCCCGCCTGTTCCAAATTCCTCTGCAGATCCTCCTCTCCCGCCTCTTGAATGCCTCCCTTAACCACAGTGCCACAGTTTGGTTGCTGCCTACAGGCCCCACTCTCATCCTCACAGGGAGCAACAACCTCAGAACCTTTGGGCACGCTCAAGCGCTGAGGCTCTGCCTGTGGGATCCCCCTACCTGCCTCACTCACAATCATACCCTCTTGCCCCTAAAGTATTTAATCTAATGGGTATGACTGCCCCCTGAAACACAGTGTCCAGGTAACTTGCCCCCTCCCTGATGTATCACAGTGTTTAAAGCTCAGATTCCAGATCATCAACTTTGAGCCTGAGTTCCTCGAGCAGCCAACACTTGCTGCAGATGTGGTTACCAGGAAGCACAATGGGGTCCACCAGCTCCCACATCATGCAGCTACAGCACATCTCCTGATCCTGCATCACTATTCAATTTAATTTGTTGTACACTCAGACCCCACATAACACCACCCCGCATAGCGCTGATTCCTTACAATGCAGTTATTCAATTTTTTATTGAATTTTTTTTAAATGAGAAAAATTCATTCTAAGCAACATCTAAAGCTTCTCAAGAGCGTCTGCAATTACTGTAAACATTCAATCAGCCAATGAGAGCGTTTTACATACGCTCTGAGCTACTCACAGCCAATCACGTATTAGTGCATGCTCTGGCTCCCCCTTGTGTGTAAACGTTTTTGCTCCCTCGCCAATATATTCCAATTTTTTTCACCCATAATGTCTGGAAAACAGCCTACAACTTCCGGTGAGGGGAGTACATCTAAGATGTCGAGGAAAAGCATTAGCATGGATGTGAAACTGCAAGTGATACGGCATTTGGAAGCTGCTGAGCATCAGGTTGACATTGGCACCTCTGAAACAGGCCACATCGACGACCAGAACAATTATTTAAAAAATGCATTTAAGATAAAAGCTCCTCCCAAGGCAAGATGCATTTTCAATCATATTCAAAAAAAAGATAAGTTGGTAACAATCACAGCCAGCAGAGGTTGGTTTGACAGATTTAAACAGTCCAGTAACCTCTATAGCATACATATCTCTGGTGAAAAGGCTAATGCAGACAGCAAGAGCCTTAATAACGAAGAGCTTCAAGAATCGGCAGAGCAATGCATCCTGGGTGAATCTGAGGATGGAGAAGAGGAAACACCAGCAAGAAACCTCACCACAAAATTCCTCAGCACTAGCATCACCACAATCTCACAAATCATCGACTAGTTCATCGACATTGAGTCTGGCTGGGAGCGAAGCAATAAGACAAATAGACACGTTCTCAGCATGATTTCCTGCTACTGAGAACTGCTTCATGAGAGGAAATTTAAGAAAAGGCAATCAAATCTCAATGCCTACTTGAAGAAGAGGTCAAAGTCAGAGGAGAACCCTCAGCCTGGTCTCTCCTCTAAGATGCAACCACCACCTACTTCCCTCCGCTGTTGCTGCTCCACTGATATACAGCTTAGGCCTATTTCTGTGTTTGTTACTCCACAAATTACTGTGTATATAAATAAAACAATATATCATATACCTCAGGTTTGATTTATTTAAAAATCAGGCACATATGCACATTTACATAATGTTATAATGACCCTGCATAGCGCTGATTTACATAGCTCTCCACCTCCAAGTAACGCATCCTCAGTGTTAAGCGGGGTCTGAGTGCAATTTGGTGTAGTTTTAGTTAATTCCTAAATTAAAAAAAAAATTACCTCTTCTTACCTGTTATTCGCCGTGCTTCATTACCAAAACCTCTTGAGCCAAACCCTCAGAACTTAAGACTCCTCAACTAGTCCACTCACACTCTTTGGCTGGTCCAAAATAGTGTCTTGGACCTTGGCCTCCATCTCTTCTGACCCTAGTCTCTAGACTCAAAGTCTCAGTCCCCCACTCTAATCTGTCCAATCCAACAATGGCTGCTCCTACAATGGCACGCTACTGGAGTCCAAGGTGCTTTGGAACAGCAGGGCTAATAGTCTTCATTTCAGACGGCTAGGCAGAAACCGCAGACGTGATTCCATGCAGGGATAGGTGGAGTTCATCCAGTGTACTCTGCCATGTTCTTTTGATTGACTGTAAATGAACAAAATCAGCGCAGTCACCTAGTGCAGATAATGCACTGGCTTTCAACGTTGCATCCTCCAAATCTTCATTTTCATTGTAACATTCAAGATGATTGCTGATACCTTCCAATTCTTTGTATTTCCTAGCCTGTTGAATGCTTGAACCCACAGTGAGCAAAACAGTTCTCTTACCGCTTATTTCTCACAAACTATCAGTGACAAAAGTCACTGCTTTTTGAACACGAACACACACAACTGACACTATTTAAAAACTGCTCACTCGAAGCACAGTGTAGTGTTTAATGGCCCCACAAAGTGCACGTGATTGATGCTAGTTAGAAACTGTTTGGCAACAGTCTCCTGTCCCAACTAAGTGGCACAGTGTCCCAAATAAACAAAGGGAATCCAGGCTATTTTCTCGATTTAGTTTTTGTTCCTTAAGAGTTTTCCCAAATAGTGGCTGCCCCAATTAACCGATGGCCCAATTAACCAGAATCGACTTTATTTTATATCAGCTGCAGCTGCAGCTGAATGCAACTTCTAAGAGAGATAGTGGTAACACAGATCTTGCCTTCAAATCTTCATTTTCTAGCTCTTTTCAAAAATTGAGGAAAATAGCTGGGATTGAAAATCAATTGTATTTAGTAAACACTGAACGTCTTCACATTCACTGCTTTCAGGAATCAGCCTCCAGCTTTCCCGAAAACAGCATGGAAAATGGGTGCCAATTTGCAATTAACATGATCACCTCCATAAAACACTGAAATGACTAATCAGACTTTAGTGAGTTCATTTTATACAATCTAACACATCAGGTGACTGTGCTATTTCAACTGACACACGTAACACACTCACCCAAAGGCCTTCACAGCAAGGCCTGAACTTATTTCAACACAGTTATGACTGGGTTCCACCCCCTCAAGACTTCTAACTGTAAAAATGATAGCTCTGAAACTGTCCCACAGGACACTGACTTGCAAGTATTGTTCTTAAATAAACTTACTTCAGTGCAATCTTCCTGAAGTTCCCTGACTGATATTAACTATCAGTTGGAATCAGGATGAAGGGCAGCAGCCCGAAATGTCAACTGTTTATTCTTTTCCTTAGTTGCTGCCTGGCCTGCTGAGTTCCTCCAACATTTTGTGTGTGTGACAATACCTCTTCTGAGCTTTCAAATCCCTCTGTATCTTCTTCACATTCTAGAAATGACCAACATTTTGCCACTTCAGCTGCCAAAGCACAACCTAGAATTCTCCCCCTAATTCTCTCCCTCTACTCTCTCCACGTCTGTGAATTTTAATAATCATTAGGGTGCTTTCATCACCTCACTGCTATTTGTTTCGATGGTAAATTTTGATTAGCTATATTCACTTAAAGAATTTGCAATCATTTTATGAGTTTAAAGGTGAAATATAATTCAAGTTATTGATGTGGTTGAACTGAGCCATTGTAACAAGAAAAACCTATTTTCACCATTCACCCTCTGTGATCCTCTCAGGATCTTGTATGTTTCAATCCAGTGACCACCAATAGATAAAAGCTCAACACATCCAACATTTCTCATTCCAGGTACTGATCAAAAAGGCACAACAGTGCCTTTATTTCCTGCGGAGCATCAAGAAAGCTCACCTCTGTCCCAGGATACTGACGGACTTTTACCGCTGTACCATTGAGAGCATACTCACCAACTGCATCTCAGTGTGGTATGGCAATTGTCCCGTGTCGGACTGCAAAGCACTCCAACGAGCAGTGAAAACTGCCCAGCGGATTATCGGCACTCAATTGCCCACCATTGAGAACATCTACCATAAACGCTGCCTGGGCAGGGCGAAAAGCATCATCAGGGATGCATCTCACCCTAACCATGGACTTCTTACTCTTCCTCCCATCCGGTAGGCACTACAGGAGCCTCCACTCCCGCACCAGCAGGCACAGGAAGAGCTTCTTCCCTGAGGCTGTGACCCTGCTGAACCTCACATCACAGCACTAAACAGCATTGCATCCGTATTGTACTGTCTCAGTACGTTTATATTTGTGTACTGTAGTACTTACTTTTTATTCACAGTTATTTTGTAAATAACACTATTCTTTGCATTTCTGGTCAGATGGTAACTGCATTTCATTGGCTTTGTATCTGTACTCGGCACAATGAGAATAAAGTTGAATCTAATCTAATCTGGCAAATCCTCTCTGAACTGCTTCCAAATCATTAATATTCTTCCTTAAATAAAATGACCAATAACTGTGTACAGTATTTCACAAAACACATAGCCTTCATCCCTCCAAACTAGCAATTTACTTTGAATGGTAAATATAATTGCCTGCCAAAGCTTAAGCGGGAGGCATTTTTCTTCCATTGAACTACCCAGATTACAGATGTACTTAAAACTGATAGAGCTCTGAGGCGTGTGGTAGAAAAAGGGACCTGCGAATACACATCCATAGTTCCTTATAAAAGGTATTACAGGTAGACAGAGTCGTCAAGAGAGCTTTTGGCACATTGGGCTTCATAAATCAGGGCACTGGGTACAGGAGCTGGAATGTTGAGTTAAATTTTACAAGACATTGGTGAGGCCAAATGTGCAGTATTGTGTGCAATTCTGGTCAACTACCCACAGGAATGATATCATTAAGCAGAGTGCAGAGATGGTTGAATAGGTTCGGACCTTATTCTTCAGAGTGCAGGAGAATGAGGGGTATATATAGGGTAGATGCATGCATGCTTCCCCTGCCACCCTCAGATTCTGTGAGACTAGAATTGAGGTTATAGGTTTAAGGTGAAAAGTGAAATATTAAGGGGACTCTAGGGGGGGGAACCTCTTCATTTAGAGGATGCTATGACTGAAACAAGCTGACAGTGGAAATGGTAAATGTGGGTTCAACTGTAACATTCAAGCGAAGTTTGGATAGGTACATGGATGTTTGAAGCGCTATTTTCCAGGTGGAAGTAGATGGGACTATGCAGAAGATCAGGTCAGCATGGACTAGATGGGCCAAAGGGACTGTTTCTGTGCTGTAGTACCCAACAATTCTATAACTGTTTTTGAGTAGCTATATGGTGTTAATCAAAATTTGCTTTCTTGTATTTCTAACCTGTGTCCCTTTACCTCCCATGATTTGAAATTTATCCCCATTCACTCCAGTCATGCCAAATACCATATCGACATGTCAAATGTCCTTCCAAATATTTCAGGAGAATGAATTTAGAACAAGGGAGTGCAGCTCAGTCACATGACACAGAGAAAGTAGCATTTCAACCAGAGATGGATTTCTGTACCAAGTTGTTTCATAGTTATAAACACTATTTAATTAACACTTGACAATATTCTTACTTGAGGTGGTCACAAATTCTGGCCTTCAAGTCTGTTACTTGTCCTACAGCAGGTAGAAATTCCCACTGTGTTTTAGCGACATTCCTTTGCCTTTTTGATGCTGTTGTCTTTTACCTAATGAGGGGAGCAGATGTCTTGTGTTCTCTTCAGGCCACTACAAACAAGAAGACTGACTCAAATCTGAATACTGTGGAAGGCTTCATTCCTAACCCTGCCACTGATGAACAGGTCACAGTGACACGAGCTTAAAGCTACCTGTTCCACAGTTGGGTGACACAATGTACCACCCATCCCAGAACACTTCTTCCTCATAAGAAACAGTATCATGCAGTTGGAAAGTTCTGAGCCAAGCTTCCTCTCTTCATTACCTCCTCCTTCTCTGGCAGACCGTCAGGGATGTGGGTGACACTCCATTGATGGAGCAATGATGCAAGAATTTCCATCAAAATGGGTGGTCATCACATATCAGCTACCACATAGTCTTGACAGAGCAACATCTTGTCCAATGCCAAGATGGTCCAAGGTCATTAGAAACCAAGATCTGCTGGGGCTGTTCTGCTGCATGTATGCACACGCACGCACACGCACACACACACACACACACACACACACACACACACACACACACACACACACAGAACTCCCGTCGCTCATGAACACCACTCTGATCCTTTTAGCCTCTAGTCCCCACTATAGTCTGGTTAAAGATTCATTTTAAGAGATAAGGATACTATCCTGAGCTGGATCTTCCATGGTACCCATCTTCTTCACACTGCTGCGGTTAGTTACCACATCCAACCCCTTCCCAGCGTTGCGCCGGTGTGAAAAGCATTCCAAACTGGTCATCTCGATCCCAAGC
Source organism: Mobula hypostoma (assembly GCF_963921235.1). NCBI lineage: Eukaryota > Metazoa > Chordata > Chondrichthyes > Myliobatiformes > Myliobatidae > Mobula > Mobula hypostoma. Next base: position 24,710,438 of record NC_086129.1, on the reverse strand, counting down.
ATCAGTGTTCCTACTGGGATTCTTATGATCTCAATGTCAGTGTAATATTCTGAAACTGAAATTCTTGATTCCAATTTCCACTTGCTGGGAATGGCTACAGCGGAGCTCAATCTTCAAGGAATTGGAGCCAAACAGGAATATTACCACTCACCTCTTACTTTAATCTTTTTACATTCCCTCTTGAGCAGTGGTCACACATGGAATAGGACAAAGCCAGCAGATATGCCAGCCTTGAAGTGTTAAGGACCCCAAGAGTTGGTGGGGGGGGCTTTAGCAAGTTTGCCCAGCAGACCTGGTACTGTCCAACAATCTGCTGGAGGAACACAACAGGTAAATCAGCTTCTGTTGGGTGGGAGGGGGTGCGCGGGGAGAGGAATTGTTACCATTTTGAGTCAAAACATCAGCAACCACTTCACCCCCAACACCACAGATGCTGCTCCGCCTACTGAGTTCCTCCTGGAGAATGGTTGTTGCTAATTCACAGTTCAGATGGACAAGCTGCCAATATTTCCCTACCTCATCATTTCACTTCCTCAGAGCACAAGCCGATTGCCAACCCTATTTTAAAGCAACCTATCATGCACCTTCCCATCCTCCACCCAACTAGAACCAAGCAATGCGGAAGACTTAAAGTCGAAAATAATATTGGTGTTTACATAAGAATTGCCACGTTGTTAAAGCAGCTCACAGGGTAAATTACTGGCTTGCAGGAGGTTGTACAGGGAAATGTGGCTGTCTTATCACACAGGAACAGTTAAATGGCTACTGGTAGTCTTCAGAAGGCCAGTACTTCTTTTCTCTCCGTAATCTTATTTGGATCTTTAACACCTACCTGAGCAAGCTAATCAGAATGTAAATTTCATGCCATGCCCAAGGTACAGTAACTCCGTGAATACAAGACTTTTTTAGAATTGGAGGACTACTCTGTCAAGCACCTCTCCTTCATCCGCGGTAGCAACCAGAATCATCCAGTGGCCGGCCATTGTAATTCCATTTCCCATTCCCACACCATCATACCTGCCCATGGCCTCCTCTACTGCCAAGTCAAAGTTATGGGAACAACACTTCATATTCCACCCTGGTGGTCTCCAGTCTGATGGCATGAACTTTAATTTCTCTGATTTTCAGTAACCATTCCCCTCTGTCCCTTCCCCTTTGCCCCTGATCCCACTGGCCCTCAGCATCCCCATTATTTTCCTTTCCTTTATTCCCCGCATCTGACTGTCACTCACACACTCCTCCCACAGGTTCCTCAGCAACCTCCTTCCCTTTATTCCATGGTCATTGTCTATCAACCCCCTCACCTGAACCCACCTATTACCCACCAGCTCTCGCTCCGCCGCTTCCCCTGCCCCCACACCCTTTTTCTACCAGCTATCTCCCCTCCTTTTTTCCAGTCCTAATGGAAGGCCTTGACCTGAAACATCGACTGTTCATTTCCCCCCATAGATCTGCCTAACCTGCTGAACTCCTCCAGTCCTTTGTGTGTTGCTTTGAGAACAAAAAGTGGTCAAGAAGCAAGCTTGGATTCTGGGTGATGTTGACAAGACTGCTACCCTCAGTAGGAGAATGATTAGTATGAGAATATCATCGTCACCCACTTCCCTAACATCAACTCTACCGCTTCCCCCAACCACAACCACCCCCACCCCCAAGGGTGCCTGTAAAACAGAATTATGAGTCGATGTGCTTTCCATAGGCACAAATGCTACTGGTAATTATAGTGTTCATGCTTCAAATGTTAACACATTTCAAATATACGCATACATTTCATTTAATTTCACTTCATTATACGACTAATGTAAAATGCATAGTGTCTAAAAGCAGTGATTTGACACTATATGAATAAATAATGCAAATTGAATCACCACCATAGCCTAGGCCTAATCACCCAATCAAATGCCTGGCCAATTATCTTTGCCTCCCGCAGCCTCCCAATCGCTTTAAAAGTTTACATTCGGATAGCAAAGCAGTGAGGTGCCACTGCCAGTGCCCACAGCATCTCTTTTTAATAGAATCATTATCAAATCAACACAGCTCCCAGCCTCTCTAAAGACCTGTTTACACAGAGCCATTTAATTCTGATCTGATGGAAATTACCTCCTCGGCTTGGATTTAATCTGACTGTGTAAATGGCTGTGTGACGAGTGTTATTGTACCAGATATTATCACAACACTGCAGCTCCACTCCCCAAAACATGAACTGGAATGATTGCATCACTATTCACACACCCCACCCACCACTTTAAACCTTCAATGACAAAGAAAACGTGCTTCCAGTTAAAGTTTACTTTCCAAGGTAGGACGGGCGGGGGGATGTTTGCCCACTGCAGCCAGTATTATCTGCTGCCCATATTCTTGCCTCAGAATCAAAAGCGTCAATTCAAACCCAACCAGGGACTCAGTGATAATAGTCACACCTTAGAAACAGGTCCTTCAGATCAATTCATCCACCTCAACCAAGGTGCATACCTGAGCTAGTCTCATTTGCCCATGTTCTGCCCTTTTCCCCTCCTATTTTTGTCTTTATCCATAAACACAAGATATTACACAGATGCTGGAAATCCAGACAAATGCACACAAAATTCTAGAGGAATTCAGCAGATCGGGCAGCATCTGTGGACCATGATGGGCCTCGGCCCGAAACGTCGACTCTTTACTCCTGTCCATACATGCGGCCTAGCCTGCTGAGTTCCTCCAGCATTTCAAGTGTTACTATGTGCTTAACCAAATGTCGTTGGAGTGCTAGTAAATACTGTATCTGCCTCAGCCACTCTCTCTGGCAGCTCATTTCATATACTGTACATAAATCTCGGTCGGGGTTCCCAACCTGGGATCCACGGACCACTCGGTTACTCGTCAGGATCCACAGCATAAAAAAGGTTGGGAGCCCCTGCTCGAGGCATATACCACAAAGAGGGTGTGCTGGGCTCTCAGGTGGGATGTGAAGCTGGACCTAAGCAATGCTATGATATCATTTTGAAGAGAATTGTCCATGGTATCTCAGAATCAGAATCAGGTTTACTATCACCAGCATGCGTCATGAAATTTTGGCATGCATCTTGGCCCAATCCTATCTCCAGCCAACATTACTGAAAAAGACTGTCTGGAAAATTGTCACATATACCGAGGATCACCTCCATAGTGAAAAGCTTATCTTGTATACCATCCATACAGATCAATTCATTACATCAGTGCAAGAACAGTGCAGAATAAGTTGAAACTGGAGTGCAGGTAGACAGTAGGCTGCAATGTCACAACAAGGCAGATTATGAAGTCAAGCGTCCATCTTATCATTCCAGGAAACTGCTCAATAGCAGGACAGAAGCTGCCCCTGAGCCTTGTGGTATGTCCTTTCAGGCTTTTGTATCTTCCACCCGATGGTGGGGAAGCGGGGGTAGGGACAGGAGAATGAATCTCCAGGGTAAATGGGGTCTTTGATTACACTGGCTGCTTCACTGAGGCAGCGAGAAGTTTACACTGAACCTACAGAGGGAAGGCTGCTTTCTGTGATGTGGCGAGCTGCGATTTCTTCCAGAGCAGTTGCCATACCAAGTCGTAATGGATACTTTCTGTGCATCGATTAAAAAATATGGTGGCAGTCAAAAGGATCATGCCAAGTTTCTTTCACCTCCTGAGGAAGTAGAGACGTTGGTGAGTTTTCTTGGCCGTAGCGTTAACATGGTTGGACCAGGACAGGCTATTGATAATGTTCAGTCAGAGGAACTTGAAGCTCTCAACCGCTTTGACCTCAGCACCGTTAACGTAAACAGGAGTTTGTAAACCGCCCCCTTTTCTAAAGTCAATGACCAGCTCTCTTGCTTTGCTGACATTGAGGGAAATGTTGTTGTCAGGATACCATATCACTAAGCTCTCTATCTCCTTCCTGTACTCACTAATCGTATTTTACGTCCCACTGCAGTGGTATCATTTGCAAGCTTGCAGATGGAGTTGGACCTATTGCCTTGTGGCATACGGTGCTTGTTGCTCTTTCCTATATTACAACATAGAACATAGAATAGTACAGCACAGTACAGGCCCTTTGGCCCACAATGTTATGCTGACCCTCAAACCCTGCCTCCCATATAACCCCCCACCTTAAATTCCTCCATATACCTGTCTAGTAGTCTCTTAAACTTCACTAGTGTATCTGCATCCACCACTGACTCAGGGAGTGCATTCCACGCACCAACCACTCTCTGAGTAAAAAACCTTCCTCTAATATCCCCCTTGAACTTCCCACCCCTTATCTTAAAGCCATGTCCTCTTGTATTGAGCAGTGGTGCCCTGGGGAAGAGGCGCTGGCTATCCACTCTATCTATTCCTCTTATTATCTTGTACACCTCTATCATGTCTCCTCTCATCCTCCTTCTCTCCAAAGAGTAAAGCCCTAGCTCCCTTAATCTCTGATCATAATGCATACTCTCTAAACCAGGCAGCATCCTGGTAAATCTCCTCTGTACCCTTTCCAATGCTTCCACATCCTTCCTATAGTGAGGCGACCAGAACTGGACACAGTACTCCGAGTGTGGCCTAACCAGAGTTTTATAGAGCTGCATCATTACATCGCGACTCTTAAACTCTATCCCTCGACTTATGAAAGCTAACACCCCATAAGCTTTCTTAACTACCCTATCCACCGGTGAGGCAACTTTCAGGGATCTGTGGACATGTACCCCGAGATCCCTCTGCTCCTCCACACTACCAAGTATCCTGCCATTTACTTTGTACTCTGCCTTGGAGTTTGTCCTTCCAAAGTGTACCACCTCACACTTCTCCGGGTTGAACTCCATCTGCCATTTCTCAGCCCACTTCTGCATCCTATCAATGTCTCTCTGCAATCTTTGACAATCCTCTACACTATCTACAACACCACCAACCTTTGTACCGTCTGCAGTGCCTATTGCTGTCACTAACCCAAGATGGAATATCCTTAAAGAGACATACATGCACTATATGAAGGCAGACAAAAGAGTTTCTGTAGATGCTGGAGATCTTGAACAACACACACAAAATGCTGGAGAAACTCAGCAGGTCAGGCAGCATCTATGGAGGGAAATATGCAGTCAATATTTCAGGCCAAGACCCCTCATCAGGATTCATCCTGATAAGTAGCTGCTGCCTGACCTGCTAAGTTTCTCCAGCAGTTTATGACTACATAAATGCATGCTTTTTCCCTTCCGTGGCACAAGGACATCCAGAATTACTGGAGAAGGAATATAGTTTCTCATCTTAATATCATTTTTGTTTCTACTCTTGACCACACCAAGCTCTATCTCCATGCAGCAGCTACATCCCCTGTGGATTTCTCAAAGGCCTCACTTTACCTTACATAGGTGTGGGGAAAGAGGAGGAAAATCAAGCATAATAAGGATGGAGCCCTTCACCAGAACTGCACTGTTGCCCTATTAATCAGTGAGGCTCAGACGCCTTCATGCCTGCTGTGAGAGTTCAGCCTGCAGTGAGATGAGAAGACTGAGACATTGAAAACTGGACCTACAAGATATGCTCGGGCATAACTTACATAAATTATTCTGGGTTTTAAATGTTACACACGTGCCTTTGCTGCCAATTCATCTTGAATCCAATATGACGGGTAATACACTTCTCCATAGTAATACGAGGCCAGTTAAGTGTTTAAACAGCTGGTTGTGCACTGCTGAATTTCTAGTCTGGACTGCTGTGAATGTAGGGATAGAAAAAAAAAGAATATAAACAGATCTTGCAAATACCAGTTAAGTTATTAATATTTCTGCGTGCAGAAGGACGCTATTGCAGATAGCAAATGGACTGTTTCCTGAGAAGACAGTGTGCCTCAGGATAATTCACTGGGCTGGCCACCTTCACCTCTACAACCAAGTTCTGTGGACAACACATCAGCCACCTGGCACAACGCACAATCGCTATTTAGCAAACCCAAAGAAACCGAAACTCTTTCAAGTTCCGGGACCGAATTAACTGAAACGCAGCACCAGACGTGAAAGAACCCACTACAGCTCTCCAGTTCCACAGCACAGTTAACTCCAGTGTTCCAGGATCTTAAAAATTTCAAGTCTCACCACAGCAAAATCAACATATAATAATTCTTACGGTCATTTTGGCTACAGGGCAAGAAGATCAGGCTCAGCGCTGACGGTTCCCAGATTGAAAAAGCTTACCGAAACCACATAGGCTCAAACACACAGAATAATTACTTTGAAGAGGTTCTGACCAACTTTTGTTTTTGCTAATCTGATCACTTCCATGAATCTGTCCTTTTAGCAAAGTAATCTGGCGGAGAATTTTAGTGGGTTAGGATATCAAACTGTTATAGGTCCTCCCAAATTGAAGCTATAGCCCATTCCAAGCAGGCTTATCACCATTGAGACAGTGGTAGGGGTGAGGCAGATTCACCAGATAGGAAGGGAGTCAGCAAGGGTTACATCCCCGCCTCTATTAGTGCCCTCTGTCAAAGGCACCAATTGGATGAGGGCATAAACTCACCTTTATTCATTTAGAGTGCTCACAAATGAAAAGATATTCAACTTTGACAACTGTCCCTGGAACTCTATATTGTTAAGAGATGCTACAAGGATGGAGAAGGAATGCACACCACTGGACATGCGCCATGCTGGGCTGCCCTTTGCCCTGCATTCACCGGCCCCAGTTTTCTTGCCGCTGTATTAGAGAGACAACTGGCATACTTCCAATTAGAGTCCATTTTCCCCATTCTGGAGTTGTGGACATCGGATGACACCAGGAGAGAATTCAGTTGCAAGTTCCTCCCATTATTGCATGGGCTGCCAACCTTGACTCTCAGATGGTGTTCTGGTGAAGTGCCACGTAACAGGCACACTAGCAAATCCAAAACCTGATGAGTTGAAGGATCAACAGAATTGAGACAAAAATGGGTAAGCAAAAGAAAGTAGGGCAATGGAGAAAGAATTAGATTTCCCAGACACTGATGTAAAGATCACTGTTCATATGATATAGACCAATGTCCTGATTCTGTATATAAAAGATATACTTTTGAAATTTTCAGAAGAGACAGATTTGGAAACATAGCAAACGGATGAACAAAGCCTTGCAAAAATAGGGCTGATTCATGGCAGACAAGGCATAATGGAGAGTAGGCATAAAGGGGGAAGAATGAAGAAAAAGAATTTTAAGTGGCTACAAAATTCAAGAGACCTGGTAGCTCAGATATACTTTAGAACAAGCTGAAGATACTACTTGGGATTATTATACTGGAGTATCAAGAGTACAAAGGTAGAATAATGCTGTGCAACTTCATTAATTCACAGGTTAGACCCCAAATGAGCACTCAGTTCTGAACTCTACACTGTAGGAAAGATATCAAGGCACTTGAAAGAGCACAAAAGAGAATTACTAGAAATTATAATATGGATGGGGGACTAGTTACCTGCAGAAATTAGGTAAGTAGGGATCAATCATATCTGCTCCAGGGACAACAAGGGCTTTGACAGAGATTGCAGAAAAATGAGAACTTTAAGTTGAAATACAATTGAATTTATTGCCAGAAAGGGTATTGTAAGAAGACACAATGGTAATTTTCAAATACTGTACAAATATCTGAAGAGGACAAGCTTGAAAGTCTACAAAAAATAGCAGCAGAGTGGAACTAACTGGATTGCTACCTGACAGGATTTGTACAGGTACAGTGGTATTCCTCCCTGTCTGTATGATGAGATGCTTTTGTCAATATTCTAAACTCAAGATATATCACTTAAGGCACAATTGAGTAGGAGAGAAAAAAAGAAAGGTAAGTTTACTAGTCTTTTCAAAGGACAGCCTGACCTTGCAACAGAGTGTAGAAACACTTGGGTACTTTACAGGTTCCAGGCAATTGAAGACATTGTCACTCAATCATATAACTTCCTGTACATTTCCAACAAATGCTTTTGAGTTGGTGAGAAGTATATTTTCTTTATTTGCAATCACTGTAATAAATAAAATTATTTACAAACGTTTGTAGTTATATTACACACACACAATGACTCAAACTACAGTACTCAAGTCAAGTTTATTGTCATTTAACTATATACAACATATAACGTACTGTATATAACCATATAATGTATACAGAAATGAAACAATGTTTTTCGGAACCAGGCAGCAAAAGAACTGACATTAAAGCAATTCATTAAAATGAAGGAGCCACCATATCCCAGAAGTTGTGGAAAAATAAAATCCTAATTCATAATATTTAAAAATATGCAAGTAACTTAGGTGACAAAAACACGTGCGGTGGATTTATGTCCTGGTTACAGATTTTTAAAAAAGATAGATAACATACAGGATGCAAGCTGCCAACCACTGGACTGATTTTAATCAGATTTCATGGTTGACCCGAAACCTGTTTTGTACAAATTAACTGCAGCATAAGACCACAAATAGCTGGCAACATGGCTACTTAGTGGATGATTTGCAGATGTGTTAGGTGACCAAAGGTGGGCATTTGCACCGTACCGCTGGCTTCCCAACTCACACAGAGCTCAAGAGGGAAGGAGAGAACCTAAGGATCAATCAAGGGGCTAGGACCATGCACTCCCTAGTGGTAGGGTTTATCATTCCATTGGCAAAGCCCTACAGTCGACTTTCCTCTTCTCTCTGGCATGGTTCACAGCTAAGGCACTCTGAGAGAATCCAACAAAAATAATCTCGTAAAGTCGTACAATAACAACTGGTTCCCACGTTTTAATCCTAATTGTGCTATTTATGATTAAAAAATAATTTTAGCCATACTTACTCTGTTTCAAACTGAACACAGTAGTGTCAAAAAAAAAATCAGAATCTGAATTAAAATTAATTTTAAACCAAAACGCTAAAGGAGAAAACATTTACTTGTTCTTTTTCTCATGACTAGCACAGACTGCTTAAGTTGGAATACATTAGCTTTTAATGAAGTGAATCACACAAGCCATCCAGGCAGCTCATTTTGCGCAATTGTTCACAGCTATTACCAGAAGCAATTACAAGGAGATACTGCAGTAATTGGAAAAGCTGGCAAGAGCCAGCAAAAATGGCAATAAATAAAAAATATTCAGCTTAATAAATTTCAAACAGGGACAAAAAAAACAAATCAACATAATTAGAATTAAGCTCCATCAGAAAAATAAAAAGGAAAAATGTAGGATTTTGCTAAATATATAAAAAAAAATTCCCCAATTCTCACCATAAAAGAGACAACTGTAAAGGTTGTACATCTCTCAAACTACCATTTCACCATACCACTCCACTTCAGCATTTATGCAATTCAGGAGATCTATAAATTCACAACAGTCCACAGTCAACTTCCAAATTAAACGACCAAGGAATAAAGATTGTAAAAATCAACATGCCATTCACTTCAACTTTGACAGATTTATTTATGACATGTTACAAACTTGCAGTCCATTGTGCAAGAGACTTCACTTAATCAGAATGTTCAAGGAGTCAAACTTAATTGATGGATAAGATCTTACGGTACAACACGTCAATATTGAAAATTGACTAACAGAGGCCTAAATGAAACAAGAAATAATGGCGAGGGAGCATGAAATATTGTCTTTAAAGGCCAATAAACCATCCAAATATGGGAACACAGAAAAATAATGAAATGTAGGAGTTTTGAAATTCTGGAAAATTTATTAAAATTATAATCATTGAGGTAAGGCTTCATTTCAACATAGTGGCAATACAGGGAGGAAGCAGCGTGCCACATACACAGCCCTTCCCAGCTGGAGCTTTATTATTTCATAAACTGGTGCTGCGCATGTTGTGATTTTGGGACCATCCAAGTGGTATGATTTTTAGATCAAATCCCATTGGTTACTGCAAGTCTGATGCTCTGCAAAAGCAGATCCTGTTGATCTCTTGACTTAAAATTAATTAGGTATATTAGGCAGTAAAACCACTGGTTCTTACTTGTATGGACTAGAATGAAATGTTAGTCACAGTGACAATGAATCAACTGATTGCTATTTAAAACGTAGCTAGGGAAAGAAAACTGTTGTTGTTACTGAACCTGGCCATTGTGCCTTCAGGTGACAAAGATGGTGAACTCAAACTTCCACAAAATAGAGTCAAACATCATGGAAGCAGGCCCTTCAGCCCATCAAGTGTACACTGTCAATCAAGTCCTAATTTACACAAATCTTACATTAATCCCATGATTATTCTCCCCATATTTTCATGAACACCCTCCAGATTCTACCACTCAAGTACATTCTTGGGCAGTTTACAGCAGCCAAATAACCTGCCAACCTACGCGTCTTTGCAACGTGGGAGGAAACCAGAGGGGAAAAAATGCACGGACACAGAGCGAGCAAGTAAACTCTACACAGTCAGCACCAGAGGTCAGGATTAAAACCTGGGTCTCGGGTGCAGTGTCGCTCAAGTACTCAGTGAGAACTCTGACCGAGCCAAAAACTCGGTTTCACAATCAGAGTGGAGAATGAACACTGGCTTTGCCATTGGCACCCACATCCCTTGAGCACATCAATACAATATCAACGCAAATTCTATCGTACAATACGAGAATCTGCTGAAGACATCCAAAGGATGGAATGCTTCTCAACAGATACCTCAGCACTAACTTCAGCAGGACCAACCCTGGCGTTTTCTCCTTTCTCCTATCTCCTATGCCTTCAGTGAGACTGCTGATGAGCTGTGAATGAGGAGGTTTTAGATGGAGTGCCCACAATCGATAATCCATTAAAATATATTTCACATAGAATCCTTCCAGTAGAGGCAATTTTCATCTCATCCTTCCACGTTGGATTCAAACTAACATCAGCCAATGTCTGTGGAACCACATATTCAAACTTAGTTTGCCTACCAACGCTGCCTCCACATCATCAACTATTTCCTCTCAGCCCCCAACCTTCTCTTAACAGTTCTTCTTGGCTAGAAATCCTGGATCCAAGAAGCCTTGTAAGGAAAGAGGAGATCCCTTGAACTGTCGGTCTGTGTCCTCCCCTCTATCTGCACTGTGAACACTTCTATAATAAAGTGCCCATTCTGGTAAGATCCTAAACAGGATGCCTGATGATAATCCTGGAGGGTGATGTGACCACTTTTATTATTTCTTTCTTCACACAAACACCTCGCACCTACATTGAGCTTCTCTCCCTGACAGAACAGCCAGAAAAGAAATTATTCTGTACAGAGAAACATGAAGATGTGACTATACAATTAAAAACAAATATTCTTTCGGGGGGGGGGGTTCCAAACATAAACCGGGTAAATAATGATTCACCAAAAAAAAACTAGTTTGAAGTTCTGGAAGTTAATTAAAAGTTTTTCAAATAAAATGCGTACAAGCTTATCCCTGAAGTGTCACGTGGCAGAATTTCCTGGCTCCATCTAATTAACTCACAACTTAGAAAAGGACATGTAATGAAGCAAAATTCAAATGTTTTCATTTTAATGCAAGAGCTCTGTCCCTTGTTCCAACTCAGTCAGTGCCGGTCTTAAGCCAACAGCTGAAGACATACAACAGGTGGTCAGAAACCCAATAGCCATTGAGTTAGTGGCAGACAGCAACGTCAATTACTCAACAACATCTGGCTTTCACTCGACGATCCCTTTAGGGTCAGAAAGAGAGACGTATTCAGGGACCAAGCACAGATGGGAGGCTTAGTAAATCTAAACAAAATTGGGAACCAATCGGCAGGGATTAAACACACACTTCCTTGACTCTCATACCTCACAATCTCAATGTTCTTAACCAGCAGAGATTGTGTGCTTCATATCTGATCAGTTTGCCAGTTGTTTCTATATAAAAAAAGGATGTGGGTCTATAAAGTGGCAATAAAGTTCTGAAATTGTGCTAGGGTTTACCCATTCCATTTTATGCTCAGTTTCTACTTAACACAACAACTAATCACATAAAGATTTTGCTTCTGCTGGATGGAGGTGGAGATTGCAGCTGTATCGGATTTTCAAGGGGTGATCTTTTCTCCAATAACCTGTCACACCCAAGTTACTGAGCAGCAATGTCAAGTTATTCCTTGTGATGAGGATCACGTCCAATTTCTAGATTGCCCTGAAGTCCATCCAGGACTCACTGCAGAGCAACCAAGAGGTTATGCCAAATGCTATATGAAGGGTCCCAGACTAAAAACTTTAACTATTTCTCTTTCCATAGTTTCTCCAATTAGTGTAGTTTATTGATATCATCCTAAGTGCCATTGCTGGCCAGGACCATAAAGCTAGTACAGGCTGGGGTCAAAGGCCGGGACTTCGGTCAGTACTCTTGCTGCTCAAGTGCCAAATCAGGAAGTAAACTCCCTCAAGAGGAGGGTTATTGACTTGGTGAAATATAATTTGGGGGGGAGGGAAGCATCAAATTAAATTATTCAAAGAATAAATATCCTCCCATTGTATCAGATCCTTTTCATTGGCTATTGTGTGGGAGCAGATTTTCAGATTTACTAAATGGGAAGATTTTCCATTTATGATCTAGTTATCTATTCTCTTCTAAACAGAGGCAGGAAACAGCTGAATTTAATGCCTGTCTTAGCTTCTTCTTCAGTCTCTAACTTTGATAACAATGACACAAACAGCATGTAGTAGATTTTACTGAATGCCCTTAAATCTGATTTTAAAAATGAATGGTCTTCACAAATGCAGGGAAAAAAGGCAGAAACTAGGTTAGGGTTGAAAGTTCACAAAGGCAGCTTAAATGTTGCCTGATGAGTCAAGAAAGGTGGAAGAATTCAGGAAATACTATGGGGATTAAATGCAAGTGGGGTTGAGGTAACAAACCATTCATGACCCTGGTGAATATAAGTGCAGACAAATGGCTGAGTCCTGTTTCTTATAGCAACACACACAAAATGCAGGAGGAACTTAACTGGCTAGACAGCATCAAAGGAGGGAACTATTAAGTCAATGTTTCAGGCTGATACCCTTCAGCAGGACCAGATGAAGCTTTAATGAGTCCCAAATGAAGGCTCTCAGCCTGAAACGTCAACTGTCTATACCCATCCATAGATGCTGCCTGACCTACTGAGTTCTTCCAGCATTTGAGTGTGTGTGTGTGTGTGTGTGTGTGTGTGTGTGTGTGTGTGTGTGCGCGCACACGCGCGCACACATTGCTGAAGATTTCCAGTATCTGCAGAATTTCTTATGTCTCCTATTTCTTGTACAGGCCGACCTTCACTAATCCGACTACCTGTAATCCGGTTCCTTCGATAATCCGGCACTGATTCTGCTTAATGTGATCCTTCTGTAATTCGGCATTTTCACTAATCCGGCACTCCTCAGGTCCCAATGGTGTCGGATTAGTGAAGGTCGACCTGTACTTATTTGGACCCTTCTACTAGACCTCCATTCTATAAGATCATGCTGATCTCTCACCTCAGCAACATTTTTCTGCTTTCACGCCATGCCCAAAAATGTCCTTTGTATGAACATTTTTCAATTTTTAAATTTAGTGACTATGGCTCCAATGAAAATTCCAAAGGATTCCACCCTCTGGATTAAGAAATTGCTTCTCATTTCTAACCCGATTAACTGGCTCCTATTTTGAAACAGTGACCACTGGTTCTAGACGTGCCAAAAAAACAACTCTGCAGCTCTCCTGACGCCCTGGAAGAATTTTATACATTTGAAGCAGTTCTCATTTCCATATTAACTGTACTAAAACCCTGAACCCTACATTAATTAGATCCTGGCAGGTATTGGCAAGTATGAAACTTCAGACTTTAAAATTATAAGTTTACAATCAAATACTTTATTGTAATACAAAATACCAATAAATAAAAAGTGGATCACTTCCCCCAATATTAGCATTCATTTAAGTAGGAGTAGTCAAGCCTGCAGATGGAATATTCACACAGAAACATCTAATTTTAATGAAAACTGGATTTGATGACTTCATTCAAAAGATATTAAAAAGTTGATCCGGCAACTGATTAGGGTCACGAGTACCCAAGAGAGCTTTTCTTGCTGTTTAGCAAGTCTCATTTAGGTTTTACATATGAAGTCTGACTACAAGCGACTGCATTTTTAAAATGTTAAATGTCTCCTTAAATAAATCAGCTTCAGAAATGCAGAAAATGTAATTTTATCCGTCCCCAGTATATTTTCAGAGAAGGCACAAAAAACTGGCAAAATTAATTATACAGTGAACATTTTTTTTTATCTGCACCGAGTTAACTGATCTCAGTCATTAGGCAAGTGCAAATTTATTTAGCACTTGGAACATAGAACAGTACACCACAGGAAAAGATTCTTCAGCCCACAGTGTCTGTGCTGACCATGATGCCAATGTAAGCCCACGTGCCTGCATCAGGTTCATATCCTATTTCCTGCCTGTTCTTGCATCTGTGTATATGCTTTTCAAGCATTTCTACTGTATCTGCTTCTACTGTTTTTCCTTCTGTGCAAAACAACTCCTGGCTTGTTATTTTGCAACTTATTAGTAAAATATCGTTTACTGCTAAATTGTCTCTGCTCTGCTTTTGGGTTCAGCCGCCTCCAACGTTATCTGACAGGATGAGTGAACCAACGACTGACCCAGCAGAGTACACTTGCCTAAAGGATGGCGTCCGTTGACAGCAGCACACGTTCCTGAAGCAGTACGAAATCATTGGTCATCTGCTCGACACTCTCAACCAGCTCTCTGTCTTGATACAGCAACCCCGTGCCAGTGAACCTCCTCCCTCAGAATCCCTAATTCCCATGCCGGAATCTCCAACCTGATGTCATAAGTTTCTCTCCTAGTTCGTCTTGCACTTTGAAAGCTCCAGCCATCTCTGTATTCTACAAATCAATCCAAGATCGCCTTCGTCATCTCTCTCCTGTCTGAGGAAGCTCTGACCCGGGACAATGAAACCACCATCTACAATAAATACGAGAATTCAGTCCTGAGGTGCGCCAGTTTTTGACTATTTGGGAAGTGGAATGGGGACAGTGGATTGGACACTTCGCCTGCGTCAAGGCTCACACTGGGTGCTGGATGACACCGGGGAATTCAGGACCCTCGTGGTAGACTGCGAAGGGAATGCAGAAGCACTGCCAGCCCATTACCATCACGGCCTCTCGGAGTGCTTGAACAACGAGCTGTCTAATCAGGAGAAGCCCCATCACTTTGGACTTCCGAATTGACAATCGTCTCATGGAATGGCCCTCCAGATCTTCAGCCAGAACCACAGTTCCATTCCCAGAATCATTTCAGCACGCAGTACCTCGTCATTAACACCTCCAGAACTCATATAGATAGGGGAAGCTCTCTTAATCCCCGCCCCAAGAGTGTGAGCGTCGGTGGAGAGGCAACTTGTGCCCTTATTGCAGAGCCACTGATCACCCACGCAACAAATGCCCACTCCTTCCAGGAAACGGCAGCACCAGGTACAGACGAGAAGCCATCTATCTGGTAAGCCCTTCCCAGCCCCTCATTCCAGCACCAGAGCTTGACTCACTCTCTCTGACCTCCCCACACCCTGACAGCTCTACGCACACAGGAAGATCTGGTAGAAAGGCAACTTTCTGGACCGGACTTTGTGTGTGTAGCTTGGACTCCATACTGAGCCTAACTCTCTCATCCCTACTGCATCGCGGCCATTGACAGATGTTCCTTGGGGTCTGGGTTGGTTAGAGGGCATACAGAGCCTGTGCACCTGAGCATCTGAAAGCTCCATGTGTCCATCCAATTCCTCCTGATCAACTCACCCAACACTCCTCTCATCTTGGGTTACCACTGGCTCTCCACTCATGACCCACACTTCACCTGGTCATCCAGTTCACTGCTGAGTTGGGGACCCACTTGCCGGACTACCTACCTGTAACCTCAGTTGACTTCACACCGTAGATCCTTGGAGACGGAGGAAACCGTCGACCTCACCAATCTAGCACAGGAATTCCATGACTTAGCCATTGCCGTCAGTAAAAGTAAAGCCAGCACCCAGCTGCCTCATGGACCACACGACTGTGTGATCCACCTCCTCCTGGGCACCACCCCTCCATGAGGCCGTCTGTTCTCCCTCTCTCCTCCTGAGACCAAAGCCATGAATGACTACATTGCCAAAGCGATATAGCATGGCTTCATTTGACTATCTCAGTCAGTCCAGCCACTGCAGGATTCTTCTTTGTCAAAAGGAAAGATGAGAGTCTCTGTCCCTGCATTGACTACCATGGACTTAACAAAATCACCATTACACTCCATCCCCTTGATAGATAGTGTGTTCAGAACACTCTAATCTGCACCAAACTGGATCTACGGAGCACGTACCGCCTGATCCGCATCCGCCAAGGGGATGAGTGGAAGATGACATTCATAACACCCTCTGGCCACTATGAATACATAGTGATGCCTTCCGGACTTTCCAACGGTCCAGCCATTTTCCAAGCCTTCATCAACAAGATCTTCCGAGACATGCTACACAGGTATGTGTTCATCTGTCTCGACGACATCCTCATCTTCTCCAAGGACCCTCAAGACCACATCTGGTTATCTGTTCATTTCTTCAGCGTCTCCTTAAAAACCAGCTGTACTGCAAGTTAGAAAAATGCCAGTTCCACATCCCAGTCATTTCCTTTCTGGGTTACGTCCTTTTACCCAAGGCATAACCATGGACCCAGAGAAAGGGTGGGCCATTATTGACCGGCCCTGACTATGCTCCTTCAAACAGCCACTGCACTTCAGGGGTTTCTCCAGCCTCTACCACTGTTTCACCAGGAACCACAGCCAAATCACCACTCCTCTCACCTCACTCACCGTTACCTATCCTCACAGATAAACCAATTTTCTGCTGAGGACCATGCTTTCGAGGAGCTCAAGAGATGTTTCACCACTGCCATCCAAACCCCTCCAGACCTTTTATGGTAGAGCTGGATGCATTTGACGCTGGCACTGTGGCCATCCTCCCCTGCAAGGACCTGAAGAGAAGACACACCCTTGTGCCTTCTCACACAAGTTCAACTCTACACAATGCCGCTATGGAGTAGGAGACAGGGGCTACTTGCTATCAAATTGGCCTTGGAGGAATGGAGACCTTGGTTGATGGGAAACGCTGAGGGGTGTTCTGTCAGGCTGGCATAGGCAGGCACCTTCCAGTCTCCACCCATCTAACAGGAGCCACCTGCCATTCATTTCCAACTCATCACTTGCAGCCTATTTAAGCCCAGCTCTCATCCACAATCCTTGTTCGCTCATCAACCCAGCCAGCCTCAACCAGTTGATCATAGCCTTTAGTTACCTTGCTGTCTTGTCGGGTTAAGTATCTGTTCTCTCTTGTTTTGTGGCCCCTCGTGGCTTGTTATTTTGCAGTTTATTAATAATATTGTTTTACTGCTAAATTGTCTCCACCACTCTGCTCTTGTGTAAAGCTTCCTCTACATTTCCTGACAGCAGTAACCAATTCCAAAGATGTATAAAGATATATTGTGTTGGCGCGTGGCCAAGTGGTTAAGGTGTCCGCCTAGTGATTTGAAGGTCGCTGGTGTTGTGAACTTGAGCAAGGCACTTAACCACACATTGCTCTGCGACGACACTGGTGCCAAGCTGAATGGGTCCTAATACCCTTCCCTTGGACAACATCGGTGGTGCGGAGAGGGGAGACTTGCAGCATGGGCAACTGCTGGTCTTCCATACAACCTTGCCCAGGCCTGCGCCCTGGAAACCTTCCAAGGTGCAAATCCATGGTCTCACGAGACTAACGGATAACTATTATTATAAAGATTATTCCATATCTGAAAATGTAATTTTAGGATTTGTTGGAGAGATGTGCATGAAACAGTGAAAATATTAGAATGACTGGCTCATCAATATGCTTGAAAGAGGGTAACTTGCCATCCCAACCTAAATAAGTATGCACGTGCACTGTTTCTACATTATAAAGATTACACAAGGCCAAGTGTCACTGACTTGACGAATTATTTCTGCTTGTTGCTATACAGATACTGCCTAACATGACAAATACCTGTAACATTTTCTACTGGGAACAAAGAAAAAAACAAGATGGAATAACTGAATCTACAATTTATGCTTTAGACTGAGAAATGTTCACATCATTAAATGTTTACACTTCAGTTTGGTCAATGTTTATCCAGATTAATGCACTGTATGAATCAATAGCTGATAGTACCAAGGCATATGTCATTGTGTAGTCTGTACATTAAAATGAATAATTGAGAGTTCTAACTGAAATATAGCAGCAGAGAGCAGAATATTATCCAAAATTACTTCAATTTGGTGAAGGCCTATGGACAAAGCTATTGGAACAAAATACATTGATGCCCAGTAATTTTTTTAAACAAAGAGTATGAAGATCAAGACGTGATATAGCCCATTCAGATAGACTCAAAGTGGGAAATACAGTGGATTCCAGTTAATTGGGCCATCAGTTAATTGGATCAGCCACTTGTTTGGGACAATTATGATTCTATGCATGTAGGTCAATGGCACTAGGTAAATTAATGGTTCGGTATGGGCCAGTTGGGCCAAAGGGCCTGATTCTGTGCTGCAGTGTTTGATGCCTCTATAACCATACCTTAAAGAACAAAAACTAATCCAGAAAGTAGCCAGGATTCCCTTTGTTTGTTTGGAACACTATACCACCTAACTGGGGCAGGAGACTGCTGCTGAAGATTTTCTAACTAGTGTTGGTCATGTGCATTTGTGTGGCTGTTAGATACTACACCATGTTTAGAACACAGAACATAGAAATCTACAGCACACTACAGGCCCTTCAGCCCACAATGTTGTGCCGACCATGTAACCTACTCTAGAGACTGCCTAGAATTTCCTCAGCGTATAGCCCTCTATTTTTCTAAGCTCCATGTACCTATCTAAGAGGCTCTCAAAAGACCCTATTGTACCTGCATCCACCACCACTGCCAGCAGTGCATTCCACGCACCCACCACTTACCCCGACATCCCCTCAGTACCTACTTCCAAGCACCTTAAAACTATGCCCCTCGTGTTAGCCATTTCAGCCCTGGGAAAGAGTCTCTAGCTACCCACACAGTCAATGCCCCTTATCATCTTATACACCTCTATCAGGTCACCTTTCATCCTCCATCGCTCCAAGGAGAAAAGGCCAAGTACACTCAACCTATTCTCATAAGATACGCCCTCCAATCCAGGCAACATCCTTGTAAATCTCCTCTGCACCCTCTATAATATCCACATCACTAACTGTTTACAGTGAACAGTTTTTAAACAGTGTGTGCTTGTGTTTAAAAAGCAGCGATTTTTGTCACTGATATTTGGCGAGAATAAGCCGTAAGACAATTCAGAACCGTTTTGTTCACTGCGGTTTCAAGCATTCAGGCTTGGAGATGCAAGAAACGACCAGGAGTGAAAATTAAACAATTTCACTACTTCAACAAGTTAGGAATTTGAAGGTATCAACAATCATCTTGAATGTTACAATGAAAATGAAGATATGGAGGATGAAATCATTGATAGCATTGTATGAAGTTAGTCCATTATCTACACTAGGTGTCTGCACTGATTTTGTTCATTTACAGTTAATCAAAAGAACGCTCCAGCGTACACTAGATGTATTTCCCTGTTGATAACTATTAGGAATTAATTCACAGTTGTATAGTACCGTAGTAGTATTGATAGTGTTCTAATTTGTTCTGTATTTCATTTAAATGCACAATTTGTTACTCAGTTAAATGGTAGTTTCGCAAACACGAGAATATCTGCAGGTGCTAGAAATCCAAAGTGCCACGCTCAAAATGCTGGAGGAGCTCAGAGGACAGGCAGTATCTATGGAAGACAGTTGACATTTCAGGCTGACACCCTTCATGAGGACTCCTTGTTAAACGGTAGCTTGTATTTTTAAACCTTTTTAACTATTTCCATGAAACTTTAGCTAATTGGGGCAACCGTTTAATTGAGCCAAAATGTACTGGTCCCGATGTGTCCCAATTAACCAAAATCCACTGTATTAACATAAACGCTAAATTAAGACTTCAGTGTCAGAACTAACTAAGCTTATTCATGTGGTTTCCTTGCTCATTTATTGACATTTCAAATGACAGCCAATTCATACAAAAGCAGCTGCCCAAATTGTGGATGCAAATACAAGCAAAGTTCCCCAAGTTATAACTGGAAATGAGGTTTTGATACTAGAAGTTAGCAGACTTTAGAGGCAGCTTGGTGACAGGAGGGTCAATCAGGCAGACTGTTGAAATCCTTGAGTTAGTTGCACCCAACCAGGCAAACTGGGATTGATCTATCCCAATACGGACTTGTGCATTGTCATAGTAACACTCAGAAAAACTAAGCTAGTCCAGTTGAATTCCTTATCCAGAATTTGGTCATAGTAACAGTGCTGAATGTTAAAAGGAAGGAAGCCCATATCTTTCCTAGTCAAGTGCCTGAAACTCACATTGTACATCAACGATTTGGATTATGGAATAGATGGCTTTGTGGCAAAGTTTGCTGATGATACGAAGATAGGTGGAGGGGCCGCTAGTGCTGAGGAAACAGAGTCTGTAGAGAGACTTGGATAGATTGGAAGAATGGGCAAAGAAGTGGCAAAGGAAATACAATGTTGGAAGGTGAATGGTTATGCACTTTGGCAGAAGAAATAAATGGGCAGACTATTATTTAAATTGGGAAAGAATTCAAAGTTCTGAGATGCAATGGGACTTGGGAGTCCTTGTACAGGATACCCTTAAGGTTAACCTCGAGGTTGAGTCGGTGGTGAAGAAGGAGAATGCAATGTTGGCATTCATTTCGAGACAAGTAGAGTATAGGAGCAGGGATGTGATGTTGAGGCTCTATAAGGCGCTGGTGAGACCTCACTTGGAGTACTGTGGGCAGTTTTGGGCTCCTTATTTAAGAAAGGATGTGCTGACATTGAAGAGGGTACAGAGAAGGTTCACTAGAATGGTTCCGGGAATGAGAGGGTTAACATATGAGGAACGTTTCTTCGCTCTTGGACTGTATTCCTTGGAGTTTAGAAGAATGAGGGGAGACCTCATAGAAACATTTCGAATGTTGAAAGGCATGGACAGAGTGGATGTGGCAAAGTTGTTTCCCATGATGGGGGAGTCTAGTACGAGAGGGCATGACTTCAGTATTGAAGAGTGCCCATTCAGAACAGAAATGCGAAGAAATTTTTTTAGTCAGAGGGTGGTGAATCTATGGAATTTGTTGCCACGGGCAGCAGTGGAGGCCAAGTCATTGGGTGTATTTAAGGCAGAGACTGATAGGTATCTGAGTAGCCAGGGCATCAGAGGTTATGGTGAGAAGGCAGGGGAGTGGGACTAAATGGGAGAATGGGTCAGCTCATGATAAAATGGCAGAGCAGACTCGATGGGCCGAATGGCTGACTTCTGCTCCTTTGTCTTATGGTCTTATATAAAAGCCTCGTTAGTGGACATCATAACATCACAGTAATAATCAGAAATCCCTTTTCACAGTGTTGTCTCCCAAGTTGTACCACTCCTCAATGTCTTGAGTGGTACAACTTTGAGTAGCTTTGAACCAAATTCTTCAGCAGAAATAACACAAAGCTCTAGAATTTACAAATGTTAAACATGTATACCCATGACAGTGAACTTTCTGGTCTAGGATGATTGCTCTTTTTCCCAGGTATTATTCGTCTTCAGTTTAAACCTAGACACAGACGGCATGTCAGTATGCAGATATCTTCATTAAACAATGCTGTTGAAAGCTGTTGAATCCATTTTGCAGACTTGGACATTTGATTGCAGAATATTCTCTTTTCCTCCACCTTGCAATTGAAAAGTGTTTGATTCTACGAGACAATAGACAATAGACAATAGGTGCAGGAGTAGGCCATTCGGCCCTTCCAGCCAGCACCGCCATTCACTGTGATCATGGCTGATCATCCATTATCAGTATCCAGTTCCTGCCTTATCCCCATAACCATGGATTCCACTATCTTTAAGAGCTCTATCCATCTCTTATGCAGAGAAACACGAGTGAGAAACAATTTCTGTCTGGTTTCCTGGGTTGCCACTCAAAGCCCCACTACATCACCTTCTGAAACGCCGCCAGATCCTAGCCATCACTGTCTGCTCCCCACCCACCCCTGCTACAGATGGAGTGGATTAAAATACTGATCCATAACTTTCTTTGCTTATAATTTACTTATCCAATGATTGCAAGGGCCCCACTAACCTTTACTGAGTGACAATGAACTTTAAGTTGTTGAGACAATGACTAAAACAATTGTTTTCCCACGCTTTTGTGCCTCTCCAAGGTACACTAGAATTGCTATACAATGGTGTTAAACAAGGTCCCATTGGCCTTGCCAAGAAATGATATTGGTATTGTTCCTTCTCATGCCTTGCGGCACATTGGGCAGCAGTCTTTGCCATTTCCTTAGCATTTGTCTGTTTTTTTTTACAAAGTCAACTTATGAGCTCGACACTCAACCCAGCATAGATGGAAAGCCATATTTGAACCCAGGACCATTTGCCTTAAAAGTCTAGTGCTGATGCCACTACACCACCAGCATTGCTGCTTGTAGGACTTGGTTATTCCCATTGTCTATTACACTCCTTGTTGTACAACTATGATTAAAAATAATACAGACACTTTAGCAAGTCAAGAGGTTTTGTAAGATGCCAGATAGATTCAAAATTTTTTTTTAAATTCAATATACAAGCCTGATATGCTGCACAGTTTCTGCTCTAAAGTTAGCAGTACAAGCAATTTAACATGCTCCATTATTTGCAAGAACTGAATGGACAAATGGTAAACCATATGTACACAAAATACATTCTTCAGTATGTCCATCACCTTACAGAACCCCTTTCCAACCTGCCTTTCTTGTTTCCTGTCCAAAGATATCAACTTTTGCACATCTTCAGTTCCTGTACCAACTCCTCACGTGACATGGCCTCTCAAACTTCAATTCAGACCAGCTCCAAAATGGCAAGTACATAGTTGATGAAGACATCACGAGATCTGGGAAGCAAACCCTTTGGACCTTCAGCTGGTTGGCAGAATGTCCTTCTAAAAAAATAATGATGTCAGCCTCCCCAAACCCCTCTCTCCAAAATACACCAGCCAACCTGATCACAACCCATTCATTCTCTAATGCCTCACACGCCTCCCTAAACCAACTAGATGACAACCAATCCAACAACAGGAGAGGAAGACCATTTTCCAAACTTAACGTGCACAGATTTTGGTGTGGTCAGCCAACAGCTAAAAGGGAGGGTCCACTTTAGTCAATATTTTTGAGTGAGCAAGTTTTCAACCATGTCATCACATGCAAAAGCCAAATGGATACCAGATACTGTTCCTCTGGAAACTAGAAGGAAAGATAATCTGTGGCCTTAATAATTCCTTCTAATGCCCTTGTTTCTTAATTGTCAACTCTGACTGGATATGCCCTGGTGGTATCTCACACAATGGAGACATGAAATGACGAGCAAGCCTACAGAAGGCACCAGGCAAGAACAGGAGGTAGACATTAGGTTGTTTTCAGGTAATATTAAAAACACTGCATGACCTCCAAATACTTGTGTCCACTTTCAACAATACATTATTGCAAATGTGTGAATAGCTCTGCCAAAGCAACAGTCTCCCACCTGTCTCAAGCAGTTTCCAAAATCTTGGCTTTTACACAGAAACTTAGTTATTGCAGATTATTTTTAATGTTTATATCCCAAGGCACCATGCATACTTGCATGCGATGCTGTTTTTAAATGATATACTTGGTTGGATATTGCAGTTTATATGCACGGGTAAAGCTCCATTTCTGTTCCAAGTTCACAACACCTTTTATTGAAGTGACAATTCCATTTCCCACACCTCCCATCTTTGTGGCCATGGCAACCACGAAGTGCCAATATTATATTGAACTCTAGATAGCTTCTTGCTGTCATCACACCCACTGGGAATGAGGCCCAGACTGCATCAAATTTCTTTCACAGCACAGATTCAAGCTCATGCTTCAAAGACAAAAGAGCTGCACGCCAATGTAACAGATTATGTATAGCATTTCAATATTCTGGTCACAGGCAAGTACACAAAATACCTCATGGTCATTTGGTAGATCATGGCATTGAGATCTCAGAATGGTCTAATATTTTTTTTCATTATTCAATTTCAGCTGGAGGAAATGCTGGCAAGCTCAGGATTTCTTGTCCATTCTCAACTACCTTTGAGAAGGTATTTGGTAGCCATCACATTAAAACACTGCAGTCTTTCTGGTGAAGACACCACGTAGGGTAGAGAATTCTTGAATTTAAAGCAGAAATGGCAATAATTTTCCACAAAGCATTGGACTTGGAGGGGAACCTGCCAGTTGTGATGAGATCATGTTTTGAGATCAGTTTTTTTTGAGAGTGAAATGGTTCTATCACGGCACCTTGATGATTAACTGCAATACATTTAATAGATGGTACACATTATAGACAAGGCGTATTGTTGGTAGAAGAGTGAATGTTTATGGTGATACAATAGTTGCCAATCAAGAGAACTGCTTTTCTGAGATGACGTTGAGTATACAGTGGTTAGATCTCATCTAAACTTGTCATCCTTTTAAAATTTTAAGACTTTAATCAAATTACTTGAGGTTTAAATAAAAACTGAAATCTTTTAAGGTGTTCAGGTTAAGGGGTGGCATGGTAACATAGTGGTTAGCACATTACTTTACAGCACCAGCAATCATCGGCCGTGGTTGAATTCCAGCTGCTGCCTGGAAGGAGCTTGTATGTTCTCTTCTTGACCACGTGGGCTTCCTCCAGTGCCCTCTCACGTTTCAAAGGGTTAATAAGTTGTGGGCATGCTATGTTGGTGCCAGAAGCATGGTGACACTTGTGGGCTGCCCAGCACGATCCTCGCTGATTTGATTTGAGGCTAAACCAACACATTTCACCGGATGGTTTGACATTTCAATGTACAGTACATGGATGATAGAAAAACCAGGAGGGAAGGGTTAGATTGATCGTGGAATAGGTTAAAAGATCAGCACAACATCATGTGCCAAAGGGTCTGTACTGTGCTATAATGTTCTAAGCTCTATGTGACAAATAAAGCTAACTTTTTAACCATGATCTAAGTTGCAGAAATATTCTGAACTAAAATTATTTTTGTTGAACACTTCTGACCCACTTTCAAAGATTCAATATTACAAACCAAGTATGGAAAACGGAACAGTCTACAATGAGGGCTCAGCAACTACAAAGTGGCACGCTTCCTCTTGGAATGAATAACCTTGTGATAGCAGCCTAGATCTATTTGCATTGGCTAGAGCTTTGTGACCTTGCTATGAACCCTGAGGGATATAGACTAAGACACTATTCACCATCTTTTCTCACCACAGGCTTCATTTCTGCTCATTGTAAGGTGTTAAGACACTTAATATTGGTCTTGCCCTAAATACAGTTCTCAGAAGTTAATGGTCTTCAAGAAATAATTGGCCCCTAACTAACACATGAAGATTGCTTTCAGCTGTTTGAATACACAGTCCAAACAAGTACATGAATCAAATCCGTGGCTCATCACCCCAACATATTTATCAACAACAAAAAAATTGCCTTTGCATGGAACTATTAATAAAGCGTTCTAAGGCACTTAACAGAATTACTACCAAACGAAAGAAGATCTGTATCATTAACACTGAAAGTACTGACCGAAGGTTCATCCATAAATCCCTATGAGATATCCCTGCAATCCAGTTACTGTGCAGCATCACAGTTGTTAATAATTACTTTCTTTGAATGGGTTTTTTCCATCATTTCTTTACTCACAGTATTTTCATTCCAGTAGTTCTATAATCCATCTTTGTATGCAAGACATGCTTCCAGAAATCCCAAAAATCTAGGAAGTGTCGTCAAGGCAGTGGTGACTATGTTGTGGGAGCCATTGGAGGAGAGAGGACTAATGCACTATTTTAACAAGTTTTTCACCTTTAGACACCTGCAGATACCCACAAGGCCAGTATTTATCATCCACCATTGTGAGCCACACTCATGTCACAACAATCCTTCTGATGAAGGTGGTCACACGTTACTTTTTCAGAGAGTTCCACCATTTAAATTGAACTCAATTAAGGGCTAGCGATATATTTAAAATTTAGGATGGTGAGCGGCTTGGAGGAGAAGCTGTCAGTGGTAGGGTTCTCTAACACCTGGTGCCTTGTTTGATTTTTCCACACCTGGTGTGTAATATTGAATCTTTGAAAACGGGTCAGAAGTATTCTATAAAAAGAACTTTGCCCTTCTGCCTGCGAGAGATCACAGGTCAACAGTGAGTCCGAGAATGTTGTTGATGAGGCTGCGAAGAATGGTAAGGTTACTGAACGTCAGGGACTGGTGGTTAGGCACTCTTTTGTTGAAGGTGGTCACTGCCAGTGCAAATGCTACATTAGGGAGTTTTTAAAAATCTTCTTAAAAATGTTCTGCAGTTAATGTTAAACAGCTAATCCTACAAATTCACAACAATGATCACTTTTACTGCAAATCCTTTTAATAAACAGTCCGCAAGCATGGAACCATTCTCCATATCAGAGCCTTTACGACTGATGATCAGAGCTCCAAATACTTCATACCTGAAGAGAGATAAATTAAAGCCCCATAATCTTCCCTTTATCGGGATCGTGGGGTCAACAATGAACAAAAAATAAAGAAGAACAGCCATTCCAAATGTAGCAAAAAGTTTCTTATAGAACCTGAAACATGAACGCAATTTCCACTGGTGTTGCCTGACCTACTGAGTTTTTACAGCACCTGCTCTTTTATTTCAAATTATCAGCATTTATTGCTTACAACACACATAGAAGTTGCTGGTGAACGCAGCAGGCCAGGCAGCATCTCTAGGAAGAGGTGCAGTCGACGTTTCAGGCCGAGACCCTTCGTCAGGACTAACTGAAGGAAGAATGAGTAAGGGATTTGAAAGTTGGAGGGGGAGGGGGAGATCCAAAATGATAGGAGAAGACAGGAGGGGGAGGGATGGAGCCAAGAGCTGGACAGGTGATTGGCAAAGGGGATACAAGAGGATCATGGGACAGGAGGTCCGGGAAGAAAGACAAGGAGGTGGGGGGGGGACCCAGAGGATGGGCAAGGGGTATATTCAGAGGGACAGAGGGAGAAAAAGGAGAGTGAGAGAAAGAATGTGTGTATAAAAATAAGTAGCAGATGGGGTACGAGGGGGAGGTGGGGCATTAGCGGAAGTTAGAGAAGTCGATGTTCATGCCATCAGGTTGGAGGCTACCCAGACGGAATATAAGGTGTTGTTCCTCCAACCTGAGTGTGGCTTCATCTTTATAGTAGAGGAGGCCGTGGATAGACATGTCACAATGGGAATGGGATGTGGAATTAAAATGTATGGCCACTGGGAGATCCTGCTTTCTCTGGCGGACAGAGCGTAGGTGTTCAGTGAAACGATCTCCTGGTCTGCGTCGGGTCTCATCAATATATAGAAGGCCACAACGGGAGCACCAGGCGCAGTATATCACCCCAGTCGACTCACAGGTGAAGTGTCGCCTCATCTGGGAGGACTGTCTGGGGCCCTGAATGGTGGTGAGGGAGGAAATGTAAGGGTGTGTGTAGCACTTGTTCCGCTTACAAGGATAAGTGCCAGGAGGGAGATCAGTGGGGAGGGATGGGGGGGACGAATGGACAAGGGAGTTGCGTAGGGAGCGATCCCTGCGGAATGCAGGGGGGGGGGAGGGCACTTATCTCCTGGCACTTATCCGTGTAAGCGGAACAAGTGCTCCACATGCCCTTACACTTCCCCCCTTACCACCATTCAGGGCCCCAAACAGTCCTTCCAGGTGAGGCAACACTTCATCTGTGAGTTGGCTGGGATGATATACTGCGTCCGGTGCTCCCGATGTGGCCTTTTATATATTGGTGAGACCCGACGCAGACTGGGAGACCGCTTTGCTGAACATCTACGCTCTGTCCGCCAGAGAAAGCAGGATCTCCCAGTGGCCACACATTTTAATTCCACATCCCATTCCCATTCTGACATGTCTATCCACGGCCTCCTCTACTGTAAAGATGAAGCCACACTCAGGTTGGAGGAACAACACCTTATATTCCGTCTGGGTAGCCTCCAACCTGATGGCATGAACATCGACTTCTCTAACTTCCGCTAATGCCCCACCTCCCCCTCGTACCCCATCTGTTACTTATTTTTATACACGCATTCTTTCTCTCACTCTCCTTTTTCTCCCTCTGTCCCTCTGAATATACCCCTTGCCCATCCTCTGGGTCCCCCCCCCCCACCTCCTTGTCTTTCTTCCCGGACCTCCTGTCCCATGATCCTCTCATATCCCCTTTGCCAAGCACCTGTCCAGCTCTTAGCTCCATTTCCCCCCCCCCTCCTGTCTTCTCCTATCATTTTGGATCTCCCCCTCCCCTCCCACTTTCAAATCCCTTACTCACTCTTTCTTCAGTTAGTCCTGACGAAGGGTCTCGGTCTGGAACGTCGACTGCACCTCTTCCTAGAGATGCTGCCTGGCCTGCTGCGTTCACCAGCAACTTTTATGTGTGTTGCTTGAATTTCCAGCATCTGCAGAATTCCTGTTGTTAGCATTTATTGCTTTATGATTTGCATTGATTGTAAAACTAGAAATATTTGATCTGAAAAAAATTTGAGCCAAATCCATTTGGGAAGACTGAGTGTCAGTTGGACTTCAACTGCAAGCTTCTGTTTATGTTTATTCAGGCAAACAAAAAAAAACTCCAGCAGCAACACACTGGAAAATTTCCAATGTCCATATAAAAGTGGCAAGACTTGTCTCCAGAGATATTTTCTTCGGAGGCTACTAAATAGTTGATTAACAGAATGAAGAAACGACCATGTCGTTCTCTGATGCCCAATTTTCTCCCCAGATAGACTATCCAAGGACTGTTTGTCCACTGCCTGAATTAACCAAATTAAACCAAGACCCTGACAGACTTCTCAAGGAATCGTACTCTTTGGGGAACATCTCACTAGGATTCGAGTTAGATTTTATTTACTGCATTGAAGAGTCAACATTATGGTGGGCTTGGAACATATTGAGGTGAGGGTGCAGGGGGACAAAGGTGAAGCATCTGCTGACGTCAGACTGTACTGCCCCAAGAGAGGGAATGGTGATGACACTGCCAGGGTTAGAGCTGTGCTCACGGCCGGGATCAAAGGAGGACAGTGGAGCAGAAGGCTCGGGGAGGTGAGGAGGTGGCAAAATGAGGGCTCAGAAGAGTAAGAGGAGGATGAGAGATTGGGGGTGGGTGGCACAAGAGGCAAGTGAAAGGTGGGTACAGTGGAGGAAGAGCAGCAGGACCCAGTGGCACTGGTGGAGATGGAATCCAGCAACAGTAGCACTAGCATTACTGCAGACCAGGTCTAACAAGCGATCCATTGAGGCAAGTCACTTCACTAGCAAATGATGATCTACATGCATCCCATTTCATTGGAACCCGTTAAACACTTCATGCAAGCTGAACAGTTTGCTTAAAGAACTCATACATCAAAGCAACATCCATTGGCAAAAGTTAGAATACATGAACCAGAGTTATAGAATTCAATCACAACAAATGAACCAGTCAACTTCAGCTCCTTGGAAATTAATAATTCCTTTAGAAAGCAGTTGTGTCTCATAATTCCTAAATATAACATACACCGCTTTGAAGTGAATAGTGTATTTGTTAAATGCTGAATCTCCAAATGAAGACTGAAGCTCAAAGTATTTATTCCGTGGAATGTATTTGATACAAAGCTATTTTTGAAATCAATGCAAACAGAATATTAACATCAGGCACTTCAGTCTTTTAGGCTCACTCCGGAGTTTGTCATTAGCCGCTATTCTCATTTATTTGGGCAACAGGTGCTGGTAATTAATCCATGTTGCTATTTACAGCTCCTCCTGTATTGTCTGTATTGTCTCATATCTTTACCTGTCACAATACCAGCTCCACATCATCATACCAGCATCTTTTTAATTGCTCCTACATAATCACAGGCCTTCTCTTCCACATCATCCCTTCCCCAATGTACATTGCCTTTGCCAAATGGGCTTTTAATTGAAATATTCATTGTTTTGCTTATTCCACTTTTGCTGCCTAGCCTAATTACAGCATTTTCAATTTGAAATTTCTGTGCCTGAGGTACTTGGTTTCTCAATGACATCAACCATCCTTGGACTTGGGGCTGGGAGGATAAGTTTTTAAAAAATGGTTTTAAACCCTGCAACTTTGTGACCCATTTCCATAAAACCTGTATCTAGAATGAAAAATATGAAGGAAAACTGATGGTTGTGGTATACAGTACTTGGATTCGCCAGGAGAATTTGATATGGGGGTACACAAGAGACTGCTGCATTAGACTTGGGGTCATGGGATTCCTGTACAGAGGCTGAGTTAATCCATGGAAATCAGAACAGAAATAAATGACTAATCTCATAATAATTTAGTTCCTGCAAGCAATATTCCAAGGCTAGAACCAGATGCTTCTAGTGGGAAGCAGTTAGGGAACCAAGTGCAAAAACTGCTAAATTTAAATCAAACTCGTGGCTTCATTGAGGGAGTTGGGCTAAAATATTTTAATGAAGAATTCTGCCTTTCCTGTTCATTTATTGCAATTGGTATGCACAAAGCTAATTGGAGACATGCATATTATTTAAATTTAACCTCTCCATTCTACACCTTTCTGCCCAGTGGGGAAATGGTAGTGGTTGTACTATAGAGTTCTTTCTATTTTGCTCTACGTACTGAAAATTGTCACCCCAAGAGCTGCACAGAGGAATATCCAAAGTCCAGCACCACAGTAGAGAGTGAAGCAAGTTAAAATGTTTCACTTTTAGTTCATATATCAAAGCAAGACATTCACTGGATTGAAAGGTTTGTGGAAATTCCTGGGATTGTGTTCCAGACATCATGACCCTTTGCTCAACAAGGAAACCTGGAAATATTATAATCCCAGACACACGAGATTCTGAGATTCCAGAGAAGCTCAGCAGGTCAGGCTGGGACTGGAGGGAAATACACAGTCTGTGTTTCAGGCCGAGACCCTTCATCAGGACTGGACAGGACCCCATCCTATTCTTATTTTTACCCACAGACAACTGATATAGGGGAGAAATATCACAGCAATTGGTGTTACTGGTCAAGCTTGAGAAGGTTTGATAATTGCATGGTTGTTATGTGTTCCATTATTTAGCAACACCATCCCGCAACTTGAAAAACTCAAAATACAAAATAGGATGTCAGGGCTCATCTCACTGCTTTACACTTGTGGAAGAAAGGCTTCAATAGCAACTCATTTGGAGAAGAGGCAATAATGAACCATCCCAGAGAGCGAAGAGCATTTTGAAATGTATTCACTGATGTAATGCATGAAATGCTAGTTCCCACATTCTACAAAGAAACAGATGGCCTGACGATGGAGGTTGTACAATAAACTTTTGCCAGGACAACAGGGAGAGCTCTGCTGTAATATTTTAAACAGTGCTGCAGAATCTTACATATAGTGTAAGATTCATTCTTCCTGTTTTTATATATAATTTTTTATACAATTGCCATATATATGTACAGGAAGAATGGGGCCTCAATATAATGCCCCAGCTGAAAGGTAGTTTAACAATAACCTGGGTCCTCAGTGAATTGCCAGCACAAACAGTACTCAGTGAAATTATCAAGATCAACCTTTCAACTCAGTGGTGACAATTTTGTTATTAAGTTAAAGTTT
Organism: Mobula hypostoma; assembly: GCF_963921235.1. Lineage (NCBI taxonomy): Eukaryota > Metazoa > Chordata > Chondrichthyes > Myliobatiformes > Myliobatidae > Mobula > Mobula hypostoma. The sequence goes on along the minus strand of NC_086129.1, from coordinate 24,678,829 downwards.
TTTTTTGGGGGGGTGGGGGTGCATAGCACTTCCCCTATGAGAGAACTGCAAAAAATAGCAACTAGTGCACAACATAAATTAGATAGGGTAATTGTACAGAGCTTGTTAGAACATACAGTTAAAAGAAAACCAGTACAAAAGAACATTGAAAATCCATTTTAAAATAATTGTCTCATATAAGGGCATTTTGAAATTAGTTTTTCAAGAAAATTAATTCAGTGTTGAATCGTCCTCTGTTTAGACCCCAATACCACACACTTGTGTGCTAAATTACAAAGGGTGCAGAAGCTAATTAGCTCCAAGGGTATTATTAGCAGTATCTCCATTTACATTTTCTCTCATTCACTAGACCTGGAACTCATGGGCAATGCCGGAATTTAGTGTCCATCACTACCTGCATTCTCAGTTCAGAGTGATTCAGTGAGCCACACTGGTGGCTCCGAAGTCTGGAGGTTTCCTTCCTTGAAGAACAGTTTCAGAATCAGTTTTAATATCACTGGCATAGTGTATGTCATGAAATTTGCTGTTTTGTGGCAGCAGTACAGTGCAATACATAAAAATAACTATATAATAAAAAATAACAATAAAAACAAGTATATTTTTATTTATATATATATATATATATATATATATATAATAACTTAAATAAGTAGTGCAAAAAGAGAATAAAATAGTAAGGTAGTGCTCATGAGTTCATTGTCTTTTCAGAAATCTAATGGAAGAGGGGAAGAAGTTCCTAAAATATTGAGTGTGTGTCCTGTACTATCCCCTTGATGGTAGCAATGAGAAGAGAGCATGTCCTGGACGATGGGGGTCCTTATGGCGGATGCCGCATTTTTGAGGCATTGCCTTTTGAAGCTGTCCGGAATGCTAGGGAGGCTGGTGTCCAAGATGGGGCTGGCTGAGTTCACAGCCTTCTGCAACTTTTTCCAATCCCGTGCAGTGGCCCCTCCCCCCATACCAGATAATGATGCATCCAGTTAGAACGTTCTTCACAATACATCTGTAAGTATTTGCGAGAATCTTACGGGAGTAATGAACCAGGTGAGCTTTTAACCACGGCCACAGTTTCAAAATTAATTTTACCAAAACCAGCCTTTGTTTCATTCCCGGCTTATTTAACTATTTCAATTTAAATTTCCTAGTTGCCAAGTCGGAACTCAAACACATAACTCCAGACCAACTATCCAGAATTCTCTCTGTTACTACACTGATTTAAAGACCTGCATTAGCACCCTGATACATATTGATCAAAGGAGGTAGAGGAGGTCTGTGACACAGCCCCAACCCCAATTTTGTTTCAGTTAAGAAACTGAAGGGTCAAGGCCAAGCTTGGATGAGTTAAATTACCCAACTCATTCATTAAGCCTCACACTATATTTTGAAGCCTCAAAATTTTTTGGTCTGATGTTTTACTTTGCAGTTTACACCTAATATTTTTCAGTATTTCAGTCAACCCATTCTTCATCATGCCCTTCTAAAACCATTTACCATTCATATTTATGCTCCCTGGTTGGCACTTGGATTATTTTGCTGCAGAATTGTCTTGTCCCATTTTCGCATGAAAGCAGGTTGAGGTAGGGAAATGAATTCACAGAAAACAAAACTGCACTTCTAGAACCCCATTCACAGCTTTCTGTCATCCCAGTGCACATGCTAATCAATAAACACCCGACCTCCCGCTCTCCTGTTTCTTTTTAAACTACAAACCACACCAGTCAGCAAACCTCAGTGATGGTGATAACAGACCCTCCCTCTCATGAATCCTGCATTGCACTTGTTGCGTTGTTGCATATGAAAAGTGTCATGTCTGATTCCTGTATCTATTGATGATGCCAGCAACAAAACAACCTTCCGATAACTTTCAGAATCAGAATCAGGTTGATTATCACTGTCATGCAATTTGTTGTTTCCCGGCAGCAGTACAGTGTAATACATAAAATACACTGGAAATTATAACAAGAAATAAATATTTAAAAAAAATAAGCAAAATGAGAGCAAAAAAAAAAGTGAGGTAGACTGCATGAGTTTATTTTCCATTCAGAAATCTGATTTGTGGAGGGGAAAAAGCTGTTCTCTAAAACACTGAATGTAGGTCTTCAGGCTCCTCAGCCCTCTCTCTGATGGTAGCAATGGGAACAGGACATGTCCTGGGTGATGGTGGTCCTTAATGATGGATGCTGCCTTTTTAAGGCATTGCCTTTTGAAGATGTCCTCCATGGTTAACTCCATGAAGACTAGTGCCCATGATGGAGCTGGCTGAGTTTACAACCCTCTGCAGCTTTTTCCAATCCTGTGCAGTGGCCCCTCCATACCAGACGGTGATGCAACCAGTTAGAATGCTCTCTATTGTACATCAGTAGAAATTTGCTAGAGTCTTTGGTGACATACCAAATCTCCTCAAACTCCTAATGAAATAAAGTTGCTGTTGTGCCTTCTTTCCACTACTGACCCCTCAATAAGGACTGGTGTGTGTTCCCCAGACTTCCTCTTCCTGAAGATAACAATCAATTCTTTGGTCTTGCTGACATTGAATGAGAGGCTGTTGTTGTGACACCACTCAACCAGCTGATCTATCTTGCTTCTGTATGCCTCCTTGTCACCATCTGAGATTCTACCAATAGAGAAAGCCGGTGCAACCATTCTAGGAATGAATGTATGTAAGTAAATCAGACTTTTGAATTTAATAATATGATAGGAGCTTGTTCTCAAAGTTAAAATTCAAAGGCGAGTTTATTTCATATGCACAAACACAAGTATGCATAGGTAGTGAAAACTTTACACAGGAATGGCCTGTAGCAGGCTTTTCTCAGCTGTAGCTATAGCTGCAGCTGCTTCCGTGTAACCAGCAACCCTCCTTCTCCCCTCATTTCAAGACACAGAATGAATCAGAGGCCCCTTTCCTTCTTAGGGTTAGTTTCTCAACCAGACGAATATGGCCATTCAGTGGTGCAGCAGCATTAAAAGAATCTCAAAGCAGTCTAGATCACCAACAGCTGAATTTGCCCACCAATGAAAAGCCTCATAGATTCCAGCTGCCCACAATGCAGTAAGAGACTAGTTTTTATCAGCGAAAGTGTAGAAGGCTAATGTTCAGTGACCAACAGCCTGCCATCAGGAAAAACAATGTAGCAGCAATGATTGGGGCAGTATGTGCCAATGGCTGGTCTAGTAATATAGGCCAATGATCAACCTGTACACGGTGGTATGACATCTACCAGAGAATTAGCTTTTGTAATAAATATTAACTGGTATATCAAAATCATATGGTCATTTTTGAAGACAAGGATGTGCCAACATTGGAGAGGGTCCGGGGAGTTTACAAGACTGAGCTGGGAATGAAAGGGTTAACGTATGAGGAGCATTTGTTGGCTCTGGGCCTGTACTCGCTGGAGTTTAAAAGAATGAGGGGGTTCTCATTGAAACCTATCAAATATCGAAAGCCCTGGATAGAGTGGATGTGGAGTGGATACTTCCAATCAAGGGAAAGTATAGGACCAGAAATGAGGAGGAAGTTCTTTAGCCAAAGGACAGTGAATCTGTGGAATTCATTGCCACAAACAACTGTGGCGGTCAAGTGATTGGGTGTATTTAAAGCGGAGGTTGCTAGATTTTTGATTAGTAAGCGTATCATAGGTTACCAGGAGAAGGCAAGAGAATGGGGCTGAGAGGGAAAATAAATCAGCCATTATTGAATGACAAAGCTGAATTGATGGGACAAAGGGCCTAGTTCTGCACCTACATCTTATTACAGATAACACTTCTTGAATTAGCATGATTTAGTACTATATATATTTGTATTTCAATGTCAGAGCTGAAATTGGAGTGTTTAACTTTCTGACTCAGACTTAGCAGATCCTGCTACCTAACCCAAGAACTCCCAATCCTATTTCTTTGATTTCTTGCTTTTGCTATGTCTGTCTGTAATACAGCAGTAATGCCATGATCCTGTGATGTTTACTCAGGAAGTAGTGATACACTTGCTGGCTGCTGAACTGACCCTGACCAAACGAGACCTCGTGCCTACAGTTAACCTGTCACCCGAAGTAATGGTGATTATCGGCACTTGTACGGCTTTTGGTCTCCTACCTGGTACCAAAACTGATTGGCCAACGCTTCTCTGTTGACAGCAGTCTCATATCAATTACTTTTCCAATTACCACTGAAGCAAAGGTGCTTATCATCTGCAGTGCTTGACCTTACTTTGATAAATTATCCTCACAGCAGTATCTCAGTTGTAATGGTCCCAACAGATTCCGTTATAGTCACCTGCTGATTATTTACATTTTCATGTCTTTCTGTTGCTTCATTGGAAATATTACACTTCAAGGATCCTCAAATTGGCTTAAGAATTAAAAAAATAATTAAATCACAAACAAGAGAAAATCTGCAGATGCTGAAAATCTAAGCAACACACACAAAACGCCGGAGGAACTCACCAGGCCAGGCAGCAACCACAGAAAAAAGTACAGTCGAAGCTTCGTGTCACGCTGGGGGATTTCGGCCTGAAGCGTCGACTGTACTTCTTTCCATGGTTGCTGCCTGGCCTGCTGGGTTCCTCCAGTGTCTTGTGTGTTGCTAAAAAAAAAAATTATATGCTTTTCTTTTGAATAAAGAAGTCTAGCTATAGCACTTCCTATAACCAAAAAGTAGGAAGGCCATCAGGAAAGATAAGTGGCCTTGTTCCATAAATAAAAAATCTATTTTTTTTTGTTGTAACCATTGTTCCCTCCAGCCTGCTTGGGTGCATGACCGTGCAGTAACTGAAATGCTCCTGCGCATGTAGCCTTTATTGCCGCACAACTGGAATTTTCTTTTATATAATGTTAATAGAATTTTGAAATCATGCTAATATAATTTTGAAATTATGCTAACATAAATTTAAAATCTATATTAATATAATTGTGAAATACCCTGTAATTATGTGTTAATAAGTATAATCCATAAATTTTCTAAATGATAAATGTACCACAGCCTTTATTTTCAAACATTTAGAGCTTCAACCTATTTACATTGTCAATGTTGTAAGATACAACATTTGTTGCGAATTGTAACAATAAACACAGAATGGATACTGGTAGCTCATTGTTAATAAACCACCAGCCCACTGAACGCCGAAGCCGTCTAGTCAATATATTTTACTTTTGCCATTGTGCTTGTCAGTTGTTTTGACTACCTGACATAATTTAATTGTGTCGTGAAATGTGGTTTGTTTGCTTGATGTGTATATTGCAAAAAAAAATTTTAAGTGCCGCGCATTTCTCAGGCTGTGTAAAAATTTCCTGCTCAAGTGCAATGATCAGTCCGTGCCGCTCTAAATTAAATTTAGAGGGAACGTTGATTGTTACATTCACCTTGACTGCTCCCCTCCATTCGTGTGCGGGTAACTAGCTACTGATCAAGTGCCTCACACCATCAGTGCAGGAACTAACTTTCTCTGCCTACATCATACACCAGCCTAGAGAAAATTCTTAGCCATCTACAGGATATGCAATGTGCACTAGAATCAAGTCATTACAAGCTTTCAAAGGGCTATCCAAATGGTGCAAGATCTCAGTAATCCTCCTCTCACAAATCAGAATTAGGTCATATGAACATGATTACTAAGAAAGCGATGGCAGCTGAGAACTTCTAAATCCAACATACCTGTACTGGTCTTTTTTTCATTCAAATTACACTGTCAGTCAGGTTTTATCACTATCACCTTCAACTATGTTCAGCTCTAACTAGGGCTGCCAACACTCTGTATCTGTCCTATAGTATCCAGGAATTAAAGATTAACAAGTTAGAATCAAAGAATATTTTCTTTTAAAAAGTGTTTCATCATCTTCCTTAAACAATTTTGTTCCTTAATTATGAAAACATTAACAAGGGAAGAAAATAAAAGTGGAAGGCATGCACTATGATGATGGACATGCCAGGCAACCAATAACAAAAGAGTGACTGAAGGTCACGTCCTGAAACATTGAAGTACAAGTCCAACCAGAATTAGCAACTCTACTCTTGACAATTCTGCATTTGGTCAACATGTTTCAAAGCTTCTGGAGTCATCTTGCTAGCAAAGTGCCACAAGACTTTCAAAATTACTTACAATGGCGATTTCTCGGTGAAGTAAGGTTTTCAGGAAAATTTCAAATGCTCCTCTGACACATCTGTGGAAATACAAGGTATCATGATGGTCAAGTTAACCAGTTGCTCACAAGAGTTGCCAACAGCATTAATACAACAACTTATATCTGCAATGTAACTAAAGGCTTCAAAGAGCTCTAAATAGGTAAAAGGAAATTGGCTCCAAGCCAAACAGGGAAATATGAGATAGGAGGGATGAAATTGGAGGAAGATGTGGAGATAAGGAATGGAAAGACTTCCAATAGATGGTAAAGCCAACACAAGACCTATAAAAATAAGGTGTTGCTAATTAAGAGCCAGTAGAAGTCAATGAAGTGCGCATGTACCAAACAATTCCTGGCGGAAAAGTTAGGGTGTTATTTACAAATAACTTCTAGTTCAATCAAGTCTGTCGAGCTTGAATTCTTGGCAAGAAACCTCGAAGCTTCACCAGATACCAATAATTATACAATTATCACTGAACTAAAACTGATATAGATTGACAGATTTCTGGACTGGGTAGTGAAATGCTGTGGCCAAATAGCCAAAGATCAGAGATGGGGTTGAGACTCAGTTGGTATTCTGAGGAAGTTTTGGAAAATGAGAGTGCTTTTGAAAAGTTTTGAAATTGGTTACTGTAGAGGATTGTAGTATCTTGATCATTCAGCTTATTTAAAACAGAGCTTTATTGATTTCTAGTTATTAAGGGACTCAAGGGATGCTAGAATATTACAGGAAGACTATGTTGAAGTAGATGATCTTAATGAATAGCACAACAGACTTCTGTGCCCATCTGGTCTACTCCAGATCTATTTCTTATGTTCTTGCATTCTTACATGCTTTCATCTTGCCCCTGTGTTGGTGCGTGGCCAAGTGGTTACGGCGTCGGTCTAGTGATCTGAAGGTCGTTAGTTCGAGCTTCAGCTGAAGCAGCATGTTGTGTCCTTGAGCAAGGCATTTAACCACACACTGCTCTGCGACAACACCGGTGCCAAGCTGTATGGGTCCTAATGCCCTTCCCTTGGACAACATCGGTGGCATGGAGAGGGGAAACTTGCAGCATAGGCAACTGCCGGTCTTCCATACAACCTTGCCCAGGCCTGCGCCCTGGAAACCTTCCAAGGCACAAAATCCATGGTCTCATGAGACTAATGGATGCCTATATATCATCTTGCCCCTGTAACATCCTATTGAGTAGGCAACCATGCAGCGTATTAACAATATAAAGTCACATGAAAAAGCTAAAAGGTGTCATTCAGGAAGAATATCCACGTGCTTTTGCATTAATACAAGTGAGGCAGGGAGATGTTCATGAGTGCACGCACAAGCAGAGAACCACGAACAACGGGAGGAATGGGACGGACAGGGAAGTAAAACCAAGTATTCTTAGGTAAATTCTTAAAAATAGGTAAAGATTGAAAGAGTGCAGAGAAAATTTACGAGGATGTTGCCAGGACTTTGTTCCTAGAGCATAGAAGAATGAGGGGCGATTAGACAGAGGAATACAAAACAATAAGGGGTACAAAGGTTCAAAGATACAATTTAATGTCAGAGAAATGTATACAATATACACCCTGAAATGCTTTTTCTTCACACAGATAGGGTAAATGCAAGGAGGCTTTTTCCACTGAGGTTGGGAAATACTAGAACTACGTTAACTGGGTTAACTGTGAATGGTGAATTGCTAAGAGGAACACGAGGGGGCATTTCTTCACTCAGAGGGTGATGAGAGTGTGGAATGAGCTACCAGTGATGGAAGTGAGTTCAATTCCAAAATTTTCGGGACATTTGGATAGATACATGAATGGGAAGGGTATGGAGGGCTCTGGTCCAGGACTAGGCAGATAAATAGTCCAGCATGGGCAAGATGGGCTGAAGGGCCTGCTTCTGTGCTGTAGTGTTCAATGACTCTATGACTCTAAATGAAATCTAAGCCTCAAAATGCTAACCAGAACATTGATTTGTCATATAAATAGAGCAAATTCACAAATAGAGATCAAATAATGAAGAAGCAGATAGTGCAAGTCTGTGATACTCGCATTAAAGCAAAGTCAGGGTAAAATGATAAATTCCACCCTCGGCGAAGCATTGATCTGTTCTGCCACAAACTATGGAATGAATCATCTGACAAAAAAGCTTTTACGAGTACATGGTTAGACATAGTGTTTTAAAGGTGAAAGGTCATCTCTGCAGAACCCTTCTTGTAGCACAATAATGCAACTGCCAATGAGATTTGACGCCACCTCGTATGGAGGCGCAATGCACAGGATTGAAACAGACTCAGAGAGCTCCATCACAGGTGGAAGCTTACTCACCACCTCAAGAAGGCAGCATCCATCATCAAAGATCCTCACCATCTGGGACATACCCTCTTCTAGAACAGAGATGAGGAGGAATTTCTTTAGCCATAGGGTGATGAATCTGTGGAATTTTTTGCCACAGACAGCTGTGGAGGCCAAGACATTTGGGTGTATTTAAAGAGGAGGCTGATAGATTCTTGGTTACCAAGGGAATCGAAGGTTATGGGGAGAAGGCAGGAGAATGGAGTTGAGAGGGATAATAAATCAACCATAGTGGAATGGCGGAGCAGACTCGACGGGCTGAATGGCTTAATTCTGCTCCTATGTCTTATGGTCTTCCCATTACTATCATCAGGGAAGTGGTATAGGAGTATGAAGATCTGCACTCAAGGTTTTATGAACAATTTTTTTCCCTCTGTCATCAGATTTCTAAATGGTCCATGAATACTACCTCACTATTCCTCTTTTGCACTATTTGTTTATCGTAACTCACAGTAATTTTTGTCTTGTACTGCACTGTCACCACAAAACAACAAATATCACAACATATGTCAGCAATAATAAACCTAATCATAACTCTGATTTTGGAATGATAACATATAGATTGGAAACCAGCCAAAATTTTTGTGATGTCAAGTTTATTTAAGGAAAATGGCCACCTAAGAAATATTGTAATGTCATAAAGATAACATGTTCTAGAGAAAGCATTTTAGGATTCAAGCTGACTTGTTGTCAAAATCAGTTAGTGAAATTGGGAGCACTGGTGATGGAGCAGAACTGTGCACAGTAACTCATCTTTGGATCAGACATGATATCGGGACTGACTGCGCAAATTAAGATGAATCAAAAGGTAACAGAAGTGAGATTGTTATTTATTTATTTAGAAATATAGTGCAGAACAGGCCCCTCTGGTCCTTCGAGCTGCAACCCCCGATTTAACCCTAAATTAATTATGGGACAATTTACAATGACCAATTAACCTGCTAACGCCTTTGGAATGTGGGAAGAAACCCAAAGAACCAGAGAAAACCCAAGCATTCCACAGGGAGGATGTACAGACTCCTTACAGATGACGTCGGAATTGAACTCCTAAGTCCAACGCCCCGAGCTGTAATAGCGTCACGCTACAATGGCGCCCCGTGAACCTTTTCCTCTTCAAAGTTTAAGAAGAAAAAGCGCACTGTCGTAAGAAAGACTTTCTTCCAAAGGGGTAAACCATAAAATTATAGCACGGTCAGGAAGGACTTCTGCAATGGCTAATGGAAATATCAAAAACTCAATCCAAAATGTTGTTGCAACCAGATTTCAAATCTATGATTACTACATCTTGGTTGAAGTAAACTATTTTCTCCTTTCACTGAGATTAAAACACTTGCTAATGCATTAAACATTAGATGTGTACAAACATCAAAACATGTGTTGGAAACATAGATGAACAAGAGATATAGTGAGGAAGGAACAAGGAGATGCTCTATATTCCTGTATTTTATTACGGAATCAAATTAATAGCATTGTCATAAATAGCACCAAATAACATGCGAATTAGCTCTAAAAGAGTTCCCATTGACTGAGTTGCTCCCACTCAATAGTCACTTTTAGCAGAACAGTAAGTGATCAAATACAATTTGCAACTTAAATCAATGTGAGATATGATTTTACAATCTGAGATTACATTTCTGCATGTGATATACATTGCCTAAGAAACCAGTGCTTCACAAAAAGTGGTAAATTGTTTTATTATTGTTACCGTCCTGAGGTTCAATGAAAAACCTTTCTTGCATACCTTCCATACAGATCAATTCAATACAACTGTGCTTTGAGGTAGTACAGTGTGCACTTTCTCTGTACCTGTAATTCATAATGAGGTAGATTGTGAGGTCAAGAGTCCATTTCATTGTACCAGAGAACCATTTTATAATAGCAGGATAGGAGCTGTCCTTGAGCCTGTGCTATGTACTTTCAGGCTTTTGTATCGTCTGCCCAATGGAAGGAGAAGAAAGAATTCCTAGGGTGGAGGGGGCTATGATTGTGTTGGCTGCATTACTGAGGCAGCGAGAAGTGTCCACTGAGTCTGTGGAGGGGATCTTCTTGCAGCCATGGGCAAAGCAGCTGCCATACCAAGCTGCAATGCGTCCCACTACTGTGGTATCATCTGCAAACTTGTAGATGGAGTTAGAGGAAAACCTGGTCACAATTCTGAGTGTATCGAAGGTAGGGGAGAGGGCTAAGAATGCAACCTTGTGAGGCACCAGTGTTGAGAATGATCGTGGTGGAGGCATTGCTGACTACCCTCACTGATTGCAGTCTGTTGGTCAGGAAGCCAAGGATCCAGCCACAAAGAGAGCTGTTGAGTCTCAGCTCCAGGAGCTTGGAAGATGAGTTTGCTTGGAGGCGGGGCTATAGTCATTAAACAACAGCCTAACGTAGGTGTCTCCACTGTCCAGATGCTTCATGGATGATTGCAAAACCAGGAAGATGGCATCTATTGTAGATCTGTTTGGGCAGTAGGCAAAATTGTAGTGGGCTAAAGTTGTCTGGGAGTTTTATGCAAGCCATCATGAGACTCTCAAAGCAATCATGGTAGATGCAGATGCCAAGAATCACTGGGCAATGTGTTGCCTTGTTTTTCTTAGGTCTTTTTAAAAGTAGGTGGGAACCTCAGATTGAAGCAAAGAGATATTGAAAATGCCTGCAAGTACACCTGCTCGCTGATCTGTGCAGGATCTAAGGATACCATCTGGGCTAGATGCGTTCCACAGGTTCACGCTCTGGAAGATGGACCTTACGTCTACAACGGTAACTGGGGGGGGGTTGGGGGGGTAACGTGCTTTGGAGGCTGTTGATGGTGAAATATTAATCCGCCTCTATTCAAAAAGCGCACATACTAACTACTAACCTCTGCCACCTTCTAGGTATGTAAGGTACACAAATTAATGCTTCGTTCCTACAACAATAACTAAAAATAAAAAGAAAACCATTGGACATGTCTCCAATTCGCCACAGATGTTACTAAAGTGGCACTCTCCAATTTGCTTTCCTCTAGGATACTTTTAAACATGAAATGATAGTTCCAATGGTGTAGCTATTCATTCTCACCCTAAACACTAGCCCTAATTTATCCTGCCATGACATTATTGATATGTGAGCCTGCAATAAATGTGACATTCCTTTTGACCATGAAGTGTAAGAGCATGTGAAAACAATAGCTTATCGAATCTTGTCCATCAGCGTCAGCGTTGTGCACTTTCCACTGGGCTGTCATTGAACAGATGCAGGGTTTTCCCTCTCCCCGACTCAGCAGCACTGCCCAAACACACTGCAGATGAGATCCGCTGAAGATACCTTATCTACATATTCCTTCCTACAAACACAATAATCCACTCGCAATGCCGGATTTCAGATTACTGATTACAGGTTAAAGCAGTGTCAAAGCTTAACTGGAATTTTAGGCTTGAGTTTTGTACAATACAGATTTAGATCTGCTTGGAACCTTCCAATTCTATGTCATTCTTTTCTTTCAATTTGAATCTCGATTCTAGCTGCCTCCTGTCCATACTGAGGCTCTCAAAATTATCATCATGAAATCAGTTTTCACCAGCAGGTAGTGAAAACTGGAGGTAATGGCAGAGGAGGCAGAATCCACTGCAATGTAGTATGAAAATGTGCTGTGTTAATGAAGTCACAAATGTAGGAGCTTAAACCTGAAGCCTGGAGTAGAGCTTCACCTCATAACTCAAGGCTGTAAACCTTCTTTGATAATAGCTAAAATTCATTTAATAAATATAAAAAGAACAGACAGAGGTGGATTCAGAGTAGCTTTCAAAAACAATATCAGGCTAAAACCAAACTACAGAGTAAACTCATTGTATCTGTCTTTCTCACTACAATTAGCTTCCGCCTGCATTTCTAAAATTTTAAATATATTCATAAAGCACCAATTAAGGGAATTCACAGGTAATTATCTATTCGGTTTCTCTGCAAACCTAGCTTCTGACTAGGATTAATGATGTTAGAAATGTGCTACTCATTCCAGATTACAGCATAGTCATTGCAAGGAATTAAAAACACTTTAGGTAAATCAAATGTTCTGTTTTATTGTTGCTACTTGCCTCAAAAAGGCAAACTAGGTTTCCTTTATTGCTTGAAAACAGGCTACAGAAGAGAATTAATGTTTTTTTTAAACTCTGCAGGTTTATCATAGGTGAAAGAAACTACTATTTCCAAAGGAAGTTATATATGTTTGAATGAGTCATTTTTCAAGTGCAAGTGTTGGCAGACTGTTCAATTGGGAAGGTGGGGGTCAGAGTCATCAGTAGCAATAGATTTCTTTCATCACCTGAGCTCCAATCACAATTTAACAAGTGCCAATGAGCTATTCATAGCACCCATATCACACCAGATGTGGTTTAATCAGAGTTTGGAATACAACATAATGTACTCCAGCCCTCCAAATATGAAGACCAGGAGTCCATTAGCTTTCTTGATTACCTTCTGGTACTGCCTCCGAAATTTCAATGATATATACACATCCCAAGGAGCTTCACTGGACACCCAGTCCCATTCCATTTATTAATTATGTTGTCCTTTCATTCTTATGAGAGACACTTAAAAATAGATTTGCCTACAATGAAATGCTAAAATTTTACCAGTGCACTTTATACTGCTTATTGTAACTGCAATGCCCTGGTTAATATTTCTACTGCGATGCTGTGAAGTAGTTTATATTAGCAGTTTTCTGTAAAAGCAGTGTGCCATGCTGGAAAGTGTGTTTTGGCCTCAGCTGAGGACCCATGTTGTCCAACTCAGGAATGTGAGTCAGCCAATCAGGATTGGGGATGTAGGAGAACGTTCTAGAGCACTGGGGGCGGGGAAGAGTTTTCTGAAGGACAGTAGTCTGGTTTGGGGTCTTTTGGTGGGAGCTGCAAAGCGGCAGGATGCTGTCAGAAGGAGAGTCCCCATTGGAAGAAGTGCCTTGTGCAGATGAATGGCTCCAAGGAGGAAGGGCTAATACTCCTGAGAGAAAGCCAGTTTGTTTGAGATGGCGTTCAAGGGAAGTTCGGAATATGGTGGGTGCTTTCATGCAGACTATGGGTCCAGCATATGAGCAAGAGAGACACCCCCCAAATACTCCAGTATGAACTCCAGTGATTATGTGCACATTGGACTGGTTTAATTGTAATGGGCCCTTTGGTTTTTTTATTCTTCTTTCTTTTCTTTCTCTTAATAACTGTTTCATAAAGCTGACACTGGTAAATAAACTTTCTTTATAATTTTACGATCTGTTATTTCTTGCCGACCAATAACTGTGTATGGGCAGTATTTACACAGCATTCACTCAAATTGATGTTTCTTTAGTCGGAACATCATGACATTGCTGTTTGGTTGAACCCCAAATCATACCAACCCTGGACATATGTTGTTTATGAAAGGTGACCTTCTCACCACTGAGTCACATGGCTGTTAGCAGAGTTACCTAATGGACCAAGATTGTATATGAGCCCAGTGAGAGTTACATAGGTTATATTTTTAACTAGTGCTTCAATGTCTTTAAGACACAAGACTTTAATTCATAGGAGCAGAATTAGGCGACTCAGCCCATTATGTCTGCTCCGCCGTTCCATCATGACTATCTATTATACTTCTCAATCCCATACTCGTGCCTTCTCCCCATAACCTTTGTCCCACTTACTAATCAAGAACCTATCAACCTCTGATTTAAATATACCCAATGACTTGGCCTCCACAGCCGTCTGTGGCAATGAATTATACAGATTCGCCACCCTCTAGTTCAAGATTTTAGAAATAATTCACATCTCCAATATGATTTGAACCATCGGAAATTGATTAAAAGACTTCCATCTCACCCCTCAAGGTTCAGAGTTCAAAATTCAGAAAGATGTACGTACTGAGAAAGGCTCACTGCAGAAACATTGCCATGTCTTCTCATTCACTCTATCGTTATTTGAAGACACTGTTATGATAGCAGTAACTACGAATATGACGATGGGCTGCCAGCACCTCTCAACTGCTCTGCTCTCAACTGGCATTTCATTTTCCAAGAACAAAGGAACAGGAGCATTGAGAACCGGGACTGAAAGCTTTGTCAAGGAGGTGAGATTTAGAAGGAAGACTTAGTGCTAGCAGTGTCCATGGAGGCTTCCAAATTACCAGTGGTGGGAAGAGAAAGAGAGGGAGTTTCAATAACAAAGTAAGAGGAATAGAGTGGCTGGGTTGGGCTGGGCTGGGATGTTATAAGGCTACCATTGAAATTGATCTACGCAGTCTCGAACTTAATATTATTCAGCAACATGATCGGCAAATAGTTATTGGAGGATACAGAAAGAATTTGAAAATTACTAGAGCAGGCAATTCTGGGGACATAAACGCAAGAACAAAGGTTGCAACTGCACAGGCTAAGGCAAAAGCAGAAGGTTCCAAGAGAACAAATTGAATCAAATAATGGCACTTCATTAGGCACCTCCTGTACCTAATAAGTGGCCACTAAGTGTATGTTTGTGGTCTTCTGCTGCTGTAGCCCATCCACTTCAAGGTTCGATGTGTTGTGCATTCAGAGATGCTCTTCACCACACCGCTGTTGTAACGTGGGGCTATTTGAGTTACTGACACCTTCCTGTCAACTTGAATCAAGTCTGGCCATTCTCCTCTAGCCTCTCTCGTTAACGAGCTGTTTTCACCCACAAACTGCCACTCATTGGATGTTTCTAATATAATCAAATCGCTCTGTCTGACACCAATGGTCATTCCATGGTCAAAGCAACTTAGATCACATTTCTTCCCCATTCTGATGTTTGGTCTGAACAACAACTGAACCTCTTGACCCTGTCTGTATGTTTTTATGCACTGAGTTGCTATCACATGATTGGCTGATTGACATTTGTATTAACAAGCTGTTCAACATTCAAAGTAAGTTTATTATCAAAGCACATATATGTCACCATTTGCAACCCTGAGATTAATTTTCTTGCAGGCATACTCAAGAAATTCAATAACCATAATAGAGTCAATGAAAGACCGCACCCAACAGGGTGGACAACTAGTGTGCAAAACACAACAAACTGCAAATACAAAAGAAAAAAAAAATAAGCAATAAACATCGAGAACAGGAGATGAAGAATCCTTGAAAGGGAGTCCCTGGGTTCTGGGAACAGTTCAGTGATGGGGAAAGTTGAATGAAGATATTCTCTCTGATTCAACAGCCTGAGGGTTGAGGGGTAATAACTACTCCTGAACCTGGTGTTGTGAGTCCTGAGGCTCCTGTGCCTTCTTCCTGATGGCAGCAGCGAGAATAGAACGTGACCTGAGTGGTGGGGGTCCCTGATACTGGATGCTGCTTTTCTGCAACAACATTCCTTGTAGGTGATCTTAATGGTGGGGAGTGCTTTACCCGTAATGGACTGGGCTCCATCCACTGGGCATTGATGTTTCCATGCCAGGCTGTGATGCAGCCAGTCAATATACTCTCCACCACACATCTATAAAGTTTGTCAAAGTTTTAGATGTCATGCTAATTCTTCATAAACTTCTAAGGAAGTAGAGGCGCTGTCATGCTTCCTTTGTAATTGCACTTACGTGCTTGGGTGGACAGGTCAGGTCCTCCAAAATGGTAACACTGAAGAATTTAAAGTTGCTGACCCTCTCCATCTCTGATCCTCCAATGAAGACTGGCTCATTGACCTCTGGCTTCCCTCTCCTGAAGTCAATAATCAGCTCCTTGGTCTTGCTGACATTGAGTTGTTAGGGCAGCACTCAGTCATACTTTCAATCTCTCTCCTATATGCTGAATCGTCACCACCTTTGATTCGGTCTATGACAGTGATGTCGTCAGCAAATCTGAATATGGCATTGGAGCTATACGTAGCCACACAGTCATAGGTGTAGTGAGTAAAGCAGGTGGCTAAGCACAAACCCTTGTGGTGCACCTGCGATAATTGATATCACATGGAGGAGATGCTGTCATCAATCCGAACTGACTGGGGTCGGCTAGTGAGGAAATCCAGGATCCAGTTGCACAAGAAGGTATTGAGGCCAAGGTCTTGAAGCTCATTGATTAGTTTTGAAGGGATGATGTTATTGAATGCTACGTCGATATGATGCATGCATCTTTGCTGAGCAGATGTTCCAGGGTGGAGTGAAGAGCCAATGAAATGGCATCTGGTGTGGACGTGTTGTGCCAGTAGGCATACTGGAGCAGATCCAAGTTGCTTCTCAGGCAGGAGCTGATACGTTTCATCACCACCCTCTCAAAACGCTTCATCACTGTGAATGTAAGTGCTACTGGACGATAGTCATTGTGGCAGGTTACCTAAAACAGTGTACAGGTGTACCTTTTAAAGTGGCCACTGAGTGTACAGTCTGGTTTGCCCTGAGACAGTGTTGGGATAGAGGGATAGCACCTACCTTTTTACCTCCTTCTCATCATCCAGGGTCCCAAATCTGATCTAGGTGAAACAATTTCCCTTCATTTTCTTCCATTTACTACATCGAGGAAGGCAGACAGATTAAGAGACAGTTTTACAGAACACCTCCATCCAGTCTCCAAATCTGACTCTGTCCTCAAGGTTCCAGTCCATCACAGTTGACATTTTGGGCTGAGGCCCTGATGAAAGGTCTCCATGTTGCCTGACCTGCTGAGTTCCTCCAGCATTTTGTGTGTGTTACTCAAGGTTTCCAGCATCTACAGAATCTCTTGTGTTTATGGTTCATTATATTTTCATTAACTGGCCAACTCATTCCTATTCTACTCAGTGTCCTCCTGCACTGCTGCTAGGAAACTTGAGTTTCAGGAACATTTCCTCAACTCTTGACTGTGGACTCAGACTTCCAACAATTTAGATAATGGTTTTGTTGCTCTTTTTAAACCTCCCTTTTTGCTCCGATAAGATTTATTTATTTAGAGATACAGTGTGGAGTAGGCCCTTCCGGCCCAACAAGCCACACTACCCAGCAACCCACCTATTTAATCCTAGCCTGATCACAAGCCAATTTACAATAACCAATTAACCTACTAACTAGAACATCTTTGGACTGTGGGAGGAAACACATGTGGTCACGGGAATAACATACAAACTCCTTACAGACAGTACCAGAATTGAACTCTCCGCTCCTGACCTCCCCAGGCCGTAATAGCGTCACACTAACCCGCTAAGCAACCATGGTGCCCCACAGCTCCGTTTGCTTTGCAACTTCATCCTTTAAATCATCTAATTGTTCCTTTCAGTCAGTCCAATCGCAGATTATTGTTACTGTTCTGGTTTTTCATCCTTTTCTCCAAGTCTTGATGCATTTTCTTGTTCTGATGAGCGGTTGGGGACATTTATTTATATATTTTTATTTAGTGATAGAGCACAGTGACTGGCCCTTCTGCCCCAATGAGCTTGTGCTGCCCAATGGCACCCATGTGATCAATTAACCAGCTAACCTGTATGTCTTTGGAATGTGGGAGGAAGCCCATGCAGCACAGGGAGAACATGCAACCTCCTTATCGACAGTGGTGAATTGAACCCAGGTCACTGCCACTATGAAAGCATTACGCTAACCACTATGCATTTCTTCTTCAGTGACACACTGGAGAGTTTGTTTTTCCTCTGACAGTGACCGGAATCTGCCTCACCCCCATAATTCCCCACTTTGGTTCATAATCTAAGATAGATGGTAGAGGAAGTGTAATCAAAAGAGGCAGACATTTTGTCTGAAATTACCTTATTCAGTGACCTGAAGGGGTAAGTAATATACAAGTCAGAACCGTGAAAGGAAGCGTGACATTCAAAATTAAGATACCATTGCCTTGTTTTTTCACACATGAATTTGAGGACCATATTACATCAGAAAGTTTAGGCAAGTTGCTCTGAGGGGACAGAATAAAGTTAAACACCATGCTCTCTGGGAATAAGCAGCCAAAATGCACAATAGAAAATCTCCTCTTCTCTCATTACTGGGAAAGGAATTCAGCTGCAGTTGTTGGCTGAGCAATATTGCCCAACACACAAGAACTCCATGCTCTCCCTTGTATTATGCCACGAGGGTTGTTGGATTCACCTGAATAGAGGGATGGAGATCTGACATTTCAAAAAGACATGCCAGGTCCTGACGAAGGGTCTCGGCCTGAAATGTCGACTGCACCTCTTCCTACAGATGCTGCCTGGCCTGCTGCGTTCACCAGCAACTTTGATGTGTGTTGCTTGAAATTCCAGCATCTGCAGATTTCCTCGTGTTGATTATACCTCTAACAACAGGAATTCTGCAGATGCTGGAAATTCAAGCAACACACATCAAAGTTGCTGGTGAACGCAGCAGGCCAGGCAGCATCTGTAGGAAGAGGTGCAGTCGACGTTTCAGGCCGAGACCCTTCGGCCTGAAACGTCGACTGCACCTCTTCCTACAGATGCTGCCTGGCCTGCTGCGTTCACCAGCAACTTTGATGTGTGTTGCCAGGTCATTAGGTTTCATTTTCAATGGACATTTTATCCTCTAAGGCATAAGCATGAATCCCTGACACCCAGAGAACAGGACCCAACTCAGTCCAATATCCACCTTGGCTCTGTGGCATCTCATCTCCACACTGGGAAATTTAAATAATAATTCCAAAAAAAAAATGGTGTGAGAGTGCAAGACCGAGAGAGTAAACTCCAGCTCTTCTTGATTTTAAAAGAAATATTCCCCAGCTTCTCTCTTGAATGACCCAGTGATTTTGTTCACGTTCAAGACACGAAATTCACAAAACATTGACATATTTTATCGAATTTTGTACATTCAGATCACATTTCTTCTTTTTCATTCATGGGATGTGAACTATACCATTCATAATGGACCACCCCTCCCCCACATCTGGGCACTATTTGAGAGGGTAATTCAGAGTATTGGTGGATCTGGAGTCACAGGGAGGCCAAAGTAACACAGCAGATTTACTTTCCCAAGGCATATCACTGAACCAGAGCAGATTTTACAGAAGTTCAATAATTTCATGGTCACCATTAAATAAAGTCCTGAAAAATCAGTAGTGTCTTTGACTCAAATTCCCTTTTGTATTAGACTTAAACTTTACTCTGGATAAATAGTCCAGGCCTCTAGAGAGTGGTACAGAAACGTGATCACTGTGCAACCAATGCAGAAGCTTGTAATTTCTTACAGCACAGGAAGAGACCAGCTCTTTGAGGAATCCCATTCACCCACCAACTTCCCTTTAATCCATTCTCTTTCATGTTTACATCAATTCCCACTTCCAATTCCTGATTTTCCTGACACCCAATTGCACTAGGGGTAATTTACAGTATCCAATTTACTTATCAGCAATCTTTGCTACCTTGGAGGAAATCAAAACCTCAGGTGGAAACCCACAGAGAGAAAATACAAGCTCCAGAGACAGATTGTTTTTCAAGGTCAGGACTGAACCCAAGTTGCTGGAACTCTGGGAGGAGCAGTGTTTTGCCAGGAAATTTGTTGTCACAACAACAGAAAAATAAGCAGCAATATGTAGATAAAAATCATATTACTAACATTTTTTGGATGAATGAATCTCAGTTACAATGGTGTCTGGACATAGTGCAAGATCTGAATGCCCCCAGCATTTTTTTCTTGCTTTCAGGACACTCAAGTGACATCGATAGTGTAGTAATGTCCAAAGTTAATTTCTGGCATCATTTTACACCACCATGGTCTGAATAACAACTGAAGCTATTCGCTCCCAGGAGAACCAACTTTTAATAATGTTTCACTTTGAGCCTTTGGCATTAGAGGGCAAGAGCAATTGCCCCTTGCAGTCAGGGTCCTCTCCACCCTCTGCAAAGCTGCTCTCAAGTAGACCAGCCCAAGCTGGGACCCCAATCACCACAGACACAGGTAGCATCAACAAATTCCCCATGAAAGCATCAGAAGAAATCCTGCAGGGGAAGGGGTCCGACCTCATCAGATCAGAAAAGAATGAAAATATTTGAAAGGTATCTGACAAGAGAGGTGACAACAAAAAGAATGCAGAGTGGATAACTTCACTCAGCTCAACTCTGAACTTATATTCCGCATCCTATGGACTAACTTTCAAGGATGCTACAACTCGTGTTCTCAGTATTATTTACTGCATTTATTATCGTATTTGCACAATTTGTCTCCTTTTGCTTATTGGCTGTTCGTCTTTGTGTGTAGTTCTTCATTGATTCTATTGTATTCCTTTGTCCTACTGTGAATGCCTGCAGGAAAATGAATTTCAAGGTAGAATATGGTGGCATATACATACCTTGATAATGAATTTACTTTGAAAAATATCTCACTCAGGTTCTGGGGGCGGGGTCAGTGCCCATCTAAATTACTCCTCTTGCTCATTGTAGTAATTTTCAATCACCTCCACAATTCATAGGTGCCTGCATGCTCTCACAGTTAAAGTCAGGGCCAACCTCACTGTCCACCTATTTGTAGGATCTTGCTGATTATCCGCTATTTACATCTCTGCAGCACATAGCTGAATTGCAGAAGTAAAAAAAATCAAAATGGCGCTGTCATCTTCTGGTCAATGGTTCTTTCACACTGAAAGTCCTGTTCCTGTGCTGTACTGTTCTATGCCAGGTGGAGGATTTTGCTGCTCTGCAGGTCTCCCAAAAATGCAGGCATCCATGAAGGGCAGTGACACTGTTAAAACTCCTCCCTGGCAGTCCCTTGCTAGCAGCAGCACCCTTCCTCCACAGACTGTTCAGAAGCCCTCAAAATGCCTTCCTACTTCCTCTATGGAGTGTGCTCATTCCTTATCAAAACTCCCTAGTGGCTAAAAGAGTGCTGACAATACTGGTGTGTGGCCCTTTAGGATGTACTTCTGAAGGTCAGCGCTGTGAAGAAAGATTTTGGTAGGAAATATGACTCCTAACACCAGCTGTTCCCAAACCAGAGTACCATTAAGAGGCTCTATTTTGAAACTAACCCAAACTAAAATCACAATTCTTTTGAAGTAGATTTTGAAGTAGAATGGTAGGGGGTCCTTGGTATAAAAATGTTGGGAACCCCTGACCTAGAGAATAATGGTGAAAACATCTAGGCCCATGTCTTTAGGATTATATATGGTTCTCTCTTCACCATCAGACTCACCTTAGATGGCAACACAACAGAGTTAAAAAAGTAAGAGCGGTACCAATGGACAGCTGCATTGTCAAAGGTGCCATTTTACAGTTTAACTAAGATGGTATCCGCCTTTCAGGGTGGCATCCAGCAGATTGCACCACCAGTCCAATGACAGCAAGAAAATCGTACCAGGCATATTGTTAAGAGAACGACAAAACCAACTGAGAAGTAGATGATAGGACACAAGAGATCCTGCAGAACTGGAAATCTTGAGCAACGCGCATAAAATAGGGAATTCAGCAGAGGTTAGGAAACATCCATGGTGGGAAATTAAGAGTTGCACTTTTCAGTGGAGACCTTTTATCGGGATGATGAGCGCTGAGTAGTTGATGCGATTCTGGTCGTGGATGAGCTTAAGTGAGGCAAAACAGTGTAGGTGAAGGCCATGGATTGACTTACCATTTAAATACAGGAAGATATTCACTACAATATATTTTGTGACTAGGTGTTACCACCACTACCTGCAATAACAAACTTCTACCTTCCTGCACACCAGTCTTGTATTGCACAGATTGAAGTGCTCTTTCCACACATGCCTAAAATAAAATCTTTGCGAGTGTTCATAGTTCTTGAGAAGACCAGTAAAGGGAACATGAAAATATTACTATAATCCATTGTTAAAATAACGCCTGATAACGTTGAGAATGCTCCATTCTGCAATGTCATCCTTTCATCCTTTAAATGTCCACTTAACAGCCTTGGTTTGATATGTGTGTGAAAAGCAACAAACAGTTCAGTATATTATATAGATTGAAACATAGAGTAACATGATCACAAGCTCAAGAGCTAAAAGGCAACTAACTTTAAGACATCCCTAATATTGTTCCTCTTTTGCATCTTATCTCTACAGAGAGAAATTATATATAAAGGTTGGTTAACAGGAGCTTATTGATCAATGTTTCTGACTGGTGGAAACTGCCATACTGAATTTGGGTTCACTAGCGGGACTTGCGGATCAGAGTTGGTCAAAGAATATACTGATTATAGAATATCACAGAGCAGTTGCCCTAAGATCTTCTACTTCATGAGCCAGTAATGCACAAAATGCTTGTGGACGTTGCTGCGCAATATAGTATTAAAACACACTGTGACAATACCTTGCAGAAAGGAAGGTGGTTGTAGTCAATTGAGACCATTCCAGGAGTTACTCAGAACAGTGCCCCAGATGTAACTTTCTTCAGCAGCTTTATTAATGCCCTTAGATTATAGGGTCAGAAATGGAGGTGTTTACTCTGATTAGAAAAAAATGTTAATTCCTTTCAGGATTCCTCAGAAAAAGAGCCCTTCTATTCCAGCCCATATGGATTAGCAACTACCACGTAATGTTGGTACCAAAAGAATACTAGGTGATGGGTCATTTCCAACAAGAGATAATCTAACCATCTATCCTTGATATTCATCACTGAGATCCTAGACACCATTATTGACCAGAGAATCAACTGAAGTAGTTACCGAAATGGTACAAGAAGAGGTCAGTGACTGGAGGTCTGCAGAATCGGATCCAGCTCCTGATACCCCAAAGCTTTTGCACAACTAGCAGGACTCAAGTCAGAAAGGTGCTGGCATTATCATCTCCACTTGCCTGGACCAGTGTGGAGTTAACTCCCTATCCAGGACAAAGAAGCTCACTTGATCAATACCCTACTCCTCAAATTAATCATTAATTCCCCTTACTACTTCAATGCTATGGCTACAGGGTGTACCATCTACAAAATGAAGTGCAATTATTTATCCTGAAGAACATCGCCCATACCAGTCACCTCTATCAGAATGAATAGAAAGGACAACAGCCAATGGGAACACCACCACTAGCAGATTCCTCCTCAAGCAACACACAATTCTAACTTAGGTATACAATGCCAATCCTTCACTGTTGGGTCTCAATTTTAGAACTCGCTACTCAACGTCGTGGGATACCTTCATCAGAAGGGATGCATCAGTTCAAGAATGAGGAGCATCACCACCTTCCTTAAGGGGAAATAGGGAGGACAATAACTATAGGCCTTGTCACTAATACCTAGATCCCAAAAAGAAAATAAATAAAGAACTCAAAACAGTCACTTAAGTAATAGTCAACATTCAAATCAAAACACACAACTCTTTCCATGACTTGGTTGGTAATACCAGTTTGAAATCGGGCTACTTGGACAAGGGAGGTTAAATCATCCTTGCTGAGGGAGAAAACAAAAATCATATTGGACAGAGCAATGGCATATCCCCAGTGTTCTACTGGCTGGCTCTGCACTTCCATCTTCTACAAACTTCTGCTAATGCACTGCTGTTCAAAACCTGTGTTCATTCACTGTTTGTTTGGTATTATGTTCCCCAAAGCATCACATTTAAACCTTTCAATTCCTGGAAGGATCCTCCTCACATCAGTGATGCTCTCCATCTTTACAACCCTCTGGGTAAATTTTGGTTCAACTAAAAATCTCTATTACATATATCAGAGCTATCAGCTCATCCTTCATCTTCCTCTTCCTTGAAAGGACTCCTCTAAAACGTCCCTGACTCTCATCATTTCTGCAACATAAGCTTTTCCTCATTATGCTTCACTGACGTGGTTTTGTGATATTTGTGTATTTTAATGGAAACATATAAATGCAATTTCAGCAGCCATGAGGACGAAGACATGGTCCATGTCCAAAAATCATCCTGTCATCTGTAGGCCTCTTTTCGAAACCCAACTCAGAACATTTCTCAAGGAGGCTACAAGTACATGAGATGAAGTGTTCTTGAAAGTGAGTCCATAGGTTGTGGGAACATTCCAATGATGGGGCAAGTGAAGTTGAGTGAAGTTATCCAATCTGGTTCAAGAGCCTGATGGTAGAGGGATAATAACTGTTCCTGAATATGATGGTGTTATTCCTGAGGCTCCTGTACCTACTTCCTGATGGCATCAGTGAGACGAGAGCATGACCTGGGTGGTAGGGTCCCTGATGCTGCTTTCCTGTGACAACGCTTCATGTAGATGTGTTTAATGGGTGGGGAGGGCTTTACCCGTGATGGACTGGGATGTATCCACTACTTTTTGAAGGATTTTCTGTTCAAGGGCACTAGTGTTTCCATAACAGGCTATGGTACTTAACCATAGCCTGGTATGGGAACACCAATGCCCTTAAACCTAAAGCAGAGGAAAGTACTTTCATTACAAAGACTGCAGCAGTTCTACAACTTCCCAAGAGCAATAAATGACCAGGCAGGCAACAGACATATTTTGTACAAATGACCACAATTCCCAAAGAGCTGCATTTCTATCCCTGTCCTAAACTGTTCAATTTGATGTTCATTTAACAGTTTAGGACAGGGATAGAAATGCAGCAGGTGGTGTTGCTGCCTCATAGTTCCAGTAAGCTGGGTTCATTCTTGATCTCCACTCCCATCTATACATTCTTCCATCAACTGCATCCACTCCCTCCACCATTTCCCTAGGATTTTGTCCCATATCCGAAAGACACGCTGGTTGGCAGGTTAACCCCAAACATAGGTGGGTAAAAGAAGGGTCAGAGTGGAATTTATGTACATTTGAAGGGAAATAGATAGAGGAATGAGACTGAGTTAAGAGCTTGCAGAGACATAATGGGACGAAATAGTCTCTTCGATGTCATGAGCAATAGAAGACCAGCAGTCTGCTACTCACCTGGGGCTTATGCGAGGAAATAAGTCCCATTGTGTCAGTGCGCGTCTTCCATTTAATGGCACACAGTTATCTTCACATGCAGGAGCTGCTGTACAGGCACCACAACCACACTGTACTCAAAATCTTTCAACAAAACCGTCTATGTCTGACAGCAGTGCCTGACAGAAGAAAATCAACCAGCACATTACAATGGCCCCTCCAACGTGCTAAGGGGGGAATGCTTAATTGTGGAATATGGTTGAAGCTGAGAGTAAAAACAACCATGATCCACTGAACATGGAGACTCAGTGGATGGAAGGTGAGGACCAGATGAATGGTATTCTTGATCTGCGCAGGAGAAGAGAAAATGGGAGAGGAAACACAGGAAATAATTGAGATGCAGTCAGCAACTCTGCGAACCATGATAATGTGAAAGCTGTGGTTCAGGATGGGGAAGATCTCAAAGGCACCCTTGTGGAAAGTCTCATCACTGGAACAAATATAACAGATATGGAGGAATTGAGAGAATGAAATTAAATCCTTACTAACAGGGAGTTACTGTAGTTGAGATAGGTGCCAGTCTTCGATCCAAAATATTAATTCTTTCTCCCTCCACAGATGCTGCCTGGCCTGATGAGTGTTTACAGTATTTTGTTTCACAGGTTTCCAACATCTTCAGTTTTGTTGTCTACGTTAATTCAAAGTCCACAACAGTACTTGAAACCTTTGACATTACCACTTGTTTCTGGCCACCGCCACCTGAGTGAATCCAATTCATACGGTACTAGAGACACAAATGTTCTTCAAATGCTATTTAATTAACTCCTCTACTTTCTTCATAGCTTAATCAAATGTTTTCTTTTAAATTACATCTTCAGCTCTTTTTTGAAAGCTGCTATTAAACTTCCACCAGCTTTTTGGATAATCCATTCCGTATCGGTTCCATGCCCAGATAAATCTCATCTCTCCTCTGCATCTTTTTGTCATTTACCGTTAATAACCATTGACTTTTTGACCTTCTTGGTAGTTCCAACTCTGCTTTTCACTGCACAGGGCGACACATAAGGCAGTGCAGGGGCATTTCATCTTTTGCAAATGATGCTTAACCACATCCCTTGCCCACACGAGAGACTGAAGTTCAGTGGTTTAATTTACCTTTTTGAAAAGGAAACTGGCTTTGCTTTGTGAAGCACTGGTTTCAGTCAAGACCTTCAAGGGGAAGGGGCAGAAGTTGTGTACTGAGCTTGTGTTAGGGATCAATTCTTTGCTCTTTAAGGCAGCGAAGTAGGAAAAGCGCAAACTCTGCCACTCCAATCTTGCGCACGAACAGGATTTAATTATTGTACTGTAAAGATCTACCTACATATGTTTACTGCTTCCTAAAAATGATACCCTTATAAATTGGCAGGCTTTGCTGTTTCCTGTAATTTCACACACCCCACAGATGTCCATTAGATGCACTGCTACGGACATCAGACTGCCTATGAACTGCCTCTTCCCCACAGGCATTTCCAAAGGACAAAAGACTCTCTCTTTAGGGAATGATAGTCCAGGGAACAATTTCTGCATAGATGAGGCTGATAAAAAAAAGAGATTCTTGGCGCAGATGCAAGCTGACAGATCTCAGAACTTTTCCCTCAGTACCAGCTGTATTGGTGAAGAATGATATCACAATCACTGCTGATTACTCTGGGCACCACATCACAAATGCTTCTAATAATGAGCAACTGTTTCACAGACAACTTGAGTGCAGAATTTGGAACTCCAAAACGCATTTGTTTTCAAAATCTCTGCTATCTATTTGTCTTTTATTCTTTTTGTGCAAACATATTTAGGTGATAGGGAGTCGGCATTTTTGTTCTTGGCCTTGAAATTTAGAATTACAGAACATCACAATTATTTGCTTGTTGTAATAAGTTCATGCACCATTGGAAGGCAAAGCACATCAACAACACAGAGCAGGAAGGTTTTCCACAAGAAGAGATCCGCAACGAACATAAATATTTAACTCTGTTTCTCTCTTCGTGGATGCTGCCTAATCTGCTGAGTATTTCTGGCATTTTTTCTTATACTTCTTTTTAATTAATTTTATATCAGGCCAGAAACCTGAAAAATTAGTTTGACTTCACCATACTATTCAAATAGATTACTACTTGTAACTTCTGGCATCCCTCATTTGAACCATACAGTAAGAGAAGACCATCTCATGGCCAAGGTCCAGACTTGTACCACACAGAAGAAGTGAAGCAATGAACACGGGAGTGGACATTTTAGCTCCAGATTACTCCCAGTTTTATGGCTGGGGGGGGGCAGGTTCTAAGGACACAGACTGCAATGCCTTTGGAAGAGGATAACCTTGATATACTTCATATTTTTTGCCCATCCTTTCCTTATATACTGTTTCCTAAAGAGAACAACAGGAGGAGTAGGACGTCATCCAGGGTGGCCATTCTGCGGAGAGGGACCCAAGGTAAAATATGAATCGTGTGTGCTAAATACCATAGTTAAATGAAGATGAAAGTATCTACCACTCTAGACCAACAGTGCAATTTCAACTTTGGGAGAACAAGATTTATTTCCCCATATCAATCCAATATATCACAGACATATCCTTCCCCCTATCATGAGTGTTACTGATAGGAGGCTCTGCCTTAAGAAGGTAGTCCATTATTAAAGACCCTCATGTCTGGGCCATGCTATCTTCTTGCATCTACCATTGGGCAGGAGGTACAGAAGCCTGAAGTCCCCATAGGCCTGAAATATCGACAGTTTAATCCACTCCATAGATGCCATCTCCTCCAAGAGGACGACAACCTTGTGGTTTGGAGGCTTGTGTGCCCCAATGACCCAGAGAGCTATCTTGGGAGGAGTCAATGCCTTATGCTTTGGCTCTTGGGAGCATTACCCATGTCAAACAGAGGCCAGACTAATAGTCGTCCACCGATCCTCCAGGTTCGGGGGTTCAGCTCAGGGCTAACAACCCTGACTGGTCTTCTACATCTGTGTGCAATGGCATTCCCGAGTCTCCACTCGGGACTTGCATGGCTGACAGTAGTGAAAACTGAGAGGAAGCTACTGACATGATGAAGGAAGCCCTGAACACTACCAGAGATGGAGGACCTTCATTGCTGCCTGAAATGCAGCAAGCGTAACAGGCAGTAAGTAACAGATACTGTCTGACTCGTTGAGTTCCTCCGCATTTTGTGTGTGTTGCTCAGGAACAGCAACTTCCCTTCAACCATTCAGATTTTGAACCAACAGGCACAGCATAGAGTTTAGGAACTCTATCTATAACTTCTTTGATCACCTTGCACTAAAATAGACTTTATTATCTTTTGTTCCAATTCTGTTCTTGCAAAAATTTCTTTAATGTACATTTCATTTATGCCTTCCTCATGAATGCTGCTTATATGATGCTCTGTGCCTGTGATTATGCTGCAACTAAGTTCTTCATTAATTCTGTGCACACATGAACAAATGCATATACATACATATACATATATTATTTATCTTTATTGAGATCTAGCGCAGAATAGGCCCTTTTAGCTCTTTGAGCCGCGCCACCCAGCAACCCCCAATTTAACCCTAATCCAATCACGGGACAATTTACAGTGACCAATTAACCTATCAGCTGGTACATCTTTAGACTATCAGAGCACCTGGAGGAAACACATGCAATCATGGGGAGAACATACAAACTCCTTACAGCCCCTGGTGGGAACTGAACCCGAGTCGCTGAGACACACACACACACACACACACACACATATATAAAATTAAATAAGTAGTGCAAAAAGAGATGGAAAAAGGTAGTGTACATGGGATCTTTGTCCATTCAGAAATCTGATAGCAGAGGGGGACTCGGAACTCATAATACTCATTATCAAAGTTTATTCGCAATCAATGTGTCTTTCTCACTTTACATACTTCCATGCATTCCACAAAAGCATCACCTCTCTTCCTCATCTACCGAGATATCAACATTTAAGCCAAGTCCTCTCAAGAATAAAGCCTTAAATGAACTGAACAAATTAGAGGTGACAGCCAACAGTGTTGATTGCAGAATGATTTAACTTGACTCAAGAATTTGAGCCAAGAGTTTCACATTGTTAAGTTCTCACAACTGCAGGCCACAATTGGTATTGAGACAAGTATCACCTTGCATGCGACTAATGGGCATGACTCTAAACATACAATTAAAAGCGTAGTCCATCAAACTGCTCCAGGATCACGAGTGCGTTTCAAATGATATATTGCCCAGTTTTTGCTTCCAAACTTTCTGTCCACTGCAGTCAAAGTGTAGATTCACTTGGCAATTTTGCAAGAAGAGGGTTGATGTAGTACAGAAATCCTACACCTGCACTGCCATTCAGCAGATTATGAGTGATCCGTTAACCTGGTTTGCCCTTAATACCACGTAAACACAACATCTACCTATAACTGGATCCTCTTTTGACAGACTTTGCCACAGAGAATGATCAGGGAGCAAAACAAAGTTGTTCTCTCCTCTGTGTCAAGAAGTGTTTTCCGACAATCTTGTAAAGCCTTTAATCTGCATTCCCAATCAGCTCTTCCAGTCTTAAAGAACCTCATAATCTTTGTACACATCTCAATTTCATATTTAAGGAAATGAAAACCAATCTGTTCTCCTAGTAACTAGATATATCATTCAAACACCACTAGAGTTATGAAGGGCAAATAGATTGTTTGTGCTAATATGCTGTCCCTCGGGGTTAGAAATTAAATATTCCTCTGCAATTAATTTTCAGAAAGATATTCAAAATGGAAGATGTGGCAGGGTGGCAATGAATGGAATAAAGGCAGTAGATCGGAGTTCAGAAAAACAAGTAATAAAAATTAGATTAGGTGGAGCTAAGAAATGCCAAAGAGCAGAAAACATCGGAAGAATTTGTCTCTCTGCCTCAAGCAGTAATGCTGATTTAGGGAATAGGATATTAGAGGAACATATATCAAAGTAATACAATAATCACAGGGCATTTTAATCTATGTAAAGACTGGGCAAACCAATTCGCAGTAATAGAGTAAAAGTATCTTGCTCCAATTATATAGTGCCCTGCTGAGATCAAATTTGCAATATTGTCTGGTCTCGCTACCTAAAAAAAAAGGATATACTTGTGTCAGGAGATGCAGTAATGATCCATCAGACTGATTCAAAGGTGGATTTATCCTATAAAGAGAGATTAAGCAGACTCAGCTGATATAAGGTTTATTTATTAGAGCTACAGCACAGAACTAGGCCCTTATGGACCAACGAACCCATGCTGGCCAATTACTCCACTGTGAACAATTAAGCAATTAACCCGAACATCTTTGGATGTGGGAAGAAACTGGGGCACCCAGAGGAAACCCACACAGTGATGGGGAGAACATATAAGCTCCTTACAGACAGAAGCAGAATTGAACACGGGCCACTGACACTGTTACAGCAAAACTGACATTTCTCTAGGCTGGGGTGTCTAGAACCAGGTTTCACAATGCCAACATATGGAGTCAGCCATAAATGAGATGAGATAGAGATGAGGAGAAATTTCTTCTCTCAAGAGGTAATAATTCTGTTAAATTCTCTGCTCAAGAGGACTGTGGACATTGTTATACTTAAAATAGAGCTGAATAGCATTTTAGTATGTGGCATGACAGCGTAATGGTTAGTGTAACACTTTACAGTGCCAGTGATCCCAGTCATTTCAAAAATGTAAAAGTTAGGGTTACTAAGCTGTGCGCATGTAACGTTGGCGCTGGAAGCATGGTGACACTTGCAGTCTGCCCCCAGCGCATCCTCGGACTACGTTGGTCATTAATGCAAATAATGCATTTCACTATGTGTTTCAAAATCTTGATGTATATATGACAAATAAAGCTAATCTTTGGATATTAAGGAAGTGCAGGGACGTATAGCTTTGCTAAATATAATCCATGATGTTATTGAACAGCAGAGTAGATGACCACCTAACCATCCTATGTTCACCTTCTCATTTTATGATCTTCTGATTATCCCTTTTCATCGTTTCATTTTGGCAAATCATCTCCACATCCCCTCAGCAAACAAAATATTCTTCCGGAAGGAAAGACCAAAAACAGAAATGGAGCCTATTAGTGAATCACTGATACAAATTTGAAAACTTCCATCCTTTTGCATTAAACCTCTCAGAATGATGGCTAATTTTTCCATTAAGTATCTTACTACCCATCCAATAGCATTTTGTGAATCTAGTTCCCTCTGACTAGTTCCTTCCATTTAAATAATACTCCAATCTGTCCTTCTCCGACACAAAGCAAAACTCTCACATTTTCATGCATCGAAATTTGCTACAGTCTTGCTCAAGCACTTAATATATTAATTTGTTTAGCAACTTTGCGTTCCCATGTATTTATTTAGTTTTAGAGTTATATGGCACAAAAAATGGGCCCTATGACCTAAGTTATTCATGCCAACTGTGATGCCTTTTCCTTCAACTAATTTATAATGAGAGAAAACTGAAATCATCCTGCCAAGAGCAGAATCCATCTTTAGTATTAAATCCCATCTTATAACTCGTAACTATTGCCTATCAAAACCATTTTTGTCCTCCAATTACAAAAACCCTTATTTTCATAATGTCTCAAATGGCATCTTATTCAACACTTTTTGGAGTCAAAAATTAAAATCTATATATACTCCTTTATCCATCACATTTAGTACCAAGTTAAAAAAAAATCCAGTTAGATTCTTTAGCCATGACCTGCTCTACAAATCTATGTAGTGGTGCCTAATTACCTGCTATGAGTTTGAAGTGGTCCAACTTCATGAGCCAGCTTTTCAAAAGGAAAACTGTAGGCCCGTGGATTTGCGTTGTATCATGTTATGCCAGACTAGCCTCACAGCTGCCAGCACTGCATCAATCAACAGGCTCACACTTAAGAGCTGGGGGCAAAGTTTTAAAAGCTGGAGACAGAGACATAAAAGATGGATATTTGCATTTGGATAGTCGGGCATGTGTTGTATTCAAGGGCCAGGAGTCGGTTTTTGGTAAGGATTGAGTCTGGGAGCATAAAAATAGATTTACAATCCTTAGGCTTATATGGAGTCTTAACATTGTACCCAAGCTGATCTCTTGGTCTAGATCCTTGTCCTAGAAATGTGTGATCATCCTATCCCTAGTAATAGATCTAGTAACTTGCTCTCAACAATACTGCACTACTGAGGTTTTATTTCCTTCTTTCTCTAAAGTTCCAAAAGAACCACAAAATTTGGCAATTGAGTAAAGATAACCCAGTGTAACAAACTGCCATCTGAAAACTTGACCTGTACACAACATGCAACACACTAGGTTAAAGAGGTTCTGTAGATACTACACTGCAGAAGGAACTATCAATGCCACTGAAAGTAAATAGGAGGTTCAAAATGACACACATTGATTGGAAGATTACTTTCCAACTTGCTCTAGTCCAGTCAGCAAAATCTATCAAGTCAGTGTTCTACCTGAATAGCAAGATGGTGTACAAGATCTTAAGTTTTATTTTTCTGCAAAAGGCAGATAACCCTCAAGCCTGTCCTTAAGTGCCAAGATGGTATCCGAGATGCAGCCATTAAGCAAGAATCCTAGCTCATCAAGAAAACAAGGAAACTGGAATGAAAACCTGCTGGAACTTCATGATCACAACAGAATACTCTTTGTGGGTACTCATGGACCTTGCAATCTCCACAGAAAGATGAGAGAATTATAGATTGTAAGAGTGTCACAGATCATTGACGTCCTCTGCAAGATGGGGGGGAGAAAAGCTAAAGTAACATCAATCTCCCCATTCTCAAAAGCCTGACACAACCATTATTTAAAAACAGAAAATAGCTATTGTGGGAAAGCAGCAGCTAACATTTGAGCCGCGTTTGCTCAGATGCAAAGAACTGAAGGACACAATGCAGGGAAGAAACTGCGAGGAAATGCATGCGCATACGAGATTTTTAATATTATGCACATGAGATGCTGAAGTTTGAATAATATGCAAGAAATCTTGTAAAAAAAATTGGCACCTGGGATGTAGAGATGAGAAAAGTATCTTTACACTTGACAATATTCTTCTAAAATAGGAAATTATGGTAAATACAATATTGAACAGCCAATTACATGCATGTGCTATTCTTGTTCTTTTACAAGTTTTCTTTTGTTTTCAGTATTCCTGAATGTGCCAGGAACTACAGGTGCAACTATATCCTAGTCAAACTCTCTCCATCTTTTCCAATACCATAGCTCTGCTGCCAAGACAATTGACTTTTACATATTCTGTAGAATGATCAATTGAATAATCCCAACTGGTACGTATTTAAGTTTGGCTGAATCAGTGCATGTTAGGTTTTCTGCTATCAATTGTCGATGTATCTTTAAACTATAACCTGAGGCAGGATAATTGATTAAGCTATAATCTGAGGTACACTAGATCTACTTTAATAGGCAACTCATTTCTAGGATAAGACATTAACTCTTGCAAATGTGATGATTTTTAAAAAAAAATACAGCAGCACAAGAATAGACCCTTCAGCCAACAAAGTCTGCACTGAACACGATGTCAAATTAAACTAAATTTCTTCGGCCTGTGCGTGATTCATTCCCGCATATTCATGGGTCTACCTCACAGACTCTTTAACGCAATCATCCTATCTGCTCCTTTCACTCACCTCGGCAACCCGTTCCAGGCACCTACCATTCTCTCTGTTTAAAAAATGTACTTATGGATTACAGTTTGTACACAAGTACTTGTTTTTGGTTGTTGACCAGCTTTGAAGATGTCCACAGTGCATGTCACAAGACAATTCACGTTAAACAGTCAAGAACTGCAGTATCCGCAACTGGGAGATCATGCAATTTCAGGTTTTTAAATTAAAGGATTTTAAATCAAAGAGTCAGAATGAGGCAGCATGAAATTAGGTCGTTTGGTCCACTGGATCTACATAATCATCAAGCATCCATTTATACTCATCCCATGTTTCTGTTCTTCACCACTTATACATCTGCATACCGGGGTACATTACAGTGGCCAATGAACCCAGCAACTTGCATGTCTTCAGTATGAAGGAAGAAACTGGAACACCTGAGGGACACCAGAGGATCAAACTCCATACAGGCAGACCCTGAGATCATGACTGAACCCTGTTTCCTGGGGTGGTGAAGCAGCAGCTCTGCTGGCTGCACTGTGCTTATAAAGCCCAAAGTTTTCCCAAGAAAAATCCATTCGTCCCTTCTGTGCAGCTGTCAGGAGTTACTGTATATTAGGACTCCCCCCCCCCCACCCGCCCCCAGACATGAGATACTTCATCAGACAATGGATATTAATACCAAAATCAAGAATAATTTTCAAGGCATTCTGTCACTGTTCCCAACTCCTTCCTGGCAGACCTTGACTATTATAAAACATGGTCCCGCAATTGTCCCAGTCCTTTCATCACACTAGACGTCTCCAATAAGGTGTGCATCAGAACCATTTGTCTGTGGGAATAGCATCACAAACTAGACAACTCCCCCAATTATCCTCAAAGGCATATTTCACTAGGATTATTGGATGCTTATCAAAAAGAAAACTTGATTTGAGTTTAATCTTCCTGATCTATAGACATTAAAGCCAAATGCACACACCTAGTGCCAAAAGGCTGGAATCTGCTAATTGAATGTGGTCCAAGAATTTAACTAGGAACTTTGTCAGTACAAAATAATAACAAAATGCTGGAAATACTCAGTAGGTCAGGCCAGATTGTGAGCTCAGCTTTGCCTGTAAAATCAGTGGTTCACTGCCAGTCACCCCTCTAGCTATCAAAACACATTTTTAAGCTTATTTCTTGTTTTGCTTTTACAGAAGAATTGTGCATCTCCGTCTGATCAACAAAAACCAATATAGATATTGCAACTACCTCTTCTGATAAGCAAGATGTCCCCAGATGGAATGATGCAAAAGCTGAACCAGATCCTTAGAGGCTGAGAAGTGATCACAAAACAAGGTGTTGGACCAAATTGCAAAGGACCAAGTATATCTTCAACTTAAAGTGGTTTTCAAGTCATTTTAGCTGTTGGCAACTGGTTTATTATTGTATCAAGGTACATTGGAAAACTTGGTGTTGCATGCCAAACATACAGATCGTGTCACATCAGTACATTGGTGTAGTAAAGGAAAAAGGAATAACAGAATTCAGAAGCAACACACACAAAACACTGTCGACATTTCGGGCTGAGACCCTTCTTCATAATAGACATGAAGAAGGGTCTCGTCCCGAAATGTCGACTGTTTATTCATTTCCATAGATGCTACCTCAGCTGCTGAGTTCCTCCAGTGTTTTCTGTGTGTGTGTGTGTGTGTGTGTGTGTGTGTGTTGCTTTGCATTTCCAGCATCTGCAGATTTTTTCGTGTTGATAGAATTCAGAGCAAGTGGGACAGTTAAGGAGCTGTACAATAATGTGCAAAGACCACGATGAGGTAGATTGTGAGGTCAAGAATCTGCCTTATCACACAAGAGGTACATTCAATAGTGGGATAGAGGCTGTTCTCGAGCCTGGTGGTACATGTTCGCATAATTCTGTATCTTCTTCCGAAGGGAGAGGCGAGAAGAGAGAATGTCTGGGGTGAGAGGGGTCTTTGCATTTTTTTTTATTATTTAATCATCAGTGATTATTAGAAATAATCATTACTACACTATCAATGAAATCACAGAAATTAACTTCTTATATTCTCATATACCCAGAGCTGGGAATAGTCAACAGATGGCAAATAAGGTAATATTAACAGGAAATATGCACTTGTTCCAGCCAAAGCCACTTCCTAAGTTATTTCATCAAGATGAAGTAAATTCCCAAAAGCCACAGTTATAATATAACAGAATCAAGAGTACTCTGCTCCCTGTTTCATGGCCCCATGTATTCGGCTAATAACAGATATGGGAGATGCTAAAGTACTTTGAACCACCGAGAAACATGTATAAGCCAAGGTAGTGCTGTCTACATGGACATAATGAAGAAACTATCTCAAATTATATCACGGGATGAACACACAAACTCCTTACAGGCAGCGACGGGAATTGAACCCAGGCCTCTGGTACCGTAAAGTGTGTGCTAACCACTATGCTACAATTATGTGTGTGTTGCTTTGAACACATGTCCTGAAATTTGTTGTTTTGCAGCAGCAGTACTGTGCAATAAATAAAAAATACTTTAAAATATGATAAGAATATATTAAAAAATGAGTAGCACAAAAAGAAAAAAATAATAAAGGTAGTGCCCATGGGTTCATAGATTGTTCAGAAATCTGATAGCAAAGGGTAAGAAGCTGTTTCTAAATTGTTGAATGTTCATCTTCAGGCTCCTGGACCTCCTCCATGGTGGCAGTAATGAGAAGAGGGCTTGTCCTCGATGGGAGGGCCTTTCACGATGGAGGCTACCTTCTTGAGGCATTGCTTCAAGAAAAATTCGAATTTCTCTAAAATAGCAATGTCGAAGTGAATAAAGCAAGGCACTTACGCAAACAACAGGAATTCTGCAGATGCTGGAAATTCAAGCAACATACATCAAAGTTGCTGGTGAACGCAGCAGGCCAAGCAGCATCTATAGGAAGAGGCGCAGTCGACGTTTCAGGCCGAGACCCTTCGTCAGCACGTAGTATTAAAACATTTAAAAATGTAATAGAAAACCAGCTCTGCTTCATTAATCACAATGAATAACTTTGCAGAATAACTCTGTTCAGTTCACACCCCAACCACCCCAGTTCCTTTTCAATTAAATTCTCTATTCCACTCCCACACTGACCTCCGTGGCTTTGGTTTCGACAATGCTCAGTGTCAAATCTGGGACCAGCATCTCACTTTCTATTCAGGAACACTACAGCATCCGGAATTCGATACTGAATTAACAATTTCACCAGCCATTCTTGTTCATATCAGCACCAAGCAGTATTTGCAACAGTAACATAGTTTTTCCCCACTCTCCAGAGAAGCTCCCTGATATGACGGGTACTTCCAGCTGCTTTTTTGTTTCAGGTTTCTAGAAAGGTTCTTTTGTTTCAACTTCCCTCTCTGACTGCTAGCACTGAAGCAATTTCACTACCCGGATGACCTTAATCTCCATTCTATCATGGACATTCCTTCATTCTCCTCACACCTTCCCCCTCTCTGCAACTTACAACACATTTGCTTTCTCATTAGTCCAGTTCTGATAAAAGATCATTAACCTGAAACATTGACTAGTTCCCTCTCTAGCAGCATTGCCTGCCTCCAGAGTGTTTCTGGCAATTTCTGATCTTGTTCTATTACATCACAAAAATAGCTTTCTGTATTTCTTCCTGACTTTCCCTCCATCATTCTCAAGTCTTATGCATTCTGTAAGAAATCCTTGAGGAAGTGTCGATAAGTGGCCAAGGGAGAACAAATTCTTTAAGGCTCCACCTGCTTCTCAGAGGGTTAGTGATGGCATCAAATGCAAACTCTGCCTTCAGGTTAAGAAGGGCTCACAGGAATGGAACCCTGTTGTAACATGGGGAGAACGTGAACTCCTCAAATGGCAATATAAGTATTTAAGGAACTACTAGCCTTACAGCAAGAAATAAGTGTTGCATAATAATTTTGCATATATTTACATATGCAGAGAAGAAACAGTGTGTCATCTAATTCTGAACTTCTGGTCCAGTTTTGCAGGAGTTTCATGAGACAATTATATCCCATGTGATGAAAGGATTCACCAGAATAGACTCTGTGGCTCAAACTTAGCGCTGGCACTGTGGGTGATAAGCTTCTTTCATGGTCATAATACCAAGTTTAGTCTTATTAAAAATAACAGGTACGGGTCCTCCCTGGCAAATCAAGGCCCAAAGTGCAGCCCCCTACATACGAATGAGCACTTTGGAGATCAGTTCGATGGATTTGCCATCTGCAGTGGGGCATCTTCTGCCGCGGGGAAACTTGGATGGTGGCCACGTTTTCAACCAGCGAACTGTTTGGGTTGTGGACAGTTCACAGAAACAGAACGTTGTCATAATCTGGGAAGGGCCTATATTCTTCAATGGCAATCTAAGTATTTCAGTAACTATTCAACTTACAGCAAAAAAAAATCTGTTGCTTGTTGTTCTATGATAATTTGGCATTCATTTACATTCAGCGAATTTGCAGACCGACAGCAAATTGCCCTGGTGAATGGACATCCTTCATCGTCAAGCATGCAAAATTAAGCAAAATAAAAAATTCTCAATTATTCTGCAAAGGTGCATTTATGTGGTGAAGGAAGCAAAGTATTTAAAGTATATCTCTAATCGAAAATGTTCACAATCAGTTTGAAAAATTCAAGTTCAGATGGTTAGAGCAGAGAACAAGGGCCAGGGATAAATGCATCAGTCCATGAAATTGGGGCAAACAGCATGAGTCAAGCTTGATATAAAAAGGAGAGGTTTATATGAAGGGGTGGGGGGAGAGTGACAGAATTAAAGCCAGATCAATGAAGAGGCTTAAGCCATGGCAAATTTAACTAGGACAATACAAAAGATATAAAGGGAGTTGTCCACCAAGAGAACTGAAGAGTAGAATCGATGTAAATAGATGTGGCTGAACTGCACAAAAACTAAAAAGCTGTTTTTGAAATTTGGGCAATGATAAATAAAGAAGGTAAACTAAATTAACAGTGTGCTGCAGCAAACAATGTCAATTGAGGTAAAAAGACATTAAATGGCTTTATCTGAATGCAAAATGGTTTATAAGATAGATGGATGAAAGGCAGTTTGACATAAAAAGGAGCAGTAAAGATAGATATTGGTCTTCAAATGGCAGAAGCAATTGTGAGGAATGAAAGTTTGAGATGCTAAACATTTTTAAAAATCTTTCTTCATGGCACGGATTGTTCTGGAAATTGGGAGCAAGTAAAGGTTGACTGAAAATAATGAATTTAAAAAGTAATCAATAATGATAAAGCATACTACAGAAATTAAATACAAATCATCTTAACATGAAGGTTGACATCACAAGCCTCTCAAAGAAATGGATTTGGAGGCCAAATGCATTAATGATGATCTTCCAAACTTCCCTGAACGTAACAAGAGTCTCATTGGATTTGAAATTGTCAATTGAAACACCACTGATCAAGGAAAGAAAGAAAGATACTAAACCACAAACCAGTTCATTATCAGAAAATGCTGGTGACAAGAACCTTAAGTCAATAGGGATCAATGATATAAAATCACATCTAACAAATCTACATTTTTCAGTGATGCGGCTAGCAGGAAACATAGGCAGAAAACCAATGAACACACACCATCTGGATTTCTAAAAACGCACCCACAAAAATGTCACACAGGAGCTCCCATGGTAATATATTACCATGGACAGAGGAATAATTAAAGGGTAGAAATGGACAGAGCAGCAGCAATTTTCCAGTTGGCAAACCTTTACTAGTGGGGTACCATAGGTATTGGCATTGGGCCCTCAGCTAATCACAATTTAATGACATAGATGAAAAACAAGAACATATTTAAGTTTGCTGGCAAATGCAAAGATGGGTGGTGAAGCAGGCTGGGAGGAGCATGTGAGCAACGTTGAAGGGGAGATAGGCAGATTAAGTGAGTTTATAAAAAGAAGGCATATGAAGAAATGAAAGCTTTTGATTGGAAACAGCTATTACAGAGATCTGGTTATGAGAAGGGCAGAACTGATAGCTCAACATTCCGAGGTTCAGATGAAACAGATGTGATAGAAAGGGATGTGCAAGAACTGTGGCAGGGGGAGGGGGATGCTGTTCCACTGATCAGAGAGAATGTCATTGGTACTTTGGACATCCTGGAGGGCTCATCCAGTGAGGCAATATGGGTGGAGCTCAAGAATATGAAATGAGCAATTACAGTAATGGGATTATACTACAGACCTCTTAATAGCCAGTGAGAGATAAAGGAATACATATGTAAGCAGACTATGAAAAAAAACATAAAAAGCAACAGGGTATATATTTTAATTCCACTTCCCATTCTGCGATGTCAATTCATGGCCTCCTCTACAATCCCAATGAAGCCACACTCAGGTTGGAGGAACAACACCTTTTATCCCGTCTGATGGCAACCTGATGGCGTATACATCGATTTCTCAAACTTCCGGTAATGCCCCCCCCACCCCCACCTCACCATTTCCCATCTCCTTTTCCCTCTTTCTCCTTGCCTACCCATCGCCTCATTCTGGTGCTCCCCCCCCCCTTTTCTTTCTTCCATAGCCTTCTGTCCTCTCCTATTAGATTCCCTCTTCTCCAGCCCTCTTTTACCAGCTCTTTACTTCACCCCTCCCCCTCCTGGTTTCACCTGTCACCTTGTGTTTCTCTCTCCACCACCCCCCCCCCACCTTTTAAGTTTACTGCTCATCTTTTTTATCTCCAGTTCTGTTGAAGGGTCTCGGCCCAAAACGTCGACTGTACTCTTTTCCATAGATGCTGCCTGGCCTGCTGAGTTCCTCTAGCATTTTGTGTGTGTTGCTCTGATTTCCAGATTTTCCTTTGTTTGTTCTTGATTGGGTATATATAGTGCTTTTTTTAAAAAATTCCCCAATATTGAGTGGGTCTCCCTTAGTGCCAGAAGCTTAGGTGAGATAGAATTTGTAAGGTCCATCCAAGAGGGTTTCTTGACACAGAATGAAAATAGTTCAACTAGAGAAAGGGGCCATACCAGACTTCGTATTGAGAAACGAGCCTGATCAGGTAACTGGTAGTTCAGTGGGAGAACATTTTGGGAATAGTGTTCATAACTCTGCAAGTTTTAAGATAGTTAAGGACAAGGACTAGACTAGACATTGGGGTATAATATGCTAAATTGGAGAAAAGCTATTATCAGGCAAGAGCTGAGAAGTTCCTATCTGATATGTGGGAATTGTTTAACAGGCAGCTGCTCAGAATTCAGGACCAACATGTTCTTGTGAGGAAGAAAGACAAAGGATGCCAAGGTTTGGAAACCTTAGCTGATGTGAGATCTTTCAAATTTAGTCAAAAAGTAAAAAAAAAGGAAATATATATATATAGTTAGAAAGCTGAAATTGAACAGAACCTCTCAGGAATATAAAGAAACTATGAATGAACATGAACAGAAAATCAAAAGATCTAGAAGGGGCTGTAAAATATATATGGCAAATATGATTAAGGAGAATCCTGTGTGTGTTATACATACATTGAAAAGAAGTGGGTAACTCAGAAGAGGGTTCCACCACTAAAGCGAAAAGGAAAACTTTCGCCTGGAACCAGAATGGGTGAGGTAAACCAGGACCTCAAATTGGTACTCACCAACAAGAAGGACATGGAGGATAATGAGACAGGGGTATGCTGGTATTCTAGGGTACATTTCTATCAAGATGTTGGTGTCAGGGCTCTTGAAGAACGATAAGGTGGATAAATCCCCATGGTGTAATAGGAATCTATTATTGAGAGGTAAGTAAGAAGATTGCTGGGGCTTTGACAGAGATCTTCGTATGCTCTTTAGCCACAGACAAGATCTCGGTTTCAGAGAATAGCCAATGTTGTTTTGCTGTTTTAGAAAATCGTTAGGACACAAACCAGGAAATTACTGGTCAGTGAGCCTTACATCTGTGGTAGGGAAATGCAACAGAAATGTCAGTAAGTTATTTTTCAGTTGTATAAAATTTGGTTAGGACACAGTTAGTTGTAGGGTAATAACTGTTCCTGAACCTCGTAGTGTGAGGCCCAAGGTTTCTGAACCTCCTGCCAGATGATAATAGCCGGAAGGCAGCATGGCCAAGATGATGGGGATTGTTGGTGATGGATGCTGCTTTCTTCTGGCAGAGACAAGTTAAATAGTGTTTATCCTAGGATGGAAATTTCAATTACTAGAGGTCCTAGGTTAAAGGCAAGAGGAGGAAAGGCAGAAAGGAGATTTACAGGTAATTTTATTTATTGTTTTGCACACACACAATGTGGCAGATGCCTGGAACATGCAGCTAGGGGGAAGTAATGGAAGACAATATGACAGCAATGTTTAAGGGGCATTTAGTTCAACACATGAAAAGGTAGGGAATAACAGGCATAGCCCATTTGTAGGCAGATGGAATTAGTTTGGACTACCCTATGATCAACACAGACTCTATTTCCATGCTGTGCTACTCCACTCTGAATACAGTATAGTGGAAAACCAGCTAATGCTGGGATACAGAGGTATCTAGAGTGCAACAGAGGGGTGTGGATGTTCAGTTGTAAGGATGAGATTGATGGGGTTTCAAGAAACATGGAGATAAGGTGGGAACATGGGCTAGGCAGAGGATAGGAGCCAGCATCCTATTGACAATATTACCACTCAGCCTACTCATGCCTCTAGTTTTTGCGTTCCTCAACAGAACTGACCTGGAAGATGAAGATCCAGACAGCTTACAAAACACAAATCCAATTATAATGGACACAAATGGGGGCAGGGGTGCCAAAGTATTAACACAAATCTTAGCAAAATAATGTCCCCAAGAGTTTTGGCGTTTACACGAGAACGGAGTGATTTTGGAATCCAAAAATGCAAGAATTCAAAAATTTTAAATCTTCA
Source organism: Mobula hypostoma (assembly GCF_963921235.1). Taxonomy (NCBI): domain Eukaryota; kingdom Metazoa; phylum Chordata; class Chondrichthyes; order Myliobatiformes; family Myliobatidae; genus Mobula; species Mobula hypostoma. The sequence continues at coordinate 24,636,157 of NC_086129.1, read as the reverse complement.
CATGAGGCAGTAAGTGTGTTTTTGTTGTGCCGGTTTTAATCGGAGCAGGTGGTAATGGTCAATACTCTCGGGGTCACAACACTGAAATACATTTGGAAGTGCAGAAACACAATAATCCAAATATTTGCCTTGAAACACTGCAGCTTCTCACTTGGGTCTGAGAAAAATCTCAACAAACTGATTTGGCAGCATAAAAACCATGACAAAGATGGATTTGAAAACTCCGTATGGTCAGAGCATTTGCTAATTTATTAGGATATAAACAGTGTGGCTCATTGAACTATAGTCACTACAGAAAGTTTTCAAGTGACATAACTGTAACTGTTAATCTCTGCTGCATCCAAATCAATATCCATGCAGTCTAACATATAATCACCATCAAAAGTTGCTTACTGGAGAGCATGTGGGATGCACACTAACACAGTGCACCAATGTGAATGGAAGGAAGTATTAAACTGCTTCAAAAAGATTAAATTGACACTGTCGATTTATTTACAAGCAAAGCAACAAGGGAATGTAATCATTAAGTGCTCATGATATGCGAACCGAATGTCTATTCTAAACATTCCTTGTGTTCTCTCTTGCCAAGTTCTCAGAAACACTATCTCTGCTGTACATTGAGAGCTTTTGCACAGCTTGCTGAATAAGTGAGCTTTGAGAGAGTGCAGGGCAAGTTAACCCAAAAGAAAAAAAAATAATCATTGTAACATAGAAACGTAGATTAATACAGCACTGAAGGAAAACATGCACCATGTCCAGTCGTAACACTGCTCAAAAAGCAATGAAAGCCATACAAGAAACCGGATTAGTTAGTGAGAATTTGCACCATTTTTATGGATAGGTTATGAATAAAAATGTTTTGGAGCATGTTTTGATGCTTGTGCCCATTTCCTGGGCCATCAGGAAACTGTAATAATGACTTCCTGTTGCTATTTGCACTAATAATTGTTACTTTTCTGTCATATTTTGCACACATAACATCATCAAAGCAAGAAACATAAACCTCAGACTTATCAACAGCACAGGGTCCATTGAGGCTGTCCTATTATGTGGGGAGGGGGATCCTGTTACCAAACCATTCCCTTCCCTGATTTTCTCCTTCCCCCACTCTCACTTCTGCTCTGCCCCACCACAATTTCCTCTCTTTCTCAGTGCCCTATGCTCCCCAACTCCATTGACTATGTCACGCCTGTGTGGATGCTGGGGAGAAACAGAGCTCAGGCTGCAGCTGCTCTCCACGAGCACATGACTTGGTTTCTAACACGAAATAGGAGAAAACTGGAACAATCAGAACTTCCTCCCTTCAACAAACTGAGTAAATTTATTTGAGACTTGATTGGTGTCAGCAAACCCATTTAGTGCAAAAAAAAGTGTGGGGAAAATCCAATTTCTAAGCTTCCAACGAATTGGATGTATCAGACATTGCCATGATTACATTAAGCTGAGAAGCATCAATGAGCAGTTGGCCAACCTTGTTAACAAAATTAGAGGACCATACACAACTAGTTAAGCCATAGACATTAACCATGCACCACACATCAAATGTAGAAACCACTATAACCCAGTAGACAAAATGTGGAATTAACATTTTAAATAATTTTCCCCTCACATTGAATAATTCTCAAACAAGACTACTGAACAGAGCGGATTAAAACATTGCAGATCAAGCAGTTCGTTAACCTCCTTGCAGTAAAATCAACTTTACAAACGATACACCTAGAGTCATAGAGTAAAGAAACATACCCTTGAGCTCATCTGTCCATGCCATCTATGTATCTCCCAGCACTGTTCCTAATTAACCACATTATAAGCTGAGCTTCTACAATAAAAACCATCACCAATGAAATGTCTGCAGCATTCCAGGGGTAAATGGGATCAGTTCTCAAGGACTCACATCTCACTCTTTTTGCATTTCTATGCTATCGCATGATTCCTGCTTAGCCAATGTTAGTACCTCAAATCCAACAGTGCTTGCGAGTCAGATCTGCCAAGGTGTCTAAGTCCTGAGGAAAATCCAATGATTTGCTTGATCCATAAAGACCCAACCATCGAAATTCTTCTCCTAAGAGCCCATCTACAGTGAAGCTCAGGTGACTCTTTAAGTTATCTCCTGTTTTAGAGTGAATATAGAAATTATCCATTGTGTAGTGCTTAGGAGGACGATAGCACCTAACAGCAACTCCTTTGCTTGCATCTTGGGAAACAGCTCTATTTCCATCTTTGATATCTCTCAAGGTTCTTTTGAAGACCCTGACCTGGAATTACATGCTGACTTCAGTTCTTTGCGGAAATGGGACACGCTCTTGGAGTCTCATGACCAGCCACTTTTCGATATGCCAAGGATGTGGCCTGAAAGACCGGCACACCTTCAGGATGCCAGATTTTTGTGGCTCTGGAGGCAAGCAGACTCGAGGCCGGTGCCACCACCTGATGTGATGTGGGAGACAGAAGATCGTAAGTGAGCTGGCTGCGTGTCCAGAGACCCGAGTTCTTTGCGCACAGAGCTCAGAAAAAGCGATGCAACAGACTTTTAACACCATAAATCAGCGAGTTGCTTTGTTATGTCCCCCCTCTCGCTGTGAAACGGGGGCATCTCTTTTTCCCTTATTAGGGAGAGAAAGAGCCTATGGTATGTCGAATTACTAGGTGAAAAAGTTTTCTTTGGGGTACTGCGAGTCTGTGTTTTTATTGATGCTTTGCTGCATGCTTGAGTGCTTGGTGGGGGGGTGCTGTTGCTTTTTTGCTGTTGGGGGGGTCATTGCTTTTGTTGCTGCCTATGCGTGGGGGGTGGTTTTGGGGTTCTAACATTTAATTGTCATTCGTTCTTTGGGGCACTCCTCTGTTTTTGTGGATGTTTGTGAAGAAAAAGAATTTCAGGATATATTTTGTATGCATCGTATATATTGTATACATTCTCTAAATGTGCCTATTGAAGCCTACGGATTATTTGAATTGCTTTGCACTTGCAGTTAGTGTTGTTCATCAACTTCGACAGATGCATAACTGTTGGATCTTCATGGGTTATCCCAGCGTGCTGATGGTAACTTAACCCTCCGCAGGAGAAGGAAACCTAAAAGGCTCAGTCATCAGATTGGTGACTGAACATTTTCAGCGATCTCTCCCTCCAACTACTCATCCACATCTCTGTCAGCCCAAGGTTTCTGGTCAACGATCTGTGAACGGTACCAAGATGGGCCCACCTGAAACAAAAGCTCTAATGGCAAAGGCAGAGGTAGACTTGGCACAAAATCTGTCACATTTCCCAAGAATTACGCCTTCTTGTCTCATTCGTGGTAAAGGGCATGGTAGACCTGCTAATTTATGGACCAGCTTTGATTACCTGCAAAGCATCGTTTAGCTGGGTATAGAACATGCTTGTACAAGAACCTCGAGCTAAAATTGACACACAGTCTTCAGTTGCTGAATTCATAGGTTTGAGTGTCTCTGTGCTTACTTTGGCACCACATCCACAGTTGATGCCAACTATTTGATTCATTCTGTTTTGGCTTATAAGGTTTTTTTTTATTCCTCAGATGTTGTTTAAGAGGAGACTGCAATCCAATGCAACTCCAATATATCATAACAGAACCTTATCGTGGAAATATTTCTGTCTCACTGCATAATATGATTCTCCTGCTCCTGTCATACTGATTAAATAAAAAGCCAAGCACCTTGCAATCTCCAAAATTGGGGCATCCATTCTGGCAATATTTGTGCCAATGCTTTAATACACCCCCTTCTTTCAATCACTATCCAAATCATTTCTTGCACAGTGCCTGCAAATTACTTTGATTTTAGTCTTGCTGGTTAATTATATTCAGGGACAAGAGAACTAGAAGCACAAGAAGGTTAAATAGTTTAATTGGCAAATAAGCATGCTTTGCATGTCCGAATGATCATGCCTGATCCTCTGCCTGGACCATTTTCCAACCCTATTTTGATTTTCTTCGTGACAAAAGCACTATCAAGTCAAGTCAAGTCAAGTCACTTTTTATTGTCATTTCGACCATAACTGCTGGTACAGTACACAGTAAAAAACGAGACAACGTTTTTCAGGACCATGGTCCTACATGAAACAATACAAAAACTACACTGAAATACGTAAAAACAACACAAAAACTACACTAGACTACAGACCTATCCAGGACTGCATAAAGTACACAGAACAGTGCAGGCATTACAATAAATGATAATCAAGACAATAGGCACAGCAGATCCATCTCATCCGTAGAAAATGTGCATCTGCACCCTTCTAATATGTTCTCTCTATACGCCAACATTTAGAAGTTTCTCACTATTTAAAACATACATTTCTATTCTTTCAACTGAAAGCTTCTATTTTTATCTCATCACTTTTTAAGTGTCTCCAACACTGTCTCACAAAATCCTCCAAATTCAGCGGAAGAGCAAGAGAGCCAATGTTGATGTCCTCTCCCAAGCGAATGCAGTCTTTCAGCCATTATTACACTTCATCTGCTGAACAAGGCAGGTCACATCCTTCACACCGAGCTCTGATTAAGATGCCTAAAGGCTGATAAAGATCCACTTACGTGCTCATGCTCAAAGTTTCCTTTAAGGAATGCATATCCCCCACCGACTCCTGAGAATCTCAGGCCCGAACGAGGAGTACCTGAACGGTCTTGAGACCCAGAGTTCTTGGTCTGGGAGAACACAGCAGCCATGCAGAAGCATCACAAACTGCCCACATGCTTACCTGTTCAGTCACCATCTTCCCCATCTGTCAAAGTGTTAGTGGCTCCCACATTGGCTTCATCACCTGAAGTGAAGTGAAAGTAAATCACCTGCAATTCCATTGGAATGGCAAAGAAGTTAGTTTTCAGGATCTTGCATTTGTTCTTATTATCCATTTGATCCTTAGTTTCAATGATAACTGCTACTGTGGCCCAGCTCACCACACTTCCTTGGTTTTCAGTGTGGCTTGGAGGTCACACTGTTTTTATGAATTGTTCTGACAACATTAGGGCAAAGGCAGAAAGTAGAGGCTAATTTTCCAGTTAAGATTGATGGCATGTCAACCGTATAAATAAAAAGAGCAAACATAGCACTGGAGGAAGACCATTTTGTCAACACACTGTCAGCCTACACATTAAATCGCCTTCTTGAAGCTTTCTCATGCCTTCTTGCCACAGTGATGTAGGCTGCCGGATCCATGAAAGTTGCTGCGGTTGTATATCTCAGCAGGAAACCTGCTTCAATATTGGAAGCACTTGATCTTCTGCTTCCGAAGTCAGTTAGTTCAGGCACTCTGGTCTCTCATGCGGCACTCCCTCGATTAGTTTATATGCGAGGCGCAAGTGGGATGTTAGTCCAAAGCTGTATCTTCTGCTGTCTTCCCAAATTCAAGAATGGAAATGAACTTTGCATATCACATATCCGTTTGCCTGGTAAAATTCTGTATATGAACAGGAGCAGGATCAGGTCCTGTCGGGGAACTTTTGGAAATGATTCTGTCAATGGTGACTACCTTGCTCAATTTATCCTTTTATAGCCCTGCAGCAACCTCAGAAACAGGGAGCTATGTTCTTGCAACACAAGCTGTAATTGATGCCTTCAAGACAAATAGCTTCCATGTTTATTTCCTGAATTGCGGGGACTTTTGAAGCAATTATGTGCTGTGACTTTTGTTATTTGTTTGAGCTGAAGTCTTAAACACTGTAATTGTACCTGCCTTTGGCACTTCCTCCGACAGCTCATTACATATACCCACCACACTCAGTGGAAACATTTTCCCTCAGATCCCCTCTAAATCCTACCTTCCCTATCTATGTCACTCATGATTTTATAAATCTCTGTGAGGCCACCCCTCAGCCACTGTTGCTCCAGAGGAAACAGTCCAAGTCTATCCGGTCTTTCCTCATAACTCAATCCCTCCAGTCACAGTGACATCCTTACAATTCTTTTTGCACCCTTTCCAGCTTAATGATTTCCTTCCTATAGCTAGGCAACCAGAACAGCACACAGTACTCCAAGCCCAAGCAATGTCTTGTACAGCAGTAACATGACATCCCGACTCTCATTCTCAGTGTCTCAGCAAAGGAAGGTAAACATGCCACACACACCTTCTTCACTGTTGTTCATTAACACTCCCAGGGCCCTGTCATTCATTGTGTATTGTTAACTTCACAGGGCTTTATCAGGAAAATAACAGTCCACTGCCACCTTCTACCTCATACCATCAAACAAATTTTGTATCCAATTGGCTAGGTCACCCTGGAACCCATATGTTCTTCCTGACCAGCCTATCACACGTCAAAAGCCTGGCTAAAGTCTAAGTAGATAACATCTACTACTCTGCCCTTTATCAATCCTCTTCGTCACCACTTCAAAGAGGCTGACTCAAATTCATGAGATGATTTCCCATGCACAAAGCTGTGCTGACCATCCCTAACCAGTCCTTGCCTTTCCAAACTTAACCTGTCTTTCAGAATCCCCTCCAGTAACTTTCCCACCATTCACACAAGACTCACTGCCCTGTAGTTCCTGGGTTGTCCTTGCAGCCCCTCTTAAATGAAGGCACAAGAATAGCCATCCTCCAGTCCTGTGGTACATCACCCATGGCTAAGGAAGGCAAGAAAATCTCTGCCAGGGCTCCAACAATTTCTTCCCTGGCTTCCTTATCGCAGTATTTTCTGACATTAGTATTTTCTTGTTCTCTTATCTCTGTCATATGATCAGACCATCACCAAAGCAGTAACTTTTAATCAAACATACATATTAAAAGAAGTAGGCCACAACCACTCTAGCTTGTTCTGCCTTTTGAATAATCTTTGACTGTAACCTCAAATTTGTTTTCTATCCACCAATGGCAATCTTTTATATCCTTCCTTGCCAAATATCTCTAAAAAAAATATTCAGTCTTCCTCCACTATCCTTTCAGGAAAAGTCCTCTAACTCACCTCCTCCATTTTAAATGGACGATCCCTTATTTTAAAATAGTGTCCACTAGTTTTCAGATCTTCTCACAAGAGGAAACTACATGGTACATCCACTAGAGATGCAGCACCTGCGCACCGAATGACACTACTTCACAAAGAACAAGCAAACTTACTGATAACCAGCACTTCCTGGAACTTGGATATAATACAAATAATGGTCAATGTAATATAGTTACACAGATGTTACTAAAAGACGTATATGTTCAGAACAGGACCCGGCGCGTGCCCCCCAGTCAGAGACTTGAGAGGTGTCCTGTACAGAATAGAAAACATCACCCTTTCATCAATTGTTTCACACAAGAGGCCAACTACTTATTCAATCTCTGCTTTATCCCTCAACCCAAGCTATAATTCAGAAGAAAATGAAGCTTAACTGAAATCCAACACATGAAGCAAAGTGTATATATGTATATAAATATACATATATAAATAACATATTTATATAACATACACACAAATATTCAGTGGCCACTTTATTTGGTACACCTGCTTATTAATGCAAATATCTAATCAGTCAATCATGTGGTAGCAACTCGATGCATAAAAACATGCAGATATGGTCAAGAGGTTCAGGTGTTGTTCAGATTAAATATCACGATGGATAAGAAATGTGATCTAAGTGATTTTGACCATGGAATGAATATTGGCGCCAGACAGGGTGGTTTAAGTATCTATGAAACTGCTGATCTCTGGGATTTTCACGCATAACACTCTCTAGAATTTATAGAGAATGGTGTGAAAAACAAAAGAAAGCCAGTGAGCGGCAGTTTGGTGGGCAAAGACGCCTTGTTAATGAGAGAGGTCAGAGGAAAATGGCCAGACTGGTTCAAGCTGACAGGAAGGTGACAGTAACGCAAATAACCACGTGTTACAACAGTGGTGTGCAGAAGAGCATCTCTGAATGCACATGTCGAATCTTGAAGTGGATGAGCTACAGCAGCAAAAGGCCACACCGGGTTTCACTCCTGTACCTAATAAACATTTAGTAAAAGCTTCCAATCAAATACCAACCAAACATGTATACACACTCAAACATCAGCCATCAGAAACCAACCTTAAATTAGAATCATAGAGTCACACAGCATGGAAACAGGCCACTCAGTCCATCACATCCTTGCCAACTGATGGGCACCTGTCCATATTAATCCCAACTTGCAGAACTTGGCCAGTAGCCTTCTTAAGTGCTGTCAGTAATTCTGTTTCCACCAATTGCTCTCACAGCACATTCCAGGTACTTACCACTTCCTAGTGGAAGGTGGTCCCCTCAGTTCCCCTTTAAGTCTCTACCCCTTATCCAAAATCTATGTCCTCTAGTTTTGGTCACCTCTAATGGGGATGATTTGCCACCATCTACACTACCCATATTCCTTGTAACCTTTGATACTTCAGTTATACTCCCACATAGCCTCTTCTACTTCATGAAGAACTGACCTAGCTTCTTCAGTCTTCCTCATAACTGAAAAGTTCCATCCTAAGCAACATTTTGGTGAACTTTCTTGGCACCCTCTTCAGAGTTATCACATTTTTCCTACAGAGCTATCACATTTTTCCTATAGTGGTGACCAAAATTGCATGATCGATCCATCTAAAGTCTGAGAAATAATTTATAAATTTGGAGCATAACCTCCTTATTCTTTGATTCAGGATCATCAGACTTAGTCATAGTCATAGTCATACTTTATTGATCCCGAGGGAAATTGGTTTTCGTTAGTTGCACCATAAATAATTAAATAGTAATAAAACCATAAATAATTAAATAGTAATATGTAAATTATGCCAGGAAATAAGTCCAGGACCAGCCTATTGGCTCAGGGTGTCTGACCCTCCAAGGGAGGAGTTGTAAAGTTTGATGGTCACAGGCAGGAATGACTTCCTATGACGCTCTGTGTTGCATCTCGGTGGAATGAGTCTCTGGCTGAATGTACTCCTGTGCCCAACCAGTCCATTATGTAGTGGATGGGAGACATTGTCAAGGTCCCTGTTTCTCAATATCCCCTATAACATCATCATACATGATGTACGCCCTAATCTCATTAATACTCTCAAAATGCATCACCTCATATTCAACTCCATCTGCTGTTTTGCAGCCCACTCACCAACACATCCATGTCACCCTAAGATGACCCTCCAACTCTGTCAATAACTCCACCAACCCAAGCATCATCTGCAAACTTACTGATCATATCTCCTGCCTCCAAATCATTCACATATGTTACAGTCTGGGTCTCAGCAACAGTCCCTGTGGAACACCACCAGTCAGACATCCAATCACAAAAGCAGCCTTCTATCATCACCCTCAGTCTCCTATGACAAAGCCAATGTTCCATCCAATACTTCAATTGCATTAGATCATATGGTGCTTAATCCTTTGGACCAAGCTCCCATGTGGGACCTCTTATACTCCTGAGGTGCCTCCCTTGTTTCCAGTTATCTATACATGTTACTGCTTCTTTTTTCAATTTTTATCAAGCCCTCAGCAGTTCTCAACATCTAGGGAATGCTGTACTTGTTCCCCTTGGCTTTCACCTGTTAAATGCTTCTCATTGTGCAGCTGTAGAAAGATATTGCCAGTCTACACTTCCCCCGATTCGAGATCTTTATTTCTGGTTTAACTCTATCTATTACCATAGCTGATTTGAAATGCACAGAGTTATGGTCACTATCTCCAAAATACTCTCGCTCCCTCCACCAGACCAGCAACATTCATCAAGACAAGGTTCAGTGATGTTCCTTCCCTCATTGGTCTACCAACATACTATGCCTTTCTACAGCTCGAATTCCATCCCCTCTGAGCCTTTTACGCTAAGGCAATCCCTGTTAATATTCGGGACACTGAAATTCCCCTGACACTCTATTTTAATCACATCTCTTTGCTATTTGCCTATACAGTATACCTATTCCTCCATCTCGGGCTGATTGCTCGGTAGTCTGTGTCGCACCGTATTTGATCCTAATCTCTACTTTAATGGCCAATCCATAAACTGCAAATTTAATAAAATAGAATTATGGCTGAAAACATCAATTTTGCATCTTGAAGCAACCAAGGATTCCTTTAGACATGAAACAATTTGACTAAAACATTTAAGCATTACCCTCCTGATAATTTTGTTTTGAAGAGTATTTTTCACAAGGCTAATTTGCCGTGCTTCATTACAAATTCAGTAGTTAAGTTTTTGTTATTACTTTATAAAAATATAGACAGAAACCCTTATGTAACTTCCATGCATAAGTTTTAACAGAAATAGAATCCACTTACTTCCAAAAATGCTTCACACATGCAGCAGCTACTGTTTTGCCTCCTCCCAAAAACACTTCATAAATCATGAGAGAATGTAGTAGAGGATAGTATAATGCAATTGAGAAAGAGGCAAAAAGAAGGGGATAATAAGCAAGCAAACTTTGCATTTACTTTGCTGGCTTTTTGTAATCTCAGCATATTCCAGCAATCTTTGCAGCCAAAGCAATAAGCTTTCTTTCTAAAATAAAGGTTACAACGTTGTAATGTAGGAAATATGTTCATCAATTTGCTCAGAGCAAGTTTTCTAAAGCATGGACATGATTATGAGGCATTTTAGAATGTTGTTTGAGGGAGAATTGTTGTTACACAAGGCACGATATGACAATAAAACCCAGACCCCATTCTACGCAAATAAAGGAAGGAATGAAACATCAAATCTTCCCAGTTTCACATTGGAAGTGGGCCCTTGGGAAAGTAGTATGGAGGACAACCCATAATGGCTCTCTAAAACAAAGATGTGGCAATTTTCTGTTTGCAAGTCAAAGAACACAAGAATAGGGAAGTTACACCAGGTAAAGTAGAACCTATTACACAGCAATTAAAGTGGAACAATATCCCTTCAAGACCGCAAAATATAATTATTAAATAAACAACATCAATCAGCATTAAACTGTTTGATGTTCAGATGGGTAACTGATTTGGCTTGGGGTTGGAGCATGCAACATTAAAAGGACTAATTTATTTTTCCTGTTTTAGAAAAATGTTCTTCATTTGGGCATTTTTATTAAAAGTATCTGGAAAAGAAAACATTTGAAAACTAAACATTCAGAGGTAGTGATGATTTCTGAATGGCTCCTGAAATAGAAAAATGTTGTTCTTCAATTATTAAATCTACTGAAGTAAACCTGTTTCAGCGAGTGCTTTCATTATGTTCCTGCTGGATTTTCATTGGTGATTACCTTAGAATCTTGACCACTTCTCATTAGCAATCCCCTTGTCTGCTCAACTACGATTGGTATTGTTTATGAATTTAAAATTACATATAGAGAAAAATTTGCATTGCACAGGTGTGCCAAGGCAAGACTGAAAAATGAAAGTCAATTAAATTATATATTAAAGAGAGGACTCTTGAGAGTCGATATGGATATCCAATTTAAAGCAGTCTAATAGGTAGAGGAGAAGGGATTTTCTCTTCTGGTTCTTTGCCTAGCATGGAAACATGAGCAGTACTGCAGAGGACTGATTTCCTTCCAGTACCAGAAATAGAAGTGTTCTTTGTAAATGTAATACTAGATCTCCTTGGCCTTGGTAGGAAAATAAAGATAGGTACTTTATATCATAGTGTATCATCAAGAAGAACACATTCCATTATCCTATTACTAACGCCGCAGTTACTTGAAACATAGCCGTATTCTACAACATCCAGAGCCACTAATACCACGATCAATTACAGGTTAATTGAGACATTCTGAGGTCAATAGTGAGTTATTTTCTGTTACTGAAGACCTTCTCCAGAGGTCGTTGTTCTTTCCCATTTTTCTAAAACAAAACACATGAATTTTAACAGTGTTTAACCTAAAGCACTTGAAATTCCTGTCAAGCTTTCCACAGGCACACTTAACAAGGGCAAACAATTGCAGCTATATTGAAGATATTTCCCTTGGTGATCAAAGTTACACTCCCTTCTCTTATTGTCCCGAGTCCCCTGGTCTGTGAGAGGCCAAGCAACCTTCGTATACACTTGCTCATGAGAAATGGCAACAACTGCTCCAGCCATGCTCAAATTAAACCTTCAGTGACATCAAAATGCTGAGATTTAAGCAAAACAAAAACAAAATTGTTAAGTAGTTTATGATAGTCAATCAGTGAAAAACTTTGTTGCAGCGTGCTAAATCCACAACACAATGAAATCTAGCATGTTTCAAAAGTTTCAACCACAAAAATCAGACATTTATTCAAAGTTCAAAGTAAATTTACTATCAAAGTACTTGTATGTCACAACATACAGCCCTGAGATTCATTTTCTTGCAGGCATTCACAGTAGAAATAAAAAACACAATAGAATCAATAAAATACTGCACCCAACAGGACAAACAACCAGTGTGCAAAAGACAATAAACTGTGCAAATACAAAAAGAAAGAAAAAAAAGAAATAATCACAATAATAAATAGATAAGCAATAAATATGAAGAGTTCTCGAAAGTGAGTCCATAGGTTTTGAGAACAGTTCAGTAATGAGGCAAGTGAAGTCGGGTGAACTTATCCCCTCTGGTTCAAGACCCTAATGGTTGACAGGTAATAACTGTTCCTGAATCTGGTGGTCTGGCTCCTGAGGCTTCTATAGCTTCTTCAGCAAGAAGAGAGCATGACCCGGTTGGTGAGGATCCTTGATGATGGAGGCTGGTTTCCCGTGACAGTGTTCCCTGTAGATGTGCTCAATTGTGGTATTGACCCACAGGTCCAAACTGAATTCCAGCACCGTGTCACCCTTATTGTAGCATCTAGGAGCTACTCCAATATGGAAGGCATTAGACAAACCACGAGTCCTGTTTTAAGGCAGAGAATGACGAACTCAGCAGAGAATATCTAGCTCAGCACAAACGATTGTATCAGAGACTTATCAATTGTTTACTGCCATGAAATTTCCAAGGGTGCCAAACTACAATATATTTAGTGTATATATTGTAAAAGTTTTCTATAATAAGAATTTCATGGCATTTCTACCTCACGTATGACAATAAATGTGAATTTGAACACTAATTAAATATACTAAATACTAACTAACTATTTGGAAAACTCCAGGTGGCATTTCTTACCTAGTGGGACTGAAGGAAAATATTAATCCTTCTCCCATCTACTCCCACAAATATCTGCTGAAACAATCGCTAACAAATCTCAAAGATGGATTTTTTCCTTTAGTAATCTCATTGCACTTTTAAAACTTCAGCACGTAACCCTGAGGAACAGCTTCAGTTGCGGCTCACTTGATAGTGTTTTTACCTTCCAGTCAGCAGGTCAGGATTTCAAGCTTCACTTGAGATGAGAGCCCAAGTTCTAGGCTGGCATTCGAATGTGGCATGAGAGATAACGATATGGAGTTAGGTGCTGTATTTCAGAAGAGACACCAGTTGCCTCAGGTGGATGCAGAACATCCCGGGGCACAATTCGAGGAAGAGAATGAGTGTCCTGGCAATAATTTTCCCTCAAGCAACAGAACTAAAATAGATTATTTAATTATCAGCACATTTGTGGTTAAACTGGCTGATGCATTTCCAATAGTACAACAGTGACTGTTAGGCTGTTTGGAATATTTTTATTAATGCAAGCTTACTCTTTTCTCCAAGTCGAAGGACCACCAATACATACAGTAGTGTGCAGATTAACCCCCTAGGGATCTCCTCCAAAGCACAGAATGGGAACTGCAGTTACTTATATGAAGATTGGGCAATGTTTCGAGGAAGAAATTTAACTAATCCTTAATAAGCAATCAAAACAATATTGTTGCCATTATAAAATTCAGCATCTATTGCCTTAGAAACCAGGCAAGGATAACACAAGATTCTTGCATCCACATTTCATGCATTAGTTAACCATGGACAAAATGGATTGCATTTCAAGAAAACTAAACTGGTACAAAACATAGGCTCACAGGTAAAAATTTAAAGTTTCAGAGACACAAGGAGGAAGAACAAAAAACAGAGAGTGTTTCACTCAATTATTTTTCTCTCAATACACAAGGGACGGAGTTTATAATTCCATGAAATGATATTTCAATCACTACAGTAGAAATACAGAATTCACTGCACATTTCTCATCTGGAAGTTGGTGTTCCAGCATGATGTCCAAATGATACACCTTCCTATTTGCCAGTGTAACTTGTTAATCATGTGGAACATCAGTTATTGCCAACTTTATTTTTAACCGGCACCCATTCACCATCACTTCTCAGGAAAACCAAATGCACTATGCTCTGAAGAATTCTCCCTTCTCTTTCTGTTTTCAAATCATTACAGACAAGAGCCCAAGTTTGAGATTTCTTGTAACTGGAGTTCCTTTGTGCAAAAACACCAGCAAAGACTTAATGCTTTCCATGTGCTAACAAAATGTCTTTTTCAGAAACCAGTGCATTCAGATTGGTGTATTCCCACAATTTTACCTGTGGTCACAAATTTTGGAGGAAAGGTGACAGCTTCCATTTCCTGATGTGGAATTTCAAACGTAGATGTGGGTTGGTGCATCTTGTTGGGAGAGGAATAGAAGTGGCAATCCCCCCAAGGTTATCCTGATAATTCTAAAGTCTGCAGAATTATCACAAGATCCCTCGGAATAAAAAACTGGCCTGCAGTGCACTACTACAGTACTGTGCAAAAGTCTGAGACACATATATATAGCTAGAGTGCCTGAGACTTTTGCACAGTACTGTATTTGTCAACATGGATGGGAGAGCGAGTTTTTTTAAATCTGGTGGGAGCAAAGGCTGGTGGGAGTGATGAGGGTTGTGGGACAGGTGGCAGAGAAGGAGTGCCAGGGTGGGGGGGGGGTAGGTGGTGTGGGCACAGACACACCCAACCCTGAGACACCAGGCAAGGTCATTTGATTCCAAACAATTGGTTTATTGACATTACAGAGTGTCTCTCTGGTACTTCCCTCTTCCTTCCCCTTTTCCCAACCACGATTCCCCTCTCCCTGCCCCCTTCCCACTCTCAGTCCACAATAGAGACCCATATCTGAATCAGGTTTATCATCACTCACATATGTCATGAAATCTGTTATGTTTGTGGCAGCAGTTGAGAGCAATACATAAAATTACTAAAGCACTGTGCAAAGGGCCTGAGGCACCCCAGATATATATATGACTTTTGCATAGGACTGTATGATCAAATTGATCAGGAATCACAGTGACATTTTAATAGTACTAATTATCACTATGTTCTCCCACACTTGTTCACCAGCTATCAGGGTACTGTGGATGGGCAGGTCTCTGTGACTAGATGGGGTCATTGCAGGAAGATCACAGAATGAAACCTCCAAGAATATATAAAAGCAGACTGGATGGCACTGAAGAGGCTCTCTCAGAAATATAAGTTTATTTGCAGTTCAAAAAAAATCTTTGTCCACAAATTCATCAGGTAACTGACAGGAGTGTTCTTATGAACTCATAGATTTATGGGTTAACAATTTCAGACTGCATTCATTACGCACATCAATCCACGGCTGACTCGAGGGGGTAATCAGCAGCCAAGTCCCGGTTTAAAATTTAACATATCAGGCTGACACTTTGAATGAGGGAAATCCAAAAATAAGACCAAGGCTTGTTAGATTGAACTGGTTGAGGGGCCATCCATAACCACCTTCAAGGGCATCACATGGAGATTTGATGGTCTTGTCATATAAATGAGTGTGGTCCTCAAACCCGGCACCACTTCCTCAAAGGCCACCTATGAAAATTTAAAATTGCAAAGATAATCCATCAACAGGTGAGGGGGCAGAAATTGGCAACTCATTGACTATCAACATCCATTTAGAATGAACATTGGATAGTTTAATTGCCCTTGAACATTGAACAGAAATGCAGGAAATTTGGGCAGGCAGACGTGCACATGCCCAAGAGAGATGACAAATTCCCACCTGCTTCAATTGAAGGACCATGAATTGGTCAACCTTGCAGCAAGGAACTTGCATATACTACATAAAGCACCTTTTGTAATCTCAAGATGTTCAAAAAGGCCTTGAAGTTCTTTAGAACTATATTTATTACAATAATGCAAGAAACTCTGAGACCAATTTGTACATAACCAGAACAGAAGCAAATAAATGTCTTCTTCTTTAAGACATTGAGGGATTTGTGGAGAATGAGAGAGCAATCCCTGCTTTTATTTGCAGTAGTGCTCAGAATTACTTCGGACAGCCTAAGTTTAAAACCTTGTCCAAAAGATGACACCACCAACAGTGCAATGCTCCCCAAGTTATCCACAAACCGACAATTTTATGCAGCTGGAAGTTATCTGATAAACTGGATTAATGGATGCAAATCTCTAGAATGCAGCTCACACCTACAATCCTTTGATTCCAATCCATACACCAACCAATTGAACCAAAGCAGAGAAAACAAAACTTCTCCCAATGAAATTACCTTCCACTCAAGCAATTTAATTGCCCCAAACACAGGAGAAATTGGCCTGGCTTTAACCTGTGAATTTAAATCTGTACTGAAAGCACCATTAGGGAATGTGACACTTAGAAAGGAGCGAAAACACTGAGTTGCAGTCTCTCCTGCGATAGACTGCCTTGAGACTTGGTATATGTGAACAATGGCTACTTGGAATGTAGGGCGTTTTGTGTGTTCTACAGCCTGCAGAAAATTGTGTTTCACTTTATGTTGTCACAAAACCAGAGTCAGGTCAGCTTCCAGAAATAACTGGGCAATCGCTGATTGGGACAATTTGAATGGAAAAAAAATTGGTGGGCCAATATTAGCTAATTTATGTAACTCCACTGGAAACAAAAAAAAAATTCAAAAGGACCTTGCAGATGCCATTTAGAAGCAAAATCGAAGGAGCTTAGTTTGTTAAACAGGGGCTTAAAATAAGTGGGCAAAATTGAAAGGTGAACCAATCAGAAATGAGAAAATCTGCAGCTGCTGGAAACCCAAGTAACACAAACAAAGTGGGTGCTGCTGAAGTGTCCCGGCTTGAAAAGTCAGTTGTACTCTTTTCCATCGGTGCTGCCTGGCCTGATTAGTTCCTCCAATTTGTGTGTGTTACTTAAAGTTGAAAGGTGGAAGGATTTTGGGGCTAGCTTAATGCTAGGCAACAACGTAGGAAGAGGGATGTTGCACAACAGAACAGCCAGATAAACTTCGGGTTTAGAGAGGAGGGTCTGCGCAGGCGTGTGACGTCGGGCAGTGCAGCGCGGCAGATTTAAAAGGAACAGAGCCTCATACAGCGGGCAGCGGAGTGAGCCGAGAGCAGAGTGAAGGCTTAAGGGCTTCGGCTCAACGGGCTTAGGCGGAAGCGGGCGAGGCGAGGAAGGTTTGGTATTCATTTTCTGTTGTTATTTGAGGAGAGGGGCAGTATGAGTGTGAGGGCAGTTTGTTGCTCTCGGTGTCGGATGTGGGAGGCCCTGGAGTCTCTAAGCCTCCCGGACGTCTACATCTGCGCCAAGTGCATCGAGATGCAGCTCCTAAGGGACCGCGTTACGGAACTGGAGCTACAGCTCGATGACCTTCGTCTAGTCAGGGAGAGTGAGGAGTTGATAGAGAGGAGTTATAGGCAGGTGGTCACGCCGGGGCCACGGGAGGCAGACAAGTGGGTCACGGTTAGGAGGGGAAAGAGGAAGAGTCAGGTAATAGAGAGTACCCCGGTGGCTGTGCCCCTTAACAATAGGTACTCCTGTTTGAGTACTGTTGGAGGGGACAGCTTACCCGGGGGAAGCGACAGTGGCCGTGCCTCCGGCACAGAGTCTGGCCCTGTAGCTCAGAAGGGTAGGGCAAGGAAGAGGAGGGCAGTTGTGATAGGGGACTCGATAGTAAGGGGGTCAGATAGGCGATTCTGTGGACGCAGTCCAGAGACCCGGATGGTAGTTTGCCTCCCTGGTGCCAGGGTCCGGGATATTTCTGATCGTGTTCAAGATATCCTGAAGTGGGAGGATGAGGAGCCAGAGGTCGTGGTACATATAGGTACCAATGACATAGGTAGGAAAAGGGAAGAGGTCCTGAAAGGAGAATATAGGGAGCTAGGAAGGGAGTTGAGAAAAAGGACTGCAAAGGTAGTCATCTCGGGATTACTGCCTGTGCCACGCGACAGTGAGAGTAGGAATGCGATGAGGTGGAGGATAAATGCGTGGCTGAGGGATTGGAGCAGGAGGCAGGGATTCAAGTTTTTAGATCATTGGGACCTCTTTTGGCGCAGGCGTGACCTGTATGAAAAGGACGGGTTACACTTGAATCCTAGGGGGACCAATATCCTGGCAGGGAGATTAGCGAGGGCTACTGAGGTGACTTTAAACTAGAATGGTTGGGGGGTGGGAATCAAATTAAAGAGGCTAGGCGAGAGGAGGTCAGTTCACAACAGGGGGATGGGAACCAGTGCAGAGAGACAGAGGGGTGTAAAGTGAGGGTAGAAGCAAAAAGTAGTAAGGAGAAAAGTAAAAGTGGCAGGCCGACAAATCCAGGGCAAGCATCAAAAAGGGCCACTTTTCAACATAAGAGAGTTGTAAAAGAGCGCCTGAAGGCTTTGTGTGTCAATGCAAGGAGCATTTGTAACAAGGTGGATGAATTGAAAGTGCAGATTATTATTAATGATTATGATATAGTTGAGATCACAGAGACATGGCTCCAGGGTGACCAGGGATGGGAGCTCAACGTTCAGGGACATTCAATATTCAGGAGGGATAGACATGAAAGAAAAGGAGGTGGGGTGGCGTTGCTGGTTAAAGATGAGATTAACACAATAGAAAGGAAGGACATAAGCCGGGAAGATGTGGAATCGATATGGGTAGAGCTGCGTAACACGAAGGGGCAGAAAACGCTGGTGGGAGTTGTGTACAGGCCACCTAACAGTAGTAGTGAGGTCGGAGATGGTATTAAACAGGAAATTAGAAATGTGTGCAATAAAGGAACAGCAGTTATAATGGGTGACTTCAATCTACATGTAGATTGGGTGAACCAAATTGGTAAAGGTGCTGAGGAAGAGGATTTCTTGGAATGTATGCGGGATGGTTTTTTGAACCAACATGTCGAGGAACCAACTAGAGAGCAGGCTATTCTAGACTGGGTTTTGAGCAATGAGGAAGGGTTAATTAGCAATCTTGTCGTGAGAGGCCCCTTGGGTAAGAGTGACCATAATATGGTGGAATTCTTCATTAAGATGGAGAGTGACATAGTTAATTCAGAAACAAAGGTTCTGAATTTAAAGAACGGTAACTTTGAAGGTATGAGACGTGAATTAGCTAAGATAGACTGGCAAATGACACTTAAAGGATTGACGGTGGATATGCAATGGCAAGCATTTAAGGATTGCATGGATGAACTACAACAATTGTTCATCCCAGTTTGGCAAAAGAATAAATCAAGGAAGGTAGTGCACCCGTGGCTGACAAGAGAAATTAGGGATAGTATCAATTCCAAAGAAGAAGCATATAAATTAGCCAGAAAAAGTGGCTCACCTGAGGACTGGGAGAAATTCAGAGTTCAGCAGAGGAGGGCAAAGGGCTTAATTAGGAAGGGGAAAAAAGAGTATGAGAGAAAACTGGCAGGGAACATAAAAACTGACTGTAAAAGCTTTTATAGATATGTAAAAAGGAAAAGACTGGTAAAGACAAATGTAGGTCCCCTACAGACAGAAACAGGTGAATTGATTATGGGGAGCAAGGACATGGCAGACCAATTGAATAATTACTTTGGTTCTGTCTTCACTAAGGAGGACGTAAATAATCTTCCAGAAATAGTAGGGAACAGAGGGTCCAGTGAGATGGAGGAACTGAGCCAAATACATGTTAGTAGGGAAGTGGTGTTGGGTAAATTGAAGGGATTAAAGGCAGGTAAATCCCCAGGGCCAGATGGTCTGCATCCCAGAGTGCTTAAGGAAGTAGCCCAAGAAATAGTGGATGCATTAATGATAATTTTTCAAAACTCGTTAGATTCTGGACTAGTTCCTGAGGATTGGAGGGTGGCTAATGTAACCCCACTTTTTAAAAAAGGAGGGAGAGAGAAACCGGGGAATTATAGACCGGTTAGCCTAACGTTGGTGATGGGGAAACTGCTGGAGTCAGTTATCAAAGATGTGATAACAGCACATTTGGAAAGCGGTGAAATCATCGGACAAAGTCAGCATGGATTTGTGAAAGGAAAATCATGTCTGACGAATCTCATAGAATTTTTTGAGGATGTAACTAGTAGAGTGGATAGGGGAGAACCAGTGGATGTGGTATATTTGGATTTTCAAAAGGCTTTTGACAAGGTTCCACACAGGAGATTAGTGTGCAAACTTAAAGCACACAGTATTGGGGGTAAGGTATTGATGTGGATAGAGAATTGGTTAGCAGACAGGAAGCAAAGAGTGGGAATAAACGGGACCTTTTCAGAATGGCAGGCAGTGACTAGTGGGGTACCGCAAGGCTCAGTGCTGGGACCCCAGTTGTTTACAATATATATTAATGACTTGGATGAGGGAATTAAATGCAGCATCTCCAAGTTTGCGGATGACACGAAGCTGGGTGGCAGTGTTAGCTGTGAGGAGGATGCTAAGAGGATGCAGGGTGACTTGGATAGGTTGGGTGAGTGGGCAAATTCATGGCAGATGCAATTTAATGTGGATAAATATGAAGTTATCCACTTTGGTGGCAAAAATAGGAAAACAGATTATTATCTGAATGGTGGCCGATTAGGAAAAGGGGAGGTGCAATGAGACCTGGGTGTCATTATACACCAGTCATTGAAAGTGGGCATGCAGGTACAGCAGGCGGTGAAAAAGGCGAATGGTATGCTGGCATTTATAGCGAGAGGATTCGAGTACAGGAGCAGGGAGGTACTACTGCAGTTGTACAAGGCCTTGGTGAGACCACACCTGGAGTATTGTGTGCAGTTTTGGTCCCCTAATCTGAGGAAAGACATTCTTGCCATAGAGGGAGTACAAAGAAGGTTCACCAGATTGATTCCTGGGATGGCAGGGCTTTCATATGAAGAAAGACTGGATGAACTGGGCTTGTACTCGTTGGAATTTAGAAGATTGCGGGGGGATCTGATTGAAACGTATAAAATCCTAAAGGGATTGGACAGGCTAGATGCAGGAAGATTGTTCCCGATGTTGGGGAAGTCCAGAACGAGGGGTCACAGTTTGAGGATAAAGGGGAAGCCTTTTAGGACCGAGATTAGCAAAAACTTCTTCACACAGAGAGTGGTGAATCTGTGGAATTCTCTGCCACAGGAAACAGTTGAGGCCAGTTCATTGGCTATATTTAAGAGGGAGTTAGATATGGTCCTTGTGGCTACGGGGATCAGGGGGTATGGAGGGAAGGCTGGGGCGGGGTTCTGAGTTGGATGATCAGCCATGATCATAATAACTGGCAGTGCAGGCTCTAAGGGCCGAATGGCCTACTCCTGCACCTATTTTCTATGTTTCTATGTATAAACAATTACTAAATAGACAAAGGATTCAAGAGATGTTCTTGAGCTAGTTAAGGTTATAGATTATAGGGATTAAAGGAACAGCAAAATCATCAAAACCTTCGCATCAGATGACATCAAGGACAGTTGTGTAAGCCACATGGCACAGCAGGTGCATGCACGAGGATCTGGAACGGCTGACGTTTAGAGCATGAAGGATGGGTGACTTCATAGGCTGCCCCTGGGTTACAAACACCTGACACACAAATGAGCTCCCAGTTCCCTTGAGCGTAGAAGAATGAGGGGAGATTTGATAGAGGTATATAAAATTATGATGGGTATAGACAGAGTGAATGCAAGCAGGCTTTTTCCACTGAGGCAAGGGGAGAAAAAAAACCAAAGGACATGGGTTAAGGGTGAAGGGGGAAAAGTTTAAAGGGAACATTGGGGGGGCACTTCTTCACACAGAGAGAGTGTGGAATGAGCTGCCAGACGAGGTGGTAAATGCGGGTTCTTTTTTAACATTTAAGAATAAATTGGACAGATACATGGATGGGAGGTGTATGGAGGGATATGGTCCGTGTGCAGGTCAGTGGGACTAGGCAGAAAATGGTTCGGCACAGCCAAGAAGGGCCAAAAGGCCTGTTTCTGTGCTGTAGTTTTTCTATGGTTTCTATGGTATATTATGAAATTCAAGAACCCAGCATACGTATATATGCTTATCCCTGTGAACAGCACCTGTAGATTTCTCTCTCCCATCACTTTCAGTAATTGCTTTTACTTGGGAATTTGATGCCATTCATTGCAATACTATAGAGCAGGGGTTCCCAACCTAGGGTCCAGGGACTCTTTGCTTATGCCATTGGCCCATGGCATAAAAAATGTTGGAAACCCTTCTCCAGAGGTATGGTGCCATATTGAGTGACTTTTTGTGTAGCTTCCAACTTACAGACAAAAATTCACTCATGAGCGTCTGTACATATGGAACTTGTTCTTACTTTGGGGGGGGGGAGGGGGAGGAGAACAGCCTGCAAATATCTTTCAAGAGCAAGAACAGAATAGAGGATCTGATCAAGAATACTCAGCTCAGAAGTATCTGCTTCAATATGCCAAAAAGGTTCAGAGGGACTTATAGTTATGTCTGGCTATCAGACAGATTTGGCACTAGCGGTCAAAGATGAAGGCGTGGATGTTTAACTGAAGGGAAATGGAGCTTTCAGGACAGCATCATAGTAAAGCCATGAACAAAGGTTGCATGCTAAGACCCATTGACCCAACCTGACCCATTTCTGCAGAAAACCTGGACAAATAGTGATATACATAATATACAGCACAATTCAGGACCTTCAGCCCATGATGTTGTGGTGACTTTTTTTAAAAACCTACTTTAACCTATAGAAGTGGTGCAGAGGAGAGTTACAAGGATGTTGCCTGGATTGGGGAACATGCCTTATGAGAATACGTTAAGTGAACTTGGCCCTTTCTCCTTGGAGTGGCAGAGGATGAGAAATGACCTGATAGAGGTGTACACAATGATTGATCGTACGGATAATCAGAGGCTTTTTCCCAGGGCTGAGATGGCTGACATGAGAGGGCAGTTTTAAGGTGCTTGGAAGTAGGTACAGAGGAGATGTCAGGGGTAAGATATTTTACGCAGAGAGTGATGAGTGTGTGGAATGGGCTGCCGGTGATGGTGGTAGAGGCGGATATGATAGGGTCTTTTAAGAGACTCCTGGATAGGTACATGGAGCTTAGAAAAATAGAGGGCTATGGGTAACACCAGGTAATATCTAAAGTAAGTACATGTTCGGCACAGCATTGTGGGCCGAAGGGCCTGTATTATGCTGTAAGTTTTCTATGTTTCTATGTTAACATCAGTCCAACACTTCCCTCTCACTTGGCCTTCCATTTTTCTTACATGTCCTTGACGTATCTGCCTCTACCAGCACCCCTGCCAGGGTGTTCCACACACCCACCACTCTGGGCAAAAAACCTGCCTCTGACATCCACCCGATACTTTCCTCCAATCATCTTAAAATTATGCCCTCTCCTATTAGCCATTGCCACCCTGGGGAAAAAGAAAGCACAGGTCTTTTTCATATGAGGAACATAAGAATCTGGCCTTAATTCAACAAGATTATAGAGGCAACTATTGATGGAGAAAGGACCACAGGGTGGGAGTCAACATTGAGAGGTTGGTGATGAAACATATCATCTCTAACTTGAGAAGTGACTTGGATCCACTCTAATTTGCATACCAGAGCAAAAAGACCACAACAGATGCCATCTCATTGGCTCCTTACTCAACCCTGGAACATCTGCTCAGCAAACATGCATGTATCAGGATGCTTTTTATTGACTGTAGCTCAGCATTCTATACCATTATCCCTTTAAAACTAATCAATAGCTTCAAGACATTGGCCTCAATACCTCCTTGTGCAATTGGCTCCTCAATTTCCTCACTTGCAGACCCCAGTCAGCTTGGATTGGCAACAACATCTCTTCCACATCTCTTCAGCACAGGTGCACCACAAGGCTGTGTGCTTAGCCCTCTGCTCTACTCACTTTACATTTATGACTGTGCAGCTAAGCACAGCTCAAATGCCATATTCCAGTTTGCTGATGACACCACCGTTATAGGCCGAATCCAAAGGTGGTGATGAATCAGCATATTGGAGGGAGACTGAAAATCTGGCTGAGTGGTGCCACAAGAACAGCCTCTTACTCAATGTCAGCAAGAACAAGCAGTTGATTATTGACTTCAGGAAGAGAAATCGGAGGTCCATGAGCCAGTCCTCATCAGAGGGTCAGAGGTGGAGAGGGTCAGCAACTTTAAATTCCTCAGTGTTATTATTTCAGAGGACCTGTCTTGGGCCTAGCACGGAAGTGCAATTATGAAGAAAGCATGGCAGTGCCTCTACTTCCTTCGGAGTTTGCAAACATTCAGCATGACATCTAAAACTTTGACAAACTTCTTTAGATGTGTGGTGGAGAGTATATTGACTGGCTGCATTGCATCCTGGTATGGAAACATCAATGTCCTTGAACATAAAATCCTACAAAAAAAGTAGGGATATGGCCCAGTCCATTATGGGTAAAGCCCTCCCCACCATTGAGCACACCTACGTGAAGCATTGTCGCAGGAAAGCAGCATCCATCATCAGGGTCACGCTCTCTTCTTGTTACTGCCATCAGGAAGAAGGTACAGAAACCTCAGGACTCCCACCACCAGGTTCAGTTATTACCCCTCAACCATCAGGCTCTTGAACCAAAAGGATAACTTCACTCAGCTTCACTTGCCCCTTCATTAAATGTTCCCACAACCTATGGACTCACTTTCAAGGATTCTTCATTTCATGTTCTCAATATTTACTGCTTCTTTGTGTATTATTACGTATTTCTCTCCATTTGTATTTACAAATTTTGTTGTCTTTTGCATACTGGTTGAACACCGGTTGGTGCAGTCTTTCATTGATTCTGTTATGGGTATTATTCTATGATAGATTTATTGAGTATGCCCACAAGAAAATGAATCTCAGGGTTGTGTATGGTGTATGTACGTTCTTTGATAACAACTTTACTTTGAACTTTGAACAACAGGGAGCCGTTCTAAGAAATGTTGAACAGGTCAGATGAAAAAGAAGACTGAGGCAGTGATCCGTGATAGTGTTGTGACAAGAAAAGAAACCCAATTAAAGAGATTCACGCATGAGGGTGAATGCATTGGAAAAGGTGATAGCCATTCAATAATGTGCCTATATTATTTCAGTTTTAAGAAGGAAACCTATTGAATTTGTGGCAGAATAACAAGTGGTATCCTAGTGAGTCAATGAAAACCCATTTTATACAGCCAGCAGGTGATCTGGCTGAAAAAAAAAGTTATCCAATTGTCACTAGCTACCATAGTATGGTTTCTCACAAAATTAAGACAAAGGAAGGAGCTACTTGGCCCATCCAGACCACGCCAGACCCTAGTAGAAGCAATTCTCGTCACATTTCCTGCCCTTTACCCATTGCCCTGAAAATTATTCTCTCAAAAGGCTTCTAAATCACTTTAGAAATCCCTGACTGATTGTTACAACACCCTCCACAAAGATCTTATACAGAAAACTGTGTAAAATATGATAATAAATCACAATTAGAATCAGAATCAGGTTTAATATCACCGGCATATGTCATGAAACTTGTTGTTATGCAGCACCAGTACACTGCAATCCATAATAAACACTGTAAATTACAGTAAGTATAAGTTAAATTAAATATGTTGTGGAAAAATTACAAATTAAAAAAGTACTGAAGTAGTGGTCCTGGTTTCAGTGTCCATTTAGGAATCAGATGGCAGAGGGGAAGAAGCTGTTCCTGAATCACTGAGTGTGTGCCTTCAGGCTTCTGTACCTCCTCCCTGATGGTAGCAATGAGAGCAAGGCATGACCTGGGTGGTGAGGGTCCTTAATGATGGACGCCGCCTTTTTGAGGCATTGCTCTTTGAAGATGTCCTGGATACTACGGAGGCTAGTACCCATGATGGGGCTGACTAATTTTACAACTCTCTGCAGCTTATTTTTGATCCTGTATAGTAGGCCCCCACACCCCCATGCCAGACGGTGATGTACCCAGTCAGAATGCTCTCCACAGTACATCTGTAGAAATTTGCTAGTCTTTGGTGACATACCAAACCTCCTCAAACTCCTAACAAAGATAATGTTCAACAACCCTTAAAGAAGAGAAAGTGGATTTTGTGTGAAAATAAAGTGTTTAGGCAATAGAATTGATACGATATACTCGAACAAAAAAACCTTTGTATCAAGACTTGCTGAGTAGAATACTGTTAAATGTTACACCTTTAAGGTGAACAACATCTGCACATCACATGGAGCAAGAATCTGACAGTGGATATTCCAGCAAACATTCTCCATCTCCAGCAGTGCCTCCAAGCTGTTAGAAGTCTAGGTCCGCTGTGCTGAGTCTGGAAACAGCACAATTCTTTCGCTGTTCCAACCAGCTCCCATAGCACACAACTATTAAAGAAAACAACACTGTCAGGAGATAAAAATGCGTAGTCAATGCCTGGCTTCAGTTACTGCAGCTCCTGTGCACAGTTTATGAAAGTTAGAAAATTTAAAAAAAGATTGGATAAAGACATAACCTTGAACAAATTCAGCTTCCACTCCTCTTCCAAGCTGATCTCTCTTCAACGGAAGAAGTTATGTACATAATGCACACACACAAAATTTGGAAGTAAACATCCGATACATTTGGACTATTCCTTCACTGGAAAATCAGCTCTACCACAGGGAAGATCAACCAAGTTAATCTGCCACCATTTTTATATGGGGTCTCCAGGGAAGGGTAGCACCTCTGGTGCAGGTGCTTGCCGTGTCCATTCTGGGGCAGCTCACTCACCTTTGGTCCCCACCAGACACTCAGCTCTCACCTGTGGCTCCAAGCAGCTGTTTGTATGTGACAGCGGCCACACCCCAGTGTAACACTTTGACAGGTGACCTAAAGCAGGTGAGGATAACTGGCAGGCCTCGTACCCTAGCGCGCTAAGTCATCTGCAGCAGATTGGATGGATGAGGTCAACAGTGATATCCAACAGCAAGGAAGGTGGTTCTGTAACGCTCCATGGAGAATGAAAGACACGACAGGGCACAGGAGTCATGGTCATCCACTGCAACCAGGAAAGACTCCAGTTGTGATGACAACTCATTCTAATGGACCCAGATTTCCAGGGTCAAGAGAGTGGAACTGCCCTAGTGCAACAGTTTTTCCACTTTGAAAAACTCTCTTGCACAGATTTCTTTGTGCAGTTCACATAAGAACTGCACAAATCTGTCAACGTAGGGGATACGACAGACAACCTATCGGTTTTACTTTAGACCATGGGACCTTTATCGTACATTAACACTGCACTGAAACTTTAGGGAATGTACTGAACCAATCTCACAAGGAAATATTTCTGTAGGACGGGTAGCAACTAAATTATCTAGATTTATACACACACAGTGGTATGAGCCTTCAACAATGGAACAGACAGAAAACATTCTGGACAGTATATGGCCCTGTCGAAGCAGACAAAAGAATGACCAAATGTAAAGGTATCGGATTTATTGAACTTGATGCGTTGTGGAGGAGCGGTGGTGGTGAATGGAATTTCACGTTGGGGTCATTGATCTTTGCATGCTTTAATTAATGTGCAACTCCTTTCTCTTTTAAGCAGAAACAATTAATATTCCCCCCCCAAAATTGTCACTACTGTTTAAGCATTATGATTAACAGATGTAACTTCTAGCATTTCCATCTGTAGTAATTTCAGTAAGTCAAATAAAGGTTTGAACTGTAAATCAGAAGAGGAGACAATATAAGAGTATACAGTATGTCAGTAACCCAGAGTTTAAAGCATTCGCCTTGGGATCAGATTCTATATTTATCTTGGGGAATGCAGATGCTTGCCAAAAAACATATCAATACAAAACCAAGACCGTCCATCTCCGCACTGAATTCCAACAGATTTCAGACCCAGTCAGAAGGATGAACTGACTCCCCAGTGCTATTTTACCAGTAGATGATAGCCCTCGAGAACAGAAGATTTCCAAACATCTCTAATAAAGGAAGTTCCTTGGGACAAAGCAACTGATACTTGCAAAGAAAGAAAAGTCTTGTAATTCAGTCTATCACCTGCATTGAAAGGAAAACAAACTTTTTGAAAAATCTCATCAGAAAGACTTCGCTTCTGAGTGAGTGCAAGGAAAGGATTAGCTCACACTTGATGTCTGAAAGAGTCAAATTGAATGCCAGCATTGATGGCTTAGAGGACAATTGGTATCTGCAGCATTATGTGCCAGCAGGCGTCACTACCGTCAGGAAGTACTCCTTTAGTGGTGTACTGGATCGTCAGCCTAGATCAAGGGTGCCCAAATATTGGGATTTAAGTCACGCTCAAGCTGAAGCAAAAGACTGCGGTCAAAATTGTTGCAGCCACTTTAATGTACAGATCCTGTACACTGCTACTTCAATGTACCAAATTCTGAGCCCACTGAGCATACACACCATTAAAAAAAAATATCATTTGGGAAATCTGACTGCATTTATAAAACCCTAGCCAGGTACAGGTCTCAAAGACTGAAGCAGGTTTTAACTGGAAAACTAGGGCAGTCCTCTGAATTAGCTATAAATCTCCCCAGCACTGAAGGCATCTGGCTCCTTCTATATAGGTGACTTATTTAACTTTCCATTGTTGGTGAGCAGATTCAGATTCAAATTTGGTTATTGTCTTATACACTAGAGTGCAACGAAATTCCTTGCTTGCCTGAAGTTTACCGAATAAGCATGATAATAATTACATGCCAATGAGCCAGAGTTTAGATACCCACAGCATTTGCCTGTCATTCCCTCTGTCACACCAGCTGCTATGTGGCCCACTCTACAGGAACTGTGGAAGTATGTGAAAGAAATGTGCAAGGACTGTTGCTGGCAACTTGCGGCTCATGCTCTGTGGAATATGGCAGACCTTGTTTTCAAGTCAAAGCCATTGCTCAGCATTCCTGACCAAGACTGCTTTTGTGTCCGAGGACCTACGGCCACACACTGAGTTGAAAACAAGGGCGAAGATGATTAGATGTGGAACAAGTGGATGAAAGGCCTCCCCCAAAAGGTTGCTCGTCTACGATCGATCACCATGTCCAGTGTGGCAAACAAAGATGAGCGGAACACAAATTATGAAACCAATTTCAGTTGGGCCTCCTAGGTTGCAAACGTGTTTCCAAGCCAGCTAAAGGGAAGGAAAGAGGAGCAAAAGTCAACATTCAGATACGATTTCATCTCTTGAAACGTACTGCTTATAAATTGAACAAAATAATGTAGACACAGTACAAAATTTATTCCAACAATAGCTGAAAATACTAAATCCTGGCATCAAGTTAGAATACACACCTACATATGTAGGAAATAGAAGTCCATTTTTACAAAGATCTACAAATGGTCAAAATCTACAGTATGCAATCTCTGTTCAAGACTGACAGCTCACACTGTGCTTGAAGTCACTCAATCAGTATTGACATTGCCCAAATAAAACATTTCACAATGATATGTTATATACCAAAAAAAGAGAAAAGGAATGTGCATTTCCCCAATGCTTTTCGGAACCTCTGGATAGTCCAAAGCTGATGACACAATCTGGAACTGAAATCTGCTGCAATACAAGACACTTTATGAAATGTGCTGACAGTAGAAGTGCACAAATCAAAATGGGACCAAGAAAATAACCTGTTTTAATGAGAGTAATTGAAGGGGTAGGGGTACATGTTGACCAGGTCACATTATTTGACATGAACTACACTAAGTCCTCACACATGTGTTGTGACTGATATAATATCCCAGCCACTGATAGCACTGCTCACGAGTGCAAAACTCCCAGTGTTGGAGGACAGTGCAAGTTAACAAATTATTTTCCTTCAAACTTAATAAAAGTGCTTGAAAAATGGCACTTGATCCCCAATACAACCAGGGCTTTTATTTCAGCATTTATATACTGGCCTGTCCAAGATAATGAATAAGTTCCGTTTTGAGTTGCCCATAAATCAGAAACAAAAACAAAATCACTTGATTTGGTCACCTTAACTCCACAATATCGAAATGAATGACGTCAAAACCACACAGGTTTGATGAAAAAGAACAATTACAAAAGGTGGAGAGGGGGAAGAAACTAGCTCTGCCATTCAGAACAACAAATATATGTAAGCCTGTCAGAATTTTGAATTTAATATGATGGGAGCTCATCGCTGTCTAAAAGTAGAGTGTTCTTAACCCAAGGATGGCCTACATACCATACACTCCAGTTTGTTTTACTGCAAAACAGAATACATATTGTATTTCCCCTTCACTCTCACCTCGCTGCACAAAGAAACATCTTTCATTCATGTGGTACTATATTTGCATTATGACCATTTTGCTGAGTGAAGTGGGTTCAAGATGGCGCTTCCATCTCTGGGATCTCTACAGAACTCAGCTCGAGCTGAATGGATGAAAACTCCCATAAAAAAGGTTTAAATAATTGCATTCTCCATACTGGTCCATAAGACATAACTACATCCTTCACAATCGGAAGTTCACGATCTCAAGCAGATAGTCAACAAAGATCACTACTGTACTATGTGGAACAAGGACACTGATGATCACAGGTCCTCTATCAAGGCTGAGTTTATGTGGGTGATACCCATATAAAACTTTATCTTACAATTAATTTTAGTATCTGAACCGGAAGCAATGATGAAGCTTTAATCTTAAACAACTGTGGCAAGTGGCAAGAGAGCTTTACTTTCCAGTTAGTTAAGACTAAACTTCTTACTTCAAAATGTTTTAAAAGATTGAACAAGGTGAACACTGGGGACATCTCAGCTTGCCTCCTTAAAAGAAAATGACTGTAAAACCAATGTAGGAAGCAAAAGAAAACAATTGATATGGAATCTTTCTTGTATGACGGCATGACAAATGATTCAATTGGTAAAAAGGTAAATTTCAAATCCAGTGTTAGGAGGATCTGTAAATATCTCATCAAGGGGAATGGATTTACAAGAAGGTTGTGAAAGCAATAAACACTTTATAGAAAAGATTAGATGAGGTGATGGGGGGAAAAGCTGTGGGATCTCAGCACATACTTCAGCCGAGTGGGCTGAAAGACTGCCTTGATGTGAACATGTCATGTAATAAATCAGCTGAAAGTACAGATCAGTCTCAAAGAGAAAATACTTTGAAGGCATGCCAACCAAAAATATTATTAGGCAAAAACAAAAATTGCATTCAATATTCTGAACAGCAATTCATCCCAAAAAGAAAACTCCACTCCTACTGCTCCACAGCTGCTCACCATCAAGAAACAGTACGGGCAGTCCTTGGGTTACATAAGGGTTCCAGTCCTGAGAATTCTAAGATGATTTGTCTGCAAGTCAGAGATATTTTTCCTATTGCTCTACATAGACTATAATCCTTTCATTTCTTCAAATATTCTCCCCAGCATTACCCACAATTAATTTAATGGAATATACTGTATATCTCGTCAATGATAAATACCATGAAACATTTTATTATTCTGATAACTATTATGAAAAATGTTTTCAAAATATGTTTGGGATTTCCACAAGTAAGGTCACAAATAACATGAAGGGACCCTATATTCCCCATTTCTTAGTGAAATGTCAAGTTTGGAAACTACTGCCACATTTTTCAAGTTCCCCCAGAGACTCCTCATTCCAGCTGAAGAGACAGAAACAACTTTGGTCTTAAAAAGAAATAATTAACCGTGCCAGGTCTGGATAATCTGAGTTATAAGGAAAGACAAGGTTAGGACTTTATTCACAACGTGCTGGAGGAACTCAGCAGGTCGGGCAGCATCCGTGGAAAAGATCGGTCGACGTTTCGGGCCGGAACCCTTCGTCAGGACTGTAGAGGGAATGGGCAGAGACCCTATAAAGAAGGTGGGGGGAGGGTGGGAAAGAGAAGGCTGTCAGGACTTTATTCCTTGGAACGTAAAAGATTGATAAGAGATTTTATAGAGGTATACAAAACTATGAGGAGTATACATAGGGTAAATGCAAGCAGGCTTTTTCCACTGAGGTTGGGTGGGACTACAACCAGATGTCATGGCTTAAGGGTGAAAGGTGAGAAGTTTAAGGGGAATATGAGGGGAAACCTCTTCACTCGGAGGGTGGTGAGAGTGTGGAACAAGCTGCCAGCACAAGTGATGCATGCGAGCTTGATTTCAACACTTAAGAGAAGTATGGATATGTATATGGATGGTAGGGTATGGAGGGCTACAGTCCTGGTGCAGGTCGATGGGAATAGGCAGTTTAAATGGTTCAACATGGATTAGATGGGCCAAAGGGCCTGTTTCTGTGCTGTGTTTTTCTATGACTCTAAAGATGAAAAAGGAAAGAGGAAAAATAAATAGGAAATATTTTTCCAATGAACTTCCCCCCCCCAAAAAAAAACCCCAAAAAAGGTAATTTCATATTGGCTTGAAAGTAATAAAGATTGGGGAAGTATTGCATGTAAACTTGAAAATTTCTAACTCACTAGCTCCCATAGCCTCTCACAACCCTGTGATTTCAGTCTCTGAGGTCGACGTGAGAGCATCTTTCAGGAGGTTGAACCCATGGAAAGCATCTGGCCAAGACCTGCGCTAATCAACTGGCTGGAATGTTTACTGACATTGTTAACCTCGTGCTTCAGCAGTCAGAGGTACCCGCCTGCTTCGAGCAGGCTTCAATCATAATAGTACCCAAGAAGAGCATGGTAAACTGCCTCAGTGTCTATCCTCCAGTAGCATTTACACCCACTGTGATGAAGTGCTTTCAGAGGTTGGTTATGGAGTACATCAACTCCTGCCCAAGGAGTGATTTAGATCCACTCCAATTTGTCTACTGTCACAACAGGTCAACAGCAGATGCCATTTCATTGGCTCTTTGCTCAGCACTGGAACATCTGGACAATAAAGCTGCATATGTGCATCAGGATGCTCTTCAGTGACTGCATTTAATACTATCACCCCTTCTAAACTAATCAGAAAGCCCCAAGACCTAGACTTGATATCTCCTTGTGCAAATGGATACTCTATTTCTTCAGTTGCAAACCCCAGTCAGTAGCAATTGGCAACGTCTCCTCCACAATCACCGTCAGCACAGGTGCACCACGAGACTGTGTGCTTAGCACCTTACACTATTAGCTTTATACCTCTGACTGAGCAGCTAAGCACAACTCCAAAGCCATATTTAAGTTTGCTGACGACTCCACTGTTGTTGGCCAAATCAAAGGTGGTGACAAATCGGCATATAGAAATAGTGGTTGAATTGTGACACGACAACAACTTCTCACTCAACGCCAGCAAGACCTAAGAGGTGATTATTGACTACAGAAGGAAGAAACCGGGGGAGTCCTTGAGCCAGCCTTCATTAGGGGATCCGAAGTGGAGTAAGTTAGTAACTTTAATTTCCTTGGCATTATCAGAAGATATGTCAGGGGACCAGCACATGCTGTACATGTTACTGAAAAGAGGGTACAGCAGCACCTCTACTTTCTCACAAGTTTGCACAGATCGGCATGTCAACTACAACCTTGACAAACTTCTATAGGTACACAGTGGACAGGATCCTGACTGATTGCATCATGTCCTGGTATGGAAACAC
Source organism: Mobula hypostoma (assembly GCF_963921235.1). Classification (NCBI taxonomy): domain Eukaryota; kingdom Metazoa; phylum Chordata; class Chondrichthyes; order Myliobatiformes; family Myliobatidae; genus Mobula; species Mobula hypostoma. The sequence goes on along the minus strand of NC_086129.1, from coordinate 24,602,680 downwards.
CAATGCTCAAGAACGGAAAAGACTACAAAAAGTGGTGGAAACACCCCCCGCCCCCCGCCACCATTGAGCAAGGAGGACCGCCACAAAAAAGCAGCACTCATGATCAAGGACTCCCACCACCCAAGCCTTGCTCTCTTCTCACTGCTGCCATTGGGAAGGAAATATAGGAGCCTCAGGTCCCACAGAAACCAGGTTCAGTAACAGTTATTACCATTCTGCTATCTAGCTCGTGAACCAGCGTGCGTATCTTCATTCACCTCAACACTGAACTGATTCAACAACATATGGACTCACTTTCAAGGACTCTACAGCTCCTGTTCTCACTGTTGTTTATTTATGTATTTGTTTTTTTTTGCATTTGCACAGTTTGTCTTCTGTTGCAGGTTAGTTGTTTGTCAGTCTTTGTTTTTGTGCAGTTTTTCATTGATTCTATTGTTTTTCTTTGTTCTACTGTGAATGCCTGCAAGAAAAGGAATGTCAGGGTAGTATATGGTGACAAACAGCATAGGTACTTTGATAATAAATTTACTTTGAATTTTGAGACTAAGACAATGATAAATCCCATTTCTGCAATCTCTTTCAACCATATAATCAAGAATCATTCTTTCATCAGCAGCCAATGGCACTTCCCAATTTCACATCAACAGCAACAGTCATACTTTTAGCTGCCCATGCCCCAAACTGAATTTCATTTCTTGATGCACTTAATCTCTTCCACTTAAAATGCAGCTTAAAGCTAGCCAATCATCTATCCTAACTTTGGTCAGTGTCAAGTTTTGCCTGATTAACCTGTGAAATATTTTCATTGTGAAATGCAACATAAAAATGAAAGTTATGCGAGTATAACTTAATATCATAAAGACAGACCAACACGTCATAAAGATTACAAAATATTCTGCAACATCCAATTAATATGGGTTGAAGCCCAGGAAGGATGAAATTAATGTAGAAAATTAGAATGAAAACAAAAATTCAAACAAAAACAATTTTACAACATGCTGCATCACATTTAGCATATAGAAATTGGGTTATGTTCTGTCTGAAGATTTCCTCCCGGAATTATCTCTTTTATGAAATATTTCTTTTTTTTTTATAACTGTCTACCACACAAATGGGGAGGATTGTTTCTCTGGTTATGTGCGTTCAGTTATCATGCAAGTTGAAAAGCATTCTCCCTCATCACAATTTAACACATTTTAGACCACTACGGATTATTACCTACCAGGGGGAAATCTTCTCTGGTGTCTTGGTAGAGAAAATGGAAAATTGACACTATAAGGGAGCATCTTGAGGGATGAATGTGGGATGGTGTGGTGCAAGTTCCATTTTGTGCCTAACCTTGCAGTCAATTGAGTGAAATGGAAAGGACATGGTCAGCACAATATTGTGGACCGAGGGGCCTGGAATGTGCCGTAGATTTCTATGACTCCATTCACCACAAAATGCAGGTCCCGTCCTGATTTATTTTGGATGTTGAACCAAACTTGTGGCATTTGAACATATACTAAGCCTCAGTTTGAATAGAGCAATAGACTAAGACAAGAATACTGATCCATGTTTAAAAATTAGCAAGCTCACTTCAGTCAATTGGAGTTCCCATATGTGTTTATATAAACACAAGTAAAAGATAGGATCATGTAAGCTAACAGTACTGACCACCTGGGATCTCAGGTTTAGCAAATGTTCTGGATAAGGTAGGTGATGCAAGGATGACCTCCAGAACCCTGAACAGACAAAAAAGTCATCAACTTTGTTCTGGGAAGAATGGAGAAATATTTATGATGATTTCTGCTATTTGTTTATTTCAGTGTCATCATTTGGTAGAGTATTAAGGTGAAGGACTGAATTCTAGGAAATAAATTGTTAGAGGACATTGGTGTTAGGATTGGACAGGACTGAATTCGAATGTGCAGCTTTCTAAAAGAGTATGCACTAGAACAAAGCTCAAATAAAGACTAACTACCAGAGCAAGACATTGGAGAGGTGAACACATGGATGGGATGGTTATCCCAAGGTGCTCTCACATACTCAATATTTATGCAGTTAACTGAAACATCGGAGTATATTGCTGATGTTACCATGATTGGTGGAGATAGTGAGGATTTTGCCCAAGAATACAGAGTGGCATATATATATGCCCAAGACTTTTGCACAGTACTGTATTTGTCAACATGGAGCGGAGAGCGAGTTGTGTAAATCTGGTGGGAGCAAAGGATATTGGGAATGGCGACAGTGGAGCACTGCGAGAGAGGTGTGGGATAGGTGTCAGAGGAGAGCCAGGGATGGGAGCAGCAAGGGTGCAGATGTACCCAGCCCTGAGACACCAGGCAAGGTCATTTGATTCCAAGCAACTGGTTTATTGATCATTACAGAATGTCTGGTGCTTCCCGCTCCCTCCCCTCTCCCTTTCCCCATCCATAATTCCCCTCTGCTTGTCCCCTTCCCACTCTCAGTCAACAATGGAGACCCATATCAAAATCAGGTTTATCTTCACTCACACATCAAGAATTTTTTTTTGTTGTGGAAACAGTACAGTGAAATACATAAAATTACTATAGTACTGTGCAAAAGTCTTAGGCACCCTAAGTATAGATATGCGCTTAAGACTTTTGCACAGTACTGTGGATCAACTGGAAAGTTGCACACAGCGACAGCAGATGGAATTTAATTGAGATGAGTGTGGGCTAATTCATCTTCAGTTGTCTAATACTGGCCAGGCGGATATGGGAAACAGCAGGAATCTTAGGAGCTTTGATGTTCGAGAGCCTGAGTTTAAGGGGGAGGTTGGGCAGGCTAGGACTTTATTCCTTTGAGTACAGGAGACTGAGGGGTGACCTCATAGAGGTGTATAAAATCACGAGGGGCAGAGGATTGTGCATATATGGAATAAGCTACCAGAGGAAGCAGTTGAGACAGGTCCAACAACAATATTTAAAAATGTTTTGGGCAGGTCCAAGGATAGGAAAGATTTAGGGCGTCGTGGGCCGAACACAGGCAAATGGGACTCGCCTGGGTGAGCACCTTCGTCAGCACAGACAGGTTGGGCCGGAGACCCTGTTTCCATACTGTGTTGCTCCTAACTCTATGTCCACAGGGACCCTGGGATGCAAGTTCACAGCTCCCTGAAAACGCTGAATACGTGTAACTGTGACACTGTCTCAAATTTGAATTTGGAAACCACTGATCAGACGTTATTGGTTTGTTTAAATAACAAATACGGGTAATTAAGGTGTTCCAATCTTTTTCTACTCCCCCAAGCTACAATATTAAACAATTTATGAATTTACAATGCTTTTCAGATGCACAGAGACCCCAGTTTCAATACAAATTTGCTAGGGGTAGGAGAGACTTGGGGGCAGGAGGTTGGAAAAGGAGAAGGAAGGTGATATTGGAGAACAGTGAAGTTTACAAGTTCACATAATTAAACAGAAAATGATGAGTACTCAACTTGGCAGGTCGTACCTGCGGAAAGAGAAAGTGCCAGAGACAATGTTTCAAGACTGATGGAAGGCCATCAACCTGAAATACTAATTCTGTATCTCTTGCCACAGATGCTGCCTGGCTTACTGAGCATTTCCAAGATTTGTTTTAGTCTGTACTTCCAGCCTCAGAACAATTTTACATTCGGATTCCCTTTCTATGTTCTAAAAGAAAACTGATTTGAATAGCTTATCACAGAAAGTGCCTTTTCATCTTAAATGGATTTTCAGAACAAAAACAAAAGTCTTGTTCTTTATATTGCCCATGTCTTTATTGGGTCAAAGTACAATTCTGATGAATCAAAAATGCTCACTGCCTTTTCCTCTCTAAAAGTCGCAGCCTGGCCTAACGATTATGCTGAACATATTGCGCTTTTATTTCAAATATCTAACACCTGCAATATTTTGATTTAGTATGATGGCCTCAGTATCTATATCAGTCATGGCTGAACAACGAATCTCTGCAGCAAATTACAATGAGCACACAAAGTCATAGAAATTTGGCTAAGAGGTAGATAATAGTAGCAGAAAAAGGTTGCTTTAGTTACTTTGGACAGAAGTATGTAGAGTCCATTGGGGATCGGTACCAGAACCAGAGCTTGTCTCCACATATATTAATGACTTGGACTTGGATTACAGCACACAATCTCCAGATCTGCAGTTGGCCCACTCCTGGAGCCACGAGGGATTAGGTGGAGAATAGTAACAGACTTAAAGAAGATATACTCGGACTGATGGAATGGGCAGATAAGAGGCAGATGAAATTTAATGCCAGGATACATGGTGTTATATTTGGTGTAAAGAATAAGAGGAAATAGAAGTTGGAAGTCACATATTGAAAAGATACAAGAACAGAAAGATCATGGTTCAATTAAAGTGCCAGAGCAGCCAGTTCAAAAAACATTTGGGAACCTGGGATTTATAAATACAAGAGCAAAAAAGTTCTAAAGAACTTGTTGCCAAATGTTCAATTTGTTTTTTGCGCTGGGGGGGATGTTATGTTCTTGTTGCCGCTTGCGAGATTTGTTTTTTGCGCATGGTGGGGGGGGGTTTGATGTTCTTGTTGCCATTTGCACAATTTGTTTTTTTTCTTGTGCACGGGGGCTTGATGTTTTTCATTTGAACAACTTCCATGGTCTTGTTTCGTGGCCATCTGGAGAAGACGAATCTCAGAGTTGCATACTGCATACATATTTTGAGAATAAATGTACCTTGAACCTTGAAACATTAGTATAGTCATGGATGGATTGTTGTCCACAGTCTGGATGCCACATTTGATGAAAGATATAAAGTCTTTAAGAGGTAGTGTGGAAGAGATTTACTAAAATGATCACAGGGATGAAGAAATTGAGTTATGTGACAACACTGTGATAGAAAAGAATGGAGTCAAAATATCTACCAGCACTTCAAACATCAGGTTGATATCTTCAGAAGAGATATTTAAAATCATGAAGCACACAGAAAAGGTCGATTTTAAAACAACTCTTCCTTTTGACATAGTCATCAAAAAGTAGGGGCACTGAATGAAGGCAGACGGCAAACAAGCCAAAAAAAAAGTGACTTGAGGAAAAATTATGTTACACAGTGAGCAATGAGGGTCTGGAGCGCATTCCCAGGAGCAAGCAGTGAAGATTTAGAGCGAAGGTGGATAAAAAGGGAGTTGAAATTTATCCAGACAAGATTTGGCACGGGAAGAGGGGAGAATGGATGAGAGACAGGAACCAGCTGAATTATACGTCAATACAGACAATGGAGCCATAGTATGAAATAAAATGAAAATTGAACCTTTCTGTTAAATATAGCATAATCTCCAAGCCAAAATTTACCAACAGGCCCCACAACTTCACAAACAATTAGCAATTCAAAAAGTTTCTGATGTACTGCAACTTAGCTTTTTTTAAAATTATGCCATACAGAACAGAAATAAAAAGACATGTTTGAAATGTTACTTTGGAAGATACAAGAGAAAAACTTGTATGCAAGCTAAGAAATATCTAGCAGCACTTTGCTGAACAGCTGGCATTAAACAGGACCCTCAGGCATAACAGGCGCCACGGTAGTGTATTACAGTTCAGGGCATCGGAGTTCAGAGTTCAATTCCTGCACAGTTTGTACTGTACGCTCTCCCCACGACCACGTGGGTTTCTTCTGGTTGCTCTGGTCTCTTCCCACATCCCAAAGATGTGCCAGTTAGTAGGTTAATTGGTCACTGTATACTGTCCTGTGATTAGACTAGGGTTAAATAGGTGGGTTGCTGGGAAGTGTGGCTCACTGGGCCAGAAGGGCCTGTTCCAAACTGTATCTCTAAATAAATAACCTTTGGAATACCACAGAATGTTCTCTGTACCACTATATTCATCTAGCTCACATTGAAAGCGAACAGCAATTCAATCCAGGTAGGCTTTCAACCCTACCACAGGACTTGCCAACTGTTCATAAATAAGGCACCATCCCCTCGACAGCACTGTACTTTGTGCTTGACTACTTCTACAACATTCTCCCTGAAAAAGTTTACAACAAAATCGAAAATCATCCAGCAAATCAAAGAGCTTAGTCACAGCTCCTGAACATCTACCATTGAAAATGATCACTGAATTGTCATGTCTTAAAAAAAGCTGCAGAGAACATGTCAGTCTGAGCTACACACAGCTCAACCGGGCAAACATGTACTGGTGGCCTGCCTAAGTAAACAGAAGTCGAAGTTGCTGTTTATGTTCCTTGAAGCATCCTCACCCCACTGCTCTGTGATTTTCCTTTTACTCTTATCCAGTTTCTCCTTAAATGCATCCGTGCAATTAACATTCACTACTTCAGAATGTGTTGTTTTTAAAAACGAAGTAAACAAGCTCCAATTATCTCTAAAACGTGGAAAAGATGAATTCCAGTCAAGGCATAAATAAACTCCACAGGAATTATGGGATTGGACACTAACAGAATGATTCTGCAATTCATTTCAATGTTTTAGGTTAATTAACTTCTCTTATAGATCCATTCCTACCTCACAACCAGAATGCCATTCTCAAATTCTCCACACGCCGTTTTAAACCAAATGAAACATATTTAAAGGCAACTTCGGTTTTCTTTAAAAAAAATCCTCCTTTTGGCGCTTGCCACGCCATTTCTACTTTTCATTGCTAAAATCCTTTTCAAGATAGTGGCTGACAAAACATAGTTTATTTTTCTGACGATGTGCATCTTTCGTTACCCTTAATATTTCTTTAAAACAGTTCAATAATTCAGCTGGTGGTTTAACACCCAAATTTCTATAAACACAAAGCAAAATATATAAAAGAAAATAGAACATGAAGTTTATATAGAAGCTCTTCAGATTTGAAGTAATTGCAAACTTGACGATGTCCTGGCCAGCGCACTGGGAAAAAATTGATTACAAATTGTTCGTTAAAAAATGACGCAAAACATCGACAGACAAAATGAGAAAGAATGGTTTGCATTCCAACTGAACAAGCGTCTCACTGTACAACAAAAAAAATTGTAAGCCAAAGTTGAAATTTTAATTCACCTTATCTAAATACAATACTGATTCCCTCAAATTCCTTCTAGGTGATGTTTCAATATAAATTAAGATTTAATTTAATCGCCGGTGCTGAGATAACGTGTGTAGAAATATACATTCTTTCTTGATTGTAGTTCCTTAATTCCTACGCGTAAAAAGATTCCGAGCCATGGGATGACCCAGGATCAGAGTGGCAGACAGAAACACAGCTGGAATTATCGCACAAACATGCCTAGCAACAACAAAACACAGAAGTGGAATTGCACAGCAAACTTGCTTCAATGGAACGCAAACACACTGACAGGATTTTAATTTACAACTCACGAGAGGAGCAAGAAAAAAGCGTGTACTTCTGTTTTAAATATCAACCGAAAACAGTTTAATTGCCCAAATCCATACCTGATTCCTGTACAGAATTCCACTACGGCGCTCCCGTTTACTCCCATTCCATAGATATCATTGCAATCCCAGCATAACCCTGACAGCAACATAAAAATTCTTAAGAAATTAGTTCTGCATTTGGTGGGACTGGCCTGTAGTGGACACAGCCGCAACTGGCCGATTAATTCCATAACCCTACTGATCGGAGACGCGATCCTGGAAGCACATCTGTGACAGGATATATGCTGTATTCTTAAAGGGAAGACATTGTTAAGAATCTAAGTCAACAACCGAAGCTCGTTCTGGCAAATTAAAGTATACGCTTGATTGCAAAGGGCTGCACGCTTTTTCCCCCCAAATAAAAAGCCAAATGTTAGAGATACGAGCAGATTTTGGAAACTGAATTGCGAAGGGGTTTGTACATAGAATCGCGAGAAGATCGAAATCGGGTTTCTTGCCTCTCAATTGATGGTTGAAATGTAGTCCATGCATCAAATTAAAATGAATTTAACGATAGAATACAAGCCAAAATAAACCATTCCTCTTATCCATAATGCAAAATATCTGAGAAACCAAATGTTTCCTTTCCTTCTCGATTTCCTCAGTAATATTACAATGGAGTAAATATGAGATCATAAAAAACGTCGCAGCATTCCTACTATACTAATGGATTGAAACACTAAAGACAAATGAAATAGCCGAAAAGTAGCATGTACTAATTTTCCCCCTTGATCTACCAGCACAACAAACAAAAAAAGGGTAACATTTAAAATCCAGGAATACAAAACCTGAGGACTGTCGGCATAGTTCAAAATATCACAGCCTCAAAGTCTGCTCAGAAGTACTTAGAACACTACATTTGAAAAGAAAAAAATATTTTGCAAAGCTGAACTTTATGCGCTGACAATAACAAATTAAATGAACTGTAACTGAGCAAGTGTCCCTTTTAATTAGTACCAGGCTCTTCTTGATACAAGAGGGGGAGGGGGTGTGGGAGAAACAAGAAAAGTACATCAGGTCAATAGTTGTATCAAAGAAAAAAAGGAGTCGAGGTGGCGGTAAAGAGATAAACCGAATAGAGGCTAAATCGAAGCTTATTCCTTCGTTGCGGAAATGAATCTCCTCGCTTTTAACATCTAGAAAGTGCATTTGTTATAAAAGACTTACAAAACAAAACGTGTTATACCAAAACATTACAAAATACACTCAGAAAATTCCTTAAAATATATCATCCATTAGTTGTCCTGTTTACAAAAATAAAAGTAGAAAATGTTTAGAAGTTGAGATTTGAGTGCCCAGGACGATGCAATTGTCAGACAGCTATGTGGAAAACTACGGGATTCCATAAGCAAACAGAACGGCTCCCCGCTCATCGCTTAACAATGCAGCTACTTTCTCCGCCACAACCACCCCCCCCCATCAGCTGTAAAATCTAAGAGAGAGAGAGAGGAAGGAAAAGAGGTGGAGAGAAGAGAGGTGGAAAATGCAGAGGGGAGAAGCAAAACACACAGCAATCTAAACGTGCGTCTTTTCTTCCGGTTGGGACAATGACTGACTGAATGAAGCGGCTGCAGCAGCATTTGCAGCCACAGTGTGCAATGTATCCGTGTGCGCCGCTGATTACACTGTATTGCCCCGTGATACACTGTTGCACCGCGGTTACTCTGTCTCCCTGTGAATGACAGCTTACCTTCATGCCAATCTTCATCAGACTGACACCACCGCGGCGCCGCCACGCGCTCACATCGATACATCCTAATGACGTCAACACGCCCCGGACTCTCCCCCTCAACCCGCCTCTTTGTTTTCATTGGCTACCTGCTCAGCATCCAATACGAGCGGGAAGGAAATGTCGCACGGTGATTGGACACTCTTGAGGTTTGCACCGCCTCCAGTGGAAGGAGGTGTGTCCAAGAGACAGGGAAAGGGGACGGCCAATTATGTCGTCTAGCCCACCGCTTCCCACAGTGCAGCCACTCGGGCTACCCTTTGGTTCAAATTAACCCTGCCTCCTCAGGTATCTGCTATGATTGGGTAACAGCTCTGTCACTCAATCATCACACTAGAGCTTCCGTTCTAAATAATTAATATTCATAACCGTGAAATTTTGAAGAATTTGTGACATGTTAATACACTTTGGGCCCCAGCTTTCACGAAACGGAATGAAAGGGTATATTTTTCAATTTAAACCTACCTAAAAGTATAGAAAACCAATTAGATATTTCAGATTATCTCGTTTTATAAGCGTCAGTTCTAGGAATCCCCCCACTAAATTTCCATCTGTTGAACAATTTCTGACTTGGACCTAACTGCCAACAAATCTACCAAATTTATAATGATGTAGGCAAACTCAAGAGTCATTCTCCATATGCTAAGAAGGATAACAGCCTATTAAAGAGGATTTTGCATCCCTACGACTCTGGTCAAAATGTTCATGAGATTCTTAATATATCCAGCCTGAGCTGTCCCTCAGCAAAATCAGAACATGCCGGAAATCTGAAATAAAAACACGATATGAATATTGAACAAGACAGAAACATCTGTGACATGCAAAACAAAATTAATGTTTCAGCTTTCACAAGAACCACTAGAAGTTAGAATTCAAATATATTTTATATTATATTGAAGGGAGAGGGATGGGGTCAGCAAAGACAATGTCAAGGAAAGGTAGAAGACGAGACACCTAATGACAAATTGTTAATAATTTTGGTTGAGAAAGGACAGTGAAACCTGTTAATGATGACTGATCTGAATGAGGAGGTGACAATAGAAGAAAGTAATGAAAACAGCTAAGAGAAGGAGAAGAAAAGAATGACACAGTTGTAGATCCAAAACCATTGCAAATGCTGGAAAACTGAAATTAAAGAGATTGCTTTAAATACTCAGCAGGTCAAACAGCATCTGGCAAGGGTGTAAAACAAAGCTACCATTAAAAGTTATGACCTTCAACTGGAACTGATTGGTTCCAATATAATCTGGAAAGTCTAGTTTTGTGAAAGTGTTGAATTCAGCATTTCCCTGCGTTAGAGGGCGAGGTACTGTTTCTCGAGGTTACATCAGATTTTACTACCTTAAAAACTTAGAGAGAATTCAGTAATTTCAGAGAATCGGGTTTCCAGCTTGTATCAGAACTGGTCACTTTTAACGAAAGATCATCAACTTGTAATATTAATTCTTCCTGTTTGCTGTCCACAGCTCCTGTCTAACCTGATAAATATTGCTTGCATCCTCTATCTTATTTCAGGTTTCCAGCATCTGTACTATTATATCTTGGATTGTTGTAGAACTTTCTGTTACTCTTTCTCTCTCCTTTTCAGTTTCCAATCATTTCCTTCAATTGATAAGCTCTGCGGACAGAACAGATATGAGTAACAAATCCTCTCTTAGTCCGAACATGCATCCAGTCTATTTGTATTTATCCCATCACAAACATTCCCTTTGTTCCTTCCATTCCCCCCTGATGACCATCTTCCCACCCCGGTGAGCTCTTGGAGAGATACCAGGAATTTTATGAGCAACTCTGAGAAGATAAGTGCAGAAAAAAAATCACATAACCAGAACTGAGGGGTTATCAATCTTGACCATTAAGAAAACCTTCTAAATAAGGAGAAAAAGTCAAGATAACTCCTTAATTCTACTGCTAAGCTCTTACATCCATCATAAGGATATCATAATTACTGATTCCTGAATCTTAAACTGTTATACACACACTTCAGACAGTCATGAATATTTTACATTTTTTGCCTGCACAGTTTTAAGCTAATACATTCAATTAGTTTAAATATTTGATTACCATAAATGAGTTTTAATTTTATCTAATTTCAATAATATTTTATTTAATTTCGTAAACCTTAGGTCTGCTTTTGTACTGTGAATTCTGTGTAAGTCTATCTAAGTGTGGCATTTGTTGCTTGCACCAATTGATTTGAATTAATAACTTTTTTCTGAATCTGGACATTGCTGGCAAGTTCAATGGGTTGCCAATGACGTCCTTCAATTGCAGGGAGCTCACTGCCTGGGCTGTGGCTGAGCTGGCAGCCCACTTGCGGCGCCGTCTTGTTGTGACTCCTGCTTGTTTTATTAGCATCGGAGCCCCTCAGTGTTACACAACTCCACATTTTGCCACCTTAAGCTCCTCCACTACCAATAACAACGAGAGCGATAGTCGGCCTAATCTTATGTAAAGCCCCACTGAAGAAAAATTTGCGGTGGGGTGGGGGGGAGGATTTCCCAGCCACCTCTGCAGGTGCTTGTTGGCTTTCCCCTCAATGCTTTCTACAGTGGTCAAAGTACATACATGTCACCATATAGAACCATGAGATTCACTTTCTTGTGGGCATTCGCAGAAAATACAAAGAAACAAAAAAAAATCAAGCAAAATAATAATAATAAATGGATAAACATGAGATGAAGAGTCCTTGAAAGCGAGTCCATAGGTTGTGGGAACATTTCAATGTTGAGGTGAGTGAAGTTATCCCCTCTGGTTCAGGTCCTGATGTTTGAGGGGCAATAACGGTTCCTGAACCTTGTGGTGTGGGTCCTTCCTGATGGCAGCAATGAGAATAGTGTATGACCATAAAGGTGAGGGAGTCTTCTTCCCCTCTGCTATCAGATTTACAGTACAGAGCACAGCTAATCTTTGTTGGTACTGTTCTCCACATGAGCTGAAGTCATAGAGCCTATACAGATACAGCATGATCCTGTTGCCTGAGTTCAACCAGTCACTATCTACAGAGTAGGAGCAATTTACAGTGGCTATTTGACCTATTAACCCATGCACCTTTAGCCTGTGAAGGAAGCCTGGACACCTGCAGGAATCCCACACAGATACAGGAGGAACATGAAAACACTGCACAGATAGTACCCAAAGTCAGGGTGAAACCAGGGGCTGAGGCAGTGGCACTACCAGTTGTGCCCACTGTAATGACCTCTTCTAAAGCTTCCTCCTTAAGTGCATTATTGCTACTTGCTATAATCATCTCTTATGCCAATGACACCTCTTGTGGTATGGAGGCTCCCATGCATAGGATTGAAAAAGCTGCAGAAGGTTGTAGACTTGGCCAGTTCCATCATGGGATCATGAGCCTCCCCACTAATCAGAACATCTTCAAAAGGCAATGCCTCAGACAGATGGCATCCTTTGTTAAGCACTCCCATCACCCAGGATATGAGTTCTGCTCATTGCTACCATCAGCAAAGAGGCACAGGATCCTGAGGACATACACTCAATGTTTTAGGAACAGCTTCATCCCCTCCTCCATCAGATTTCTGAATGGACAATGAACCCATGTACAGAACCTCAATATTTTTTGCTCTCTTTTTGCAAGACATATTTAATTATAGATATATATATATATTTCATATTGCAATTTAGTTTTTTAAAGTATTGCACTGTATTGCTGCCAAAAACCAACAACTTTCACAACATATTAAACCTGATATTAAACCTGATTCTGATCATCAATAATTGCCCATAAAAAGATGGCAGTCAGCTACTTTCTTAAACTGTATTAGTTCTCGTGTAGAAGATACTCCTAGAATTTTGTTGGGAAGAGAGCTTGTGGATTTCACTCAGTGATGATCAAAGAGTGGCAATACGTCTCTTGGCCAGGGTGGTGTGTGGCTTGGAAAGGAATTTTAAGGTGACGGTGTTCCTATGCAACCTCTATCATATTCCTTCTTAGCGGTAGGAATAATAGGTTTTAGCATGACATTGACATATAAAAATATCCAATCATTTCATATTTTTACATAGTATAGCTAATCTTTGTTGTACCATACTCCACATGAGCTGAAGTCATAGATGTTAGGGGAGTATCCTGGAGTTATTTGAATATAGCAAATATTAATTCAAACAAGAACCAGTCTTCAGTTCTTAATGGAGATTGTGAACTGCAAGCAGCAAGTAGAATTTAAAAACACATCTTTGCAAAATGGTGACCATGAATCATATTTGCATATGCATTAGCCAAAGATTAAGACAATGGGGTTGTGTTAATTGGCCTGCAAAACAGACAACATGGTAAATTATTTGCACCATTGTGACTGAGTTCAAGCTGCAGACCAGGTTGATGTTGTCACTTAGCATATCAAACACGGTCACAGGTATAGTTGCAATCAATAGCTGAGCTATTCTGTACTCTGGCATCTGGCTCTCTGTCTTCAGAACTTTTCAGAATATCAGTGTCAACAGGGTGTTTGAACATTCAGAGGTGTCTCCCACTGTAGATGTGCAATTCAAAGGAAACATTGTCAACACAAAACATTGAAGCAAACGATGGCATTGTAACTATTGAAATTGTATTGAATTACCTTCTGTTACTTTTGATCTTAAGGGTATAAAAATGTAATGCACCTTTGGGCTTGTAAGCCTCTACAAAGAGTGTCTCCATGAGAATATCTGTTTGTGGTAATGAATAAAGACTTTCAGATTCACCAGCTTCAGTGTCTCTTCGGTGACTTCAATCAGTCACAGCAATAGAGTTATCTAGAGATACCGCATGGTCCTGTTGCCGGAGTTCACCCAGTCACTAACTATCTGCAGAGTAGGGGCAATTTACAGTGGCTATTTGACCTATTAACCCATACACCTTTAGCATGTGAAGGAAGCCTGCACACCTGCAGGAATCCCACATGGATACAGGAAGAACATGAAAACACTACACAGATCGTACCTAAAGTCAGGGTGGAACCCGGGGCTGAGGCAGAGGCACTACCAAATGACCTCTTCTCAATCTTCTCCTTTAAATATATTCTTGCTATTTGCACTAATTATTTTTAATGCCAATGACACCTCTAGTGGTATGACAGCTCCAGCGCACAGGATTGGAAAAACTGCAGTAGGTTGTAGACTTGGCCAATTCCATCATGGGATCATGAGCCTCCTCAGTATCATGGATATCTTCAAAAGGTGATGACTCAATAAGGTAGCCATCATTAAGTACCCTCACCATCCAGGACGTGTCCTCTTCTCATTACGACCATCAGGGAGGAGGTACAGGAGCGTGAAGACACACACTCAACATTTTAGGAGCAGTTTCTTCCCGTCCACCATCAGATTTCTGAATGGATCATGAGCTCATGGTTTTTTCACTATTTTTTTATACTTCTGATTGTAATTCACATATATTAAAGTTATATATATTGCACTGTACTGCTGCTGCAAAAGAAAAAAATTTCACAACATATGTCAATGGTAATAACACTGATTCTGATTCAAATTTACTGGGTTCCACAGTCTAACCACTCTCCAGTTACAGAAATTATCTGTGTAAACTTTTTTTTTGGTTGATCTGTTTGTTGCTATCTTCTGTTCTGCTCCCAAGAACACAAATGAAAACAGTTTCATTGTGGACAACCTATTGAACCCTTTCATAATTTTAAGGACTATCATCAGATCAGTAAGTGAGAGCAGCCCAGTCTACTTCATCTTACCCAACATTGATTTCTTTCCAGTTCCGATAACATTCCTGTCTGTCAATATCATTTATGTAGCATGGACACCAGAGCTGTACGCAGTACTTCATAGGTGGTCCGATCAACACTTAGTAAACATTAAAAATAACTCTCTCAGTGTGTAAACTGATGAAGAAGTAATGCTTGTTATTGTTTGCACATTCGTCATTAATCCAAATGCTCTATAAAATCGATTGTTTGCCCGTTTTTATGGTATAACTCTTCCATTTTTTTGTTACAGCTCAATTGTAATGAAAAAAAAAACTTGCCTTTATATTGCACCTGTCACAGCCTTGGAATATCAGAAAGAAATTTACAATGATATTTCTGAAGTGCAGAACAGTTAATATACCAACAAGGTAATTTGCTTAAAGACCCAATAGTGATATGACAGAGGCTAGGTGCTTGAGAGGGCAGACAGTCATGGCTGAATTCCTCATCCAAGAGACCGTCATCATTGTTACTGCAATACTCTCCCAGTATGAGAGTGTGCAAAGGTAAAAAAAAAAGTCAGTAAGTTTTAAATTAGACAAATGTTCTCTTTTCTCTCTTTCTTTGCTAAGGTTGCTGATCACTTGGAGATATTTCATGGGGTGGGGAGGTGCCATTAAAAATATTTTGCTCTTATCCTCACCTGAAATCCATAGGAGCCACTGGATGGCAATTAGATATCAGAACTGTACCCAGTTTGACTCCTCTCTAGCTCGTACCGCTTCTTCTTTTAGCTTGACTGAGATTATCCAAATCATCAGGCAACTACGGATTCAACTTGGGATCTTCAATACTTCTGGTTGTCATTACAATATTTTTAGCAAATTGTCATGGAAGATTTTATTATATGGTGCACTACCAAAGCTTGTATCATCAGATCATTATAGACCAGAAAATGGTTAAGTATCAGTCTGGTTGTGCAATGGGTGCATGCATTTACACATTTTGTTTCAAACTATTTATACTTAGCAATTTGATTCTTTACAGCTACTCACGGGAATTTGGCTACAGCAGCAAGAAACAGTAATCACAATCTCTCTTCAATGGAATTAATTGTGCAAACCATCTTCCTTACAACAAGGAAAATAAAATATACTTAATTCTTATTTTTAAGGCAGTATCAATATAAGGCCTTTGATAGGGTGAGGCGTAAGGGCCCCACGTCAGAGATCAGAGCATGGAAATTCAAATCCCAGATAGTAGAATGGTTCGATAATGTATATCAGTTGATGATATCAGATCCTTCTGGAGGTGGAGCGGAGTAATGATGATGCTAAACGGCGACTCCTTTGCTTGTATCTCCAGAAACAGCTCTAATTCCATCTTTAATAGCTCTATTTTTACCCTTTCAGGGTCCTTTTGAAGACCCTGACCTGGAGTTACATGCTGACTATGGTTCTTTGCGGGAATGGGATCCACTCTCGGGGTTTCATAACCAGCCATTGTTCGGTACACCAAGGGCTCGGCCTGAGAGTCCAGCTCGTATTTGGAAGCCTAGGATCTTGGGCCTCTGGAGACAGGCAGATTGAGGGTCGGTGTCTCGACAGGAGACCTGTGTGTCGTCGGGGGAGTCGAAATACCTACGGCTGTGTGCCTGAAGTCCCAAGATCTTTGAGATCTTCAGGCACAGAGCTCAGAAAAAGCGACGTAACGGACTTTTAACATCGTAAACCAGTGGGTTGCTTGTTATGTCTCCTCACTCACTGGGAAAATGGAGACATCTCCTTCTCCCTTATTAGGGAGAGAGAGAGAGAGCGAGCTTGTGGTGTGTCGTATACCAGGTGAAACGTGAAGTCTTTGTGGTAATTGCAAGTCTGTGTCTTTGCTATTGCTTTGCTCACGCTTGAGTGCTCGGTGACAGGTGCCAGTGCTTTTCGTTAACAGTGGGGGGAGAGGGGATTGTTGCTTGCTGCCGCTTATGTGCGGGAGGGAGGGAACTGGGGGGACTTTGGTGTTCTAACATTTAACTGTCATTCATTCTTTGGGGCACTCCTCTGTTTTTGTGGATGGTTGTGAAGAAATAGCATTTCAGGATGTATATTGTATACATTTCTCTGACATTAAATGTACCTTTGATCCCTTTGAATGTAAATATAGGATGGGAATTAAAGTATGTCTGATACTTTCCAACTGGACACCATAGTAGCATAGTGGTTATCGTGACTCCATTACAGCTCGGGGTGTCGGAGTTCAGAGTTCAATTCCGACGTCCCCTGTAGGCAAGTTTGTATGTTCCTTCCTTTGTGTGCATGAGATTCCTCCGGGTGCTCCGGTTTCCTCCCACAGTCCAAAGACGTACTGGTTAGTAGGTTAATTGGTCATTGTAAATCGTTCAGTGATTGGGCTAGAGTTAAAATAGACAGGTTGCTGCGTGGGCTGGAAGGGCCTGTTTCACACAGTGATTGGTGGCATCCATTAGTCTCGCGAGACCATGGATCTGCGCCTGGAAAGTCTTGCTTCAACCAGTAGACTGCTGCTTTCCGTGCTGTGTCATCGCGGTGAGGCGGCGCTGGTGTGTCCTCTCCAGGGTGCAGACCTGGGTAATGTTGTATGGAAGACCGGCAGTTGCCCAAGCAGTGAGTCTCCCCTCTCCATGACACTGATGTTGTCCAAGGGAAGGGCAAAGGCTGATACAGCTTGGCACCAGTGTCATCGCAGGAGTTGCCAGAACGAGGTTGAAGGCAATGTCAGACTGCCTTAGGGACTCGAGCTCCGGATTTGTCCTCAGGGTTTACTCCTGAAGCCTTTCCCATGAGTGGGTATGGCCACAAGTCAGCGGATTTTGAAATCAGAGTTTTCGCTCTCTTAGATGGACTGCCTTCCCAGGCTGATGTGCTCCATCTACCCAAAGCACTGGTTTTAAGGCACCAGGATCCGCCTTTGCTCCTTCTCCTGTCAGTAGAAACAGTTCTGCCGGGCTTAGAGGCTAAGCCACACGAGAAGGCCAGGAGTTGGACTTGGTTGTCAGAGGCTATTTGAGGCGCATGCCATGAGGAGCACTTTTAGGTAGTGGGAGTTTGTCCCCACTACCACTCCTCAGTTTGACAACCTTGGAACCTTCACAAGTATCTCTAAATAAAAATAAAATATTTATAAATAATTTTGACTCAGAAATTGAAGGCACGATATTGACGCATGCAGTTCATATAGTCTTGGTTCATTGTTGCCTTTGAGTCAACCAATCTAATCTCCAAAGGCTTGAGCTCTAAATTCCAGTTTGGCATTCCAGTTGCAGTACTGCACTCCTAGAAATAGAATCTTCTGAATGAGAAGTTAAACTAAGGCCATACCTACCCTCACAGGCAGATTTAAAGATCCCAGGGCACAAATTCAGATAACAGCAGGGAGCTCTTCCCAGTGTCCTGTCAATATTTCTCCAGCAGCTAATGCACAAATAATAGCCAATTCGGTTGTTAACTTTGCCAAGTCACTTTGCATTCCCTTTAGAAGGACACCAAAAGCACCTGAAAAAGACTGTACTGAAGCAAGTTTGGTGTTTCTCAATGATGATTATTGTATTCATAGAAAAAGCTCAAGAAAAATAGTTACACTGTCTACACTCAGTGGTCACTTAGCGTATGTTTGTGGTCTTCTGCTGCTGTCACCCATCCACTTCAAGGTTTGATGTATTGTGCATTCAGAAATGCTCTTCTGCACACCACTGTTGTAATGCGTGCTTATTTGAGTTACTGTCACTTTCCTGTCAATCTGAACCAATCTGGGCATCCTCCTCTGACTTCTCTCATGAATAGGGCACTTTTTTTGCCCACAGAAACTGCTGCTCACTGTTTGCTTTCTGTTTCTCGCACCATTTGCTGTAAACCCTAGAGACTGTCGTGGGTGAAAGTCCCAGGATATAAGCTGTTTCTGAAATACTCAAACCACCCTGTCTGGCACCAGCAATCATTCCACAGTCAAAGTCACTTAGATAACATTTCTTCACCATTCTTTGTTTGGTCTGAACAACTGAACTTATTGATCGTGTCTGCATTGAGGGATACATTGAGCTGCTGCCGCATGATTGGCTGATTAGATATTTGCATTAATGAGCGGATGCACAAGCATACCTAACAAAGTGGCCACTGAGTGCATATAAATGTAAAATCATAGGAGTACCTTTTCTTTCCTAGTTCAATAAAACTCACCGTTTTACCTCAAGACAATATTTAAATGTATTAAGAAGGGACAAGGTCAATTAAAAATAATGGAACCTCAATTATCTTATTCTTATTTTTTGACTTGTTTTCTGATGGCAGGTAGGTAAGGAAGTAGAGGAGGCAATAATAGCTTTCCTATTACTCCTTATAGATATAGGTTCCCTCAGGGAACTGAACATCCTCAGCAACTGTATAATCTATCCATACTGCAGACTAACCTTGTAAAAGTGTGAATGTGAAACAATAATGAACTAAGGTCTGAGCCATATCACATAAAACAAAAACAAAGATTACCCTTCAAATTTGTGAAAATAATATTCTTATAAAAGCAAAAGAATTCCAATGCCTATGAAGTATTTGATCAGCAAGGGAAAACATGCAGCTTCTTAGAAGTTTCCTGATGATGGGATGAAAGCTTAGGCAGTAGTTTTAGCACTTACATTAGTACTCTGTAATGTTTCTGGTTCACATTGACATGTATACTGAATAAAATATTATTGAGTCTTGCTGATATATTGCAGGCTGCTCATATTCATACAGGTTGTGCCATCATTCATTTATTGCCTTGCATATCAGAAATGCAAACCAGTTCCAGCTGGCTTCCCTGAAGCTAACCCTTGAGCACCTGAAATAGAAATTATATCTGAAAGACAGAGATGGCATCAGGATAATCAGAGTTCCTGTATATTTATCTATCCTACAGCCTTATTACCAGATCATAAATGGTCAATGCCTATGCACCTATTTCAATTGTATGTTACAGTATATTTTGTCATATCTATTTCTACTAATATTTAAATATAGCAATTTATTTGATTACAGTTTTGAGCTACACTGGTGTGAAAATATCTTGCCATTTTGCTCTACTCTACAGCTGTGAGTACATTTAATAGCAAAAAAAAACTATTTGAAGAACTCAGCAGGATGAGAACATTTATAGGGGGAAGAGGGATTGTTGATGCATCAGGATGAGACCCTGCTTCAGAACTCTAATGCCTCTGAGTACATTTTACAGCCTTTAATGCACTAGAATGTTCTTCTTCTGAGATATGGCTTGAACTTATCGCCCATCCTTAATTGTTTTTGAAAGGTGGTGATAAATCACGGTCTTGAACCCCAGGCGAAGGTCCTCTCTCAAATGTTATTGGATAGAAGGTTCCAGGATTTAGATGCAGATGCAATGCATGAACTTCTAAATCAAGGAGGTGTGTGACTTGAAAGGGAACATGCAAGTGATGGAATTGCTCTTGTGATAGGGGTCGCTCATTTGTGAGAAAACTCGGTGGATAACTGCAGTACCTACGGAAGTGTTATATAATGCAGCCACAAGTCATTGGTTCAGGAAACAAATGTAGAGGTGATACCAATTAATTCTTCAGTTCTACAGCCAAGATTCGTCTGGTCTCATGGCCATTGGTACTGGTATATTATTGTCACATGTATCATGATAGAGTGAAAAGCTTATCTTACATAGTGTACATCTGTGTACGGATAAAATCATTACACAGAGCATTGAGGTAGAATAAGATAAAACAATAACATTGTAGGACTTTGCTGTATCAAGTACCCTTAGTAGTTCCTTTAGCGCACATGGGGTAAATTGAATTGACGGAAGACAGGCTCAGGAGGAAGTCAGGAATAATCATCCACTCAGCACTTCGAGCTGAATTTGGTTTCAAGGGCTCAGCCTCATCATAAGCATTCACATGTCCGGTCATCTTTGAGTTTGGAGATTTTTGTGGAGCCTCCTCCACCCATTAGCTGCTTAATTGTCCACCACTAATAACAATAGAGTGATGAGGCTGAAGGTACCAAGCACCACAATCCAGCTAGCATTTATCTGAAAAAAGCTCTATTCACTGAAATTCATGAAATCAGTAATTTTAATTGCCAGAGTATGGGGAGTGGGAAGCTTTCAGAATTAATAAGTAGTGAATGTAGATTATTCATAATAATATTTTATTCTCTCAAGATATGCATTATGTAAGCATATTCAGATGTTCTTACCTTTGAGCTAGACGTCTCCTGGTGCAGCAACAACATAGGATTACACCTATATAAGGACACTATCATTCATCTTATTCTCTACTTTTGCAGAGTATTGATACATCCAGTTTGATGTTTTTAATATTTCAGGATTTCTTGAAGAGATTCACATGTTTTATACAGAACTCCCCCAAAAGATTCCTTGACCGCCATCCTCACGCTCCTATATGGGGCACTCATTTGACACAACTGCTGATTGGTTTCAAGGTAGATTTACTGACTTTGACAACCTCTTGTGAATTTTGTTTGTTGCCAAAATTATTTACAGGCCGTGAAAGTATTTCAGTCATCGAAGAATTGATATTGTTAATTGACAAAATGTTTAAAATGCCAAGTATTAGAGCAAGAAGAACTCCTTCTGCAAGAAGCTTTCTTTTCTGGAAGAACTCGTAGGTGGTGAAAAAGGCTTCTGGCATGCTGCCTTTCATCACTTAGAGCACTAAGTCCAGAGGGTGGGATGCTGCAGTTGTACAAGACATCGGTGAGACTGCGTTTTGAATATGGTATTCAGTTTTGATCATCCTTCCATAGGAAAGATGCTCCTAAGCTGGAAATATTGTAGCTGAGATTTACAAGGAAGTTGCCAGGAGTCGAGGGACAGACTTATGGTGAGAAGTTGACAACTTGGAACTTTTTTTCATTGCAGCACTGAAAAATGAGGGGTCATCTTATAGAGGTGTCTAAAAGCATGAACAACACTGAAAAACATCACTGCATACAGTCTTTTTTCAGAAGGTTGAGGAATCAAAACGAGATGGCATATATTCAAGGTGAGATTTAACTAGATCTTGAGGGACCAAATAGTAGTCAATATATGGAATAAGCTGTGTTTGAGGTGTGTACATTAACAATTTAAGGTATGTGGACAGGTACCTTTTATTGGTGGACAGCTACCATCCGCCAGAAAAAATGGGATCTCCTGGTGGCTACCCATTTCATTTCACCTTCCCATTCCCATTCTGACAGGTCAGTCCATGGCCTCCTCTACTGCCTCGATGAGGCTACACTCAGATTGGAGGACCAACACTTTATATTCCAGCAACACACATCAAAGTTGCTGGTGAACGCAGCAGGCCAGGCAGCATCTCAAGGAAGAGGTACAGTCGACGTTTCAGGCCGAGACCATTCGTCAGGACTAACTGAAGGAAGAGCTAGTAAGAGATTTGAAAGTGGGAGGGGGAGAGGGAGATCCAAAATGATAGGGGAAGACAGGAGGGGGAGGGATGGAGCCAAGAGCTGGACAGGTGATTGGCAAAGGGGATATGAGAGGATCATGGGACAGGAGGCCCAGGGAGAAGGAAAAGGGTGGGGGGGGGAGAAAAAAACCCAGAGGATGGGCAAGGGGTATAGTCAGAGGGACAGAGGGAGAAAAAGGAGAGTGAGAGAAAGAATGTGTGTATAAAAATAAATAACGGATCGGGTACGAGGGGGAGGTGGGGCATTAGTGGAAGTTTGAGAAGTCAATGTTCATACCATCAGGTTGGAGGCTACCCAGACGGAATATAAGGTTTTGTTCCTCCAACCTGAGTGTGGCTTCATCTTTACAGTAGAGGAGGCTGTGGATAGACATGTCAGAATGGGAATGGGATGTGGAATTAAAATGTGTGGCCACTGGGAGATCCTGCTTTCTCTGGCAGACAGAGTGTAGGTGTTCAGCAAAGCGGTCTCCCAGTCTGCGTCGGGTCTCGCCAATATATGGAAGGCCACATCGGGAGCACCGGACGCAGTATATCACCCCAGCCGACTCACAGGTGAAGTGTCGCCTCATCTGGGAGGACTGTCTGGGGCCCTGAAACGTCAACTGTACCTCTTCCTAGAGATGCTGCCTGGCCTGCTGCGTTCACCAGTAACTTTGATGTGTGTTGCTTGAATTTCCAGCATCTGCAGAATTCCTGTTGTTTGCGACTTTATATTCCATCTGGACAGCCTCCAGCCTGATAGCATGAACATCAATTTCTCAATCTTCTGCTAATTGCCCCCCATCCTGACTCTCCTTCACCATTCCCCATTCCCTCTTCCTTCTCTCACCTTATCTCCTTACCACCTCCTTCTGGTGTTCCTCCCACTGCCCTTTCTTCCATGGCCTAATGTCCTCTCCTACCAGATTCCGCCCTCTCCAGCCCTTTATCTCTTTCACCAATCAACTTCCCAGCTCTTCCCCCACTCTCCCGGTTTCACTTATCGCCTACCACCTTATAACTTCTTCCTCCCCTTCCTCCCACCTTCTTACGCTGGCTTCGCATCTATTTTTCCAGTCCTGATGAAGGGTCTCAGCCTGAAACGTTGACTGTTTACTCTTTTCCATCGATGCTGCCTGGCCTGCTGAGTTCCTCCATCGTTTTGTGTGTGCTGCTTGGATTTCCAGCATCTGCACATTTTCTCGTGCACATGGACAGGTACATAGGTAGGAATGGTTTTGAATGTTATGGGCCAAAGTTGGGCAAATCGGACTAGCGTAGATGGGAATCTTGGCTAGCATGGATGAGTTGGCCGAAGGACCTGGTTCCATGATGTGTGACTCTACAACTTCAGCTTCAGGTCCATCAGGAATCAAAGTAAAATTCAGTCTTGTTTATAGTCATTCCAACACTTGAGAAAAAAGAAACAGAACAATGGAGAATTAAAGGGTCAGAGTGAAGTTAGTAATAGAACAATAAATAACATAAAGAGGATGTAATTGGATTGAGAGAAGAAAGGGAATTAAAAACATCAAGTAAGAATCTCCATCCATACAAACTGAGAATCCACACTTTCAATGGTTCATTTTTCTGGGACTGCGAGATTAAGTAGCATTGCAGCAACATAAATCTCATCATTGAAATAATTCATATATTGTTAAATATCAGCAATTGCTTTGTACAGCGAGCTTAATTAAGTAAGCTTAATTTGTCTTAATAGCACATACGCAGCAATTTCTTCAACATCAGAGGCAGTTGATAGAAAAATCACATTCTCACAGGGCTAACGGCAAAGTGGCACATCTGCATGGCCATCTATCTAAAATGTTAATTTGGCTTCTCTTTTCATGGATACTGCTAAATTTGTTAAACGTTTCCAGCCTTTTCTCTTTCCAGAGCAGTGCAAATCATCTGGTAACTTGTTGCAATTCACAACTCGTGCGATATGTTTTCATCACTACAAATTGTCTGCACACCAGTCTCGATATGGCTATTAAACTGCTGTTACTTATCCAGCTCATTTAGACCCAGTATGATTCCTGTATCGGGTAGTGTATATACCTGGAAAATCACAGTTCATTTTACCTGTCAAGCAGAACTTTGCCAGGCTTTTACATTCTAAATTCCAGTTCAGTGCTGTTGCCTTCCGATATTTCAGGTGCAACAAATGGGAAAAATTCGCTGTGTCCGCTGCAGATTACAACACGCTAATCCAACCTAGCACTTGATGTCTGTCATTTAGTGGAAAGTTATAGCAGACCAGGTGTGGATGCTCTGTAACAACCTGCCAAAGAACTGATCTGTGAAAGTTGCCGCTAAATTTCTCCAGGAATTTAAGTGAATTTGTTGACTTTGAGCCACTGAAAATAACAGCACATCTGGGAACATGATGGCTTAGTTTAGATGTAGCTTTGAGACAGATGGCTGTGATGCTGAGTCTTCCATATGTGTTAGTGTAGAGAATCAACAAAAGATAATCAGTAACTTACAAGAAAAATAATCTGGCACAGCAATGAAACAAACTGAAAACTGAGTTACAGTCCAATTGTATAAACGAAGACAAAGTTAGTTTTTAAGTACAGAGAGGTGTGAGATTGCCATCACCCAATTATAGATGTATTCACCAATCCATCACTTTTATGATTTTGAGAAGAGCTAGTGTGTGTTGCAAAGATGGATTTCGAATATACTGATGGGCAGAGTGAATCCTGTAGGTATAAGATTTTTTTTTTGACCTCTGAAGACCATTACTTCGAAAAGTTTTTATTTTTGATGATATACTTGGTACATTTTTACCAATCCAAAATTACTATAACGTTGTTTTAAAACAAAAGTAGTCTATTTTCCTTTTTGTTTAGGATGTCTGTGTTACTGATAAGGCAAATGTACATTATCCATCCCTAATTGTCTCTGAGAAGGTGGAGTGGGCCGCAGTTATGAAATAGTGCAGTCCCTTTGCTGTTGGTACTCCCACGTGTACTAGGCTGGGAGCTCCAAGATTTAGACCTAACGTCAATGATGCAGTAGCAATGTGTGTCTCAGTGGCATATGACTAGATGGGAAACTTGCCGATGCTGGCAGGTGGTCTTATGCATCTGCTGCTCTTGGTGGTAGAGGTCATAGGTTGAGGAGATACGGTATTAGGGTTCAAGAGGCCAAAAGTTCTGATCAAAAAAATTACAGCTATTGTAGGAACCAAACCAAAAGTAGGGAATTTACAAATAAAATTCCCTTCATTAAAAAAGCATATCACAACTTAGTTGCAGGCTCTACAATTTACTGTAATAATTCTGACTGGGCAAAATGTTCAGTTTCATTTAGTTTATTGTTATATGCACTAGGGTGCAATGAAATTTCTTGCTTGTGTAAAGCTTGCAGAGTAAACAGTATATATAGTAATAATAAATACACAGACCAATAACAGAACAGTGCAAAATACAGGAAAAATTCTGCAAAAATAGTTGTACAATCTGTAGAAGTGCAACAGAAATGCTAAAGTGACAATAACGGAGAGAGGTAGAATTAAGAGACTGACACCATGGCAGCACCAACTGGAGGAGAATGTGAAAGAGGTGATTGTTTCAGAAGCCTGACAGCAGTGGGAAGAAGCTATTCTTGAGTCTGGACATCTGGGCTTTCAAGCTCCTGTATCTTCTCCTGGAAGGTAGTAGAGAAAAAAAAAAGGAATGGCCAAGGTAGCAGGTATCCTTGATGATACTATTAGACTTCCTGAAGCAACATACCATGATTCTTGACAGAATAGAAGGAAGTAATGATCCTGGGATGGACTGAGCTGTGTTTACCCACTGTGGCTTATTATTGCAACAGCTCCTGCCCCAAAACTAGGAAAGGCCAGAAATTGCCAAGGGATAGCAAAATTGAGAGCTGATGCAATCTTAAAAATGGACATTTACTGTTAAGCTTTTTCAGAAAGAAATATCATGTCAATATAATTGAAATCAATCTTTCGAAATCTGTCCTGATTAATAACCAAACCTTTGCCACCCTTCCTTCTTCAGAAAGTAATCAATTTGCTGGGCACTGTGAACTTTTTTTTAAAACAGTAAAATGAGCGAAGGGAGATAAGAGGTGACTTGATGGAAGTGTACAAGCTGACAAGAGGCATAAGTCGAGCAGGCAGCCAGAGACTTTTTCCCAGGGTGGAAATGGATAATACAAGGGAGCATAATTTTAAGATGATTGGAGGAAAGTATAGTGGGGATGACAGAGGTAACACTTTACACAGAGAGTGGTGGGTGCGTGGAAAGCTTGGTCAAGGATGGTGGCAGATGCATGAGG
The DNA here is from genome assembly GCF_963921235.1 of Mobula hypostoma. Classification (NCBI taxonomy): domain Eukaryota; kingdom Metazoa; phylum Chordata; class Chondrichthyes; order Myliobatiformes; family Myliobatidae; genus Mobula; species Mobula hypostoma. The sequence continues at coordinate 24,576,180 of NC_086129.1, read as the reverse complement.
GCATTTAAGAAACTCTTGGACATATGGCACATGGATGATAGAAAAAGGGAGGGTTATGCATGAGCAAAGAGTTATATTGATCTTGAAGCAGGCTAAAAGATCAGCATAACTCCATGGAGCAAAGGGGCTCAACTGTGCTGTCACTTTTTATGTTCTATGTTCTATGTTTCTATCATTTGGCAGTTACAGATGACAAACATCCACCATATTGGTCTAAAATTCCACTGTTATTATAATAAATGCTTATTAAGAACAAATAGTAATAAACAAGTAATTTGTAATTTATAGTTTCCATTGCACTTTTAACACATAAAATTTTAATTCCTGAACTGGAAGATAAACATTATGCAATGTGATCAATAGAAGTATATGAAATTATCTTTGCAGAAATAGGTGAAGGAGTAATTCTTATTGCACTCTTACTGATTAAGACATAAGACATAGGAGCAGAATTAGGCCATTTGGCCGATCAAGTTTGCTCTGCCATTTGATCATAGCTGATTTATTATCCCTCTCAACCCCATCCTCCTGCCTTCTCTCCATACCTTTGTCACCTTTACTAATCAAGAACCTATCAGCCTCCACTTTAAATATGCCCAATGATATACATAACTGTCTGTGGCAATGAATTCCACAGATTCACCACCCTCTGGCTAAAGAAATTCCTCCATATCTCTCTGAACCCTCTCCAATGCCTGCCAATCTTTTCTTAGATACGGGTCCAAAACTGCTCACAATACTCCAAATGTGGTCGAACCAATGCCTTATAAAGTCTCAGCATTATATCCTTGCCTTTATACTCTAGTCCTCTCAAAATGAATGCTAATATTACCACTGACTCAACCCGCAAGTTAATATTTAATGAATCCCACACTAGAATTCCCAAGTCCCTTTACATTTCTGATTTCTGAATTTACTCTGTTTAGAAAATTGTTGATATTTTTATTCCTTCTTCCATAGTGCATGACCATAAACTTCTCTACACCATATTCCATCCGCCACTTCTTTGCCCACTTTTTAAATCTAAGTCCTTCTGCAGACTGCTTGTTTCCTCAACACTACCTGCACCACCATCTGCAAACTTGGCCACAAAGCCATCAATACCATTATCCAGATCATTAACATAGATGAACGGGTAAAGTAGCTGTCCCAATACTGATTCCTGCAGAATACTACTAGGCCGCGGCAACCAATCAGAAAATGCCCCTTTTATTTCTACTCTTTGCCTTCGGCCAGTCAGTCAATCTTCTGTCCATGCTAGTATCTTTCCTGTAATACCATGGGCTCTTATTCATATCAAGTGCCACATTTGTGGATTTTGACAACTCTGTTGCATATATTTCAGCTCTGCCCCTAACTTCTGCTGGCTAGCAAAAAAAAAGTCCATGTCATAAGTCCACAAAAAATTGCTCATTCTCAATTTGTGAAGATTGCAGGAAAGGCCAGGACTTTTTACTCATCTTTAGTTACCCAAATAAGATTGTTAGGTTACCACAGAACTACTAGTTGGGCCATCTCAGAGATCTGTCAAGTGGCCTATTTCGGTCAGATGACAGGAACATGAACAGATAGGCCTTTCAGCCTCTGAAGCTTAGTTTGCCACCCAGTTAAACAACACCTTACTGTACCTCAATTCTATCAACCCTGCAACTCAAACCTATCAACCTGCCTTTACACAAGAACACTCAAGAAAGTAGGAGCAGGAGTAGGCCATCAGTCCCTTTGTTCCTGACCCACTATTTAATATGAATATGGTTAATCAATGCTAACTCCTCTATGCTATTTCTGCATACTACTCTATTCCTTGGTCTATCAAAGATTTATCCACTTCCATTTTAAATGCTTCTAATTACCCAGCTTTCAGTATCCACCTCAACATCATTAAAACCAAGGCATTGATTGTGGACTTCAAGAAGGGCAAGTCAAGGGAACACACACTAGCCCTCATCAAGGTATCAGCGGTGAGCATTTTCAAGTTCCTGGGTGCCAACATCTCTGAAGATCTATCCTGAGTCCAATATGTTCATGCAATTACAAAGAAGACATGGCAGCGGCTGTATATCATTAGGATTTTGAGGAGATTTGGTATGTTATGAAAGACTCTAGCAAATTCCTACAGATGTACTATGGAGAGCAATCTAAATGGTTGCATCACCATCTGGGCTGGAGGGATCAGTGCACAGGCACTAGCCTCCCCAGCATCAAGGACATCTTGAAAAGGCAATGCCTCAAAAGTGTGACATCCACCATTAAGGATCCTCATCACCCAGGACATGCCCTTTTCTCATTGCTACCATCAGGGAGGAGGTATACGAGTCTGAAGACACACACTCAACATTTTAGGAGCAGCTTCTTCTTCTCTGCCATCAGGTTTCTGAAAGGACAATGAACCAGCCCATGAACCCTACCTCACTCTGTTTTCTCACTTGTTGCACTAGTTACTTTACTTTATACTTTATTGTCGCCAAACAATTGGTACTAGAACGTACAATCATCACAGCGATATTTGATTCTGTGCTTCACACTTCCTGGATTACAAATATTAAATATTAAAGATATTAAAAATAGTTAAAATTAGTAAATATTTAAAATTTAAATTATATATCATAAGTAGAAAATAGAAAAATGGGAAGTAATGTAGTGCAAAAAAAAACGAGAGGCAGGTCTGGATATTTGGAGGGTACAGCCCAGATCCGGGTCAGGATCCATTCAGCAGTCTTATCACAGTTGGAAAAAAGCTGTTCCCAAATCCGGCCGTACGAGTCTTCAAGCTCCTGAGCCTTCTCCCGGAGGGAAGAGGGACGAAAAGTCTGTTGGCTGGGTGGGTCGTGTCCTTGATTATCCTGGCAGCACTGCTCCGACAGCGTGCGGTGTAAGGTGAGTCCACGGACGGAAGACTGGTTTGTGTAATATAATTTTTAAACATACAGTATATTTCTTATTCTTATTTATAGTTTTTTATGTATTGCACTGTACTGCTGTGGCAAAACAACAAATTTCATGACATGAGCATGTGATAGTAAATCTGATTCTGATTGGGCAGAAAATTCCAGAGATTCACCACCCTCTGATGGAAGAAATTTCTATATACCTCAATTTTGAATAACTAGGTTCTTATCTTGTTGTTACGTCACCTTATTTGTAACTTTACTGCTGGTGAAATATCCTAATATCTACTCTGTCAAACCCTCTTAGCATCATATATGCTTGAATGAGGTCAGGCATATAATCTTCAATCTTCTAAACTGCAATGGGCTCAAACAGTTTAGCCTCTCTCTATGGGAGAATCTCCTCATACCAGGAACTAGCCTGGTATGTACTTTGTACTGCCTCTAATGTTACTCTATCCTATATAGATGCACCAAAACTCCAACCCCTTTGCAATCAAGGCCAAAATGACATTTCCCTTCTTAACTATTCTTTGGATCTGCCTTCTAGCTTTCGCTGATTTATGCACGAGAACAGCTAAATTCCTCTGTAGTTCAATCTTTCCATTTGGGTAATAATCTTCATTTTGATTTCTCAGAATTGCATGACCTCACACTTCTCACTAAATTACTTTCGACAGTCTTTTGCTCACACACTCAATCTATCTCTATCCTTGTCACAACTTGCCCTTCCACCTATTTTTGTATAATTAGCAATTTTGAAAACCTTACATACTGTTCTTTTCTCCAGTTGATTGATGTAAATGGTAAACAATTACGGACCAAGAACTAACTTCTACTGTACTCCACTAGTAACCTCCATCTAAACAATTTGCAAAGAATCATTTATTCCATCTCTGTTTTCAATGCGACAATCAGTTTTCGGTCCATGCTAACACACTTCTGATATACAGTTTTAATTTATGCAACAGTCTCCTATGTGGCCCCTTGTTATGTCAAATGCCTCTTGAAAATCTAAATACTACATCTATATGTTCCCCTTGATCATCTTTCCCTGTATATCCTCAAAGAATGCAAGCAAATGTACTTTTTTATCACTTAATGCACAAATTTAATTACAACCTCTATACTCACTATATTCATGGAGCAAGAAGAAGATTGCAAATTCCCACTACCATCTGTTTCAAAAATTGAATTTTGACTTTGCTGGGTTTAAGTTTTTTCCTTCATTATTGGCCTTTCCAATAAATTAAGTCAGCCTAAAAGTTCATTATGCTGTTTCAAGTTTGTAGCATGAGGGCTGCAGTTTTCATTCATGACCCTAGTGTAACAATGTGCACAATTCTTCATGAGATAGCACTACCCAATAAGGAAAGCTGTACTTACAATCACTGTGACCAAACTAATTTCTCTTAGCCGCCAGAAATTGCTGTGCAGGACTTAAAATCTCAGCTGGCACAAAATCCTATCACAGTACACCAAGTTTCTGAGGGGATGCTGGAAAGAAAGGATGGAGATCCAGGACACACTCTTGGTTATCCAATTCTTTGAAATATTAACCATTTCAATTCATTACTGGAGGAAGGCCCTCTATTTCATAGGACCTTTAAGGGCAATAATTGGAAAGGGCTGACAGGAGGAGGCACACAATCTCCAGGAGCATTGACCAATGCCAAAAGCAGTATTGATGTATCATAAACTCACAAAATGTCAAGGTGAAAGCTCAAAAAGATGTACTTGTTTTTCAGTTGTTTTCTCATCCGTTAACATATTCTTTCTCCTACACAAGCATTCACCACCATCCCAGCCCTCCACGCACACACTGCACAGATATACTTCCAGCCTGCAGCAGCTGATGGATCATGTTGCAGCTTCCAAAAAGGCACAGATAGAAGTTATTCAAAGCTTTTGTTTTTCTGTACAGATTCAGGCTGATCCCGTTAGAGCTGTGCTACTGCCCTGGAATATACTGCAGACTTGAAAGAATACCCAAGGTGCCAGCTGGGAAACAATTACTCTCCACTGGGAGAACATTGCTGTTCTTGGCGTACTAGGGAACCGACTTCCAAAAATTAACTACGGTCCTTGGGGAACAGACAGCTGCCTTGTGTGACTTGATTGTACAAATAGCACTGGTCTGAAACCTCCTAGAGTAGTTGTGTAGTCTGGGTCACAGCAGATCAGAATCTCCTTGACTGCCCAGTACCATTAAGATCCCAGTGGGATCCTCCCTTAGGAGATTGGGCCCATTTGTGACATCTGACTGACTTGTAGATATGCAATTTTTCAATAAATAAATAGATAATTAGGCAAATAAGTAATACATAGATAAATAAATAAACTAATGAATGAATGGATGGATGAATTAAAGATTTTAATGAATAAATAAATAGGTAAACTTACATATACAGTATATATGTGTATATGCATGGCATCAACAGATGTCAAAGCTCGCTGTCACATTAATATATACCCAATGGCACAGAAATATAAAATTTCATTCATTTGTTGCTTCTTATAATTTTCCATCCCATCTGTTCCAATTAATTTTATTATTACTGACAGGTGGTAATTTTATTAATCTTGTCTGATCCCAACAAATTTTGACATCATTGAAAAGAACTATTTATTCCCTGTGAAATACAAACATTGTTGAAATTCTGACATTTATTTTAAAGAGCCGTTGAAAAGTGTACATTTCTTCAGATCTATTTGTTGTCATTCTGTGATATTTGTGAGGTTAAGATTCATTCCATTTCCTGATTCTACTTCTTTGTTCCCAGTAAAAACTTAAAAGAACAATAAAGAACTAGTCTTTGTTTACATTGCTGGATCACTAATCCCAGAAGAGTTGACATAGGGTAACTGAAATTGTTGAGTGACCTGGGTAATTTCCTTCCAATTGGTTCAGTTAATATGGGTTGGGATAAAAACAATAAATGTAGGATTATTTGGACATCATGGACAAAGATCTCCTTCCCTGAAAGAAACAGCTTTGAAAAAATATGCTGAACTCAAAATAGATACAACTCCCTGAGTAACCCTTCATTGTACAATAAAAAAACTGCCAACTTTCGCACTTCTTAAATGATAAATGTCTTCTTTGGGTGTTACCATGCTTCAGCAAAAGCACGTATGTATGTCAATCAGAAGATTATGAATCCAAAGGCATAAGTACATAATCCAGGCAGACAGATATATCAGTATGGCACCAAGGGAGTTCTGTACTTTCAGAGGTACCATTTTACATGAGAAAACATAGGAAGCATTAGTAAAAGAAAAATGTGTTCTTTCCACAGGGAGCCAGGAAAACCTCTGGGCAATGGGACCAGATAGCTATACTGCCTAATGCCAAAGGCAGAAACTCTTAAGAATTGGGTGCACAACCACAACTACACTTCCTCTTTCACCACTATTCAGGGTCCTAAGGCCCCTTCCAGATGAGGCAGTCCTTCACTTGTGAATCCATCAGTGTCACTTACTGCATCTGGTGCTCCCAGTGTGGCCTCTCCTATGTCAATGAGATGCAACAGATGTTTGTCAAGCACATTTGCTCCATTTGCTATAACAGCCAGGATCTCCTAGTTGCAAGCCATTTTAATTCCAATTCCCATTCACACACTGTCATCTTTGTCCACACCCTCCTGCAAGCGCCTTATATTCTACTTGGTAGTCTCCAAACTGATGGTATGAAAATCAATTTCTCCAGCTTCTGGTAACCAAAGCCCTCTGTCCCTCCTTTGTTTTCCCTTATCCCACTAGCCCAAACACCCCTTCTCTTTCCCTTCCCACGTCCTTTCAATCTGCCCATTACTCACACGTTCTTCCCCAAGGTTCCCCTCACCTCCTTCATGCCACTGTCCTTTCCTATCAGATTCCATCTTCTTCAGTCCTTTGTCATATTCACCAATCACCTTCCAGTTTATTATATCATTCCCAATCTCCCACTCCCCCACCTCTCTACCTTCCCCCCCCTCTTTCACCCAGATTCACCTATCACCTACCAGCTCTCACTCAACCCCCTCTCACCAACCTTTCATAGTAGCTATCTCACCTCTTTCTTTCCAGTCCTGTGGAAGCATCTTGACCCAAAATAACAACTATCTATTTCCCTCCATAGATGCTGCTTGACCAGCCAAGTTCCTCCAGCTGTGTGTTGCTAAAGAATTGGACACCACGCATAAGTGTTCAGTGACTGCAGAGGCAATGATCAGGGACAATGAATGCACCTTCAAATGCCATACCCTATCAACAATACCATTACCTTCAAAGGCTGTCCAAAGACATTTTCATCACATACCTAGCCACAATCTGGGGTGTATGGGGTGTCAAGGAGGAGTAGCACCTCTGGCGTTAAAACCTGTCGTACCTTCTGAGGTAGGTTCTACGCCTTTGGTCCTCACCTGTGGCTCCAAGTAAGCTGTTTGCATGTGACAGTGTCCACACCCTGGGCACTGGCTTCGACAGGCCAGCTAAACCAGGTGAGAGTAGCTGTCAGGGTTTTCTTGAACCTTGGTAACTTCAGGCTTGTCTACCCAAAGCACGTGAAGACTGGATTCAGCAGACTGCATGGAGGAAACCATCAGCTGGTTCAACAGGCAGGAAGGTATTTCCCAGCATGCATTGTGAAGTACGAAGAGCATGGCAAGACACATAGATTGCCTTGGTCATCTACTGCATCCTGACCTATCTCCAGTCGTCTTGACTACTATCCAGATAGACTAGGATGAGAGAGTGAATTGAATTGAATTGACTTTATTACTTACATCCCTCATATACATGAGGAGTAAAATCATTCATGTTTCTTTCCTGTATCCACAGAATCGCCTGTCTGACCCCCTAACTATAGAGACCCCTATCACTGCTGCCATCCTCTTCCTTTCCCTACCCTTCTGAGCCACAGGGCCAGACTCTGTGTCAGAGGTGCGGCTACTGTTGCTTCCCCCAGGTAGGCCGTCCCGTCCCTCACAACAGTACTCAAACAGGAGTACTTATTGTTAAGGGGGACAGCCACGGGGGTACTCTCTAGTATCTGACTCCTGCCCTTCCCTCTGCTGACTGTTACCCGAGGCCCCAGTGTGACTATCTGCCTATAGCTCCTCTCTATCACCTCCTCACTCTCACTGACTAGCCGAAGGTCATCGAGCTGCATCTCCAGTTCCCTAACGCAGTCCCTAGGGGGCTGCAGCTTGACGCACCTGGTGCAGATGTGGCCGTCAGGGAGGCTGAGAGTCTCCTGGACTTCCCACATTGTACACCGAGCACAGAACACTGGCCTCACACACATACTTCCTGTTTGTATTCTACACAGGCAACTTACCTTGCCTCAACGCTTTATCGCCGAAGACCCGTTGAGCCAAAGCCCTCCTACTATCTCCCTCTACTCCTCGGAAGCTCTAAAAAGTTGTCTTCTTTTAAACTCTTCTCGCTCTTCTAACTGGATGATATCTACGCGCTTGTGCAGTCGTGCCTCGATCAAACTGCTGAAGAAATAATCATCTCCTTTTAAACTCTTCTCGCTGTTCTAACTGGCTGATGTCCACCTATATTTATAGGTGCATCTTACATTCAGAAATTTAGCATTGTCACAGGCTGCACACCCAAATCTCACAGCTTACATACAAGTCAGCTATTCCACTAGAGCTGTCACTTCATACAAATTGCATAGCACTTATAGAGATATTCCCTCTCTCTTGCAAGAAGATGGAATAGCAATGGAGATAACAGTAGGCAACTAGTGGAGGACAGGAATGGCTGCAGGATGAATCCTAAGAAATGCATGGTTCTGATCATTGTTGAGCCAGCTAACTTGATAAGTTTCCATGATAGATATTCTAGATGGCATATATTGCAACTTTATTGTACTAACGGTGAAGGGTTTTAATATTTAAGGCAGAGTAAGCCACTGGAAACCAGTTTAAATTAATTAGCTGAAATTTTGAAAATGTTTGAACTTTCAGCTATCTGATTACCAGATCTTTAAAAAATAGAAAGAACTTACACTTTTATAGTACTTAGGATATTCTGAAATTGTTCTGTAAACAATGGCATGCATTGAAAACATTGTAATGTAATTTTGCCAACTCTACAAACACTTTCTTTCTTTTAAGAATTAGCTTTCTTGGTCAAGGACACCATTTATCGCTCATTCTTAATTGTTCCTGGAAGGATTTAGGTGAGTCCCCTTCTTGAACTGTTGCAATCCTTCTGGTGAAGGTATTTCACAATGGAATTCACAAGTACCTTTAAGGATTTGGACACAGGCATTTCTGAAGGGCAAGCTATTTATTTCCAAGTCAGGATGTTGTACAACTCAGAAAGGAACCTGCAGGTGGTTGTGTCCCAACATGTCTGAAACTCTTGTCCTTTTTTGAATGTCATGGGTGTATAGATTCTCTCTCATTGAAGATAGCTGTTCAGAGGCCCCAATAGTAATTCTCACATAAACCCATGTACCATTCAGCTAGGTCTTTTAATATATAGAAACAAACTGCAACAAATTCAGAGTGGATCATATTATTAATGCATTTATTAGTTTACTAGCAAGTGAAGATATATTTCCAGTCAAGTTTTGTCTGGAAAAATAGTTTTGATCTTACGTTTCAACCAAAGCACTTGCGTACATTTTTTAACAGTAGAACAGTAATTACATTGCTCTTTCCATAACATTACATTCCCCCATTACCTTGTTCTCACATTTGTTCTTTTAGAAGCTCTATCATGTTTCCTCTGTTGTCAAAACATTCCCTCCAGCCACAAAACAAATCGCTTGTCATAAAAAAACAGCTTCCTCCCAAGTCAAGTCAAGTTTATTGTCATTTTGACCATAAGCTGCTGGTACAGTTCACAGTAAAAACGAAACAATGTTCCTCCAGGACCCCGGTGCTACATGAAACAACACAAAACTACACTAGACTATGTGAGACAGCACAAGGCTACACTAGACTACGTAAAACAACATAAAAACTACACTAGACTACAGACCTGCACAGGACTACATAAAGTGCACAGAACAGTGCAGGGGAGTACAATAATTAATAAACAAGACAATAGGCACAGTAGAGGACAAATTACAATATAATAATAAATGATGTAGATGTCAGTCTAGATCTGATGGCTTGGGGGAAGAAACTGTTGCACAGTCTGGTCGTGAGAGCCTGAATGCTTTGGTACCTTCTGCCAGATGGCAGGAGAGAGAAGAGTTTGTATGAGGGGTGCGTGGGGTCCTTCACAATACTGTTAGCATTGTGGGTGCAGCGTGTGGTGTAAATGTCTGTAATAGTGGGAAGAGAGACCCCGATGATCTTCTCAGCTGACCTCACTATCTGCTGCAGGGTCTTGCGATCCGAGACGGTGCAATTCCTGAACCAGGCAGTGATGCAGCTGCTCAGGATGCTCTCAATACAACCTCTGTAGAATGTGGTGAGGATGGGGGGTGGGAGATGGACTTTTCTCAGCCTTCGCAGAAAGTAGAGACGCTGCTGGGCTTTCTTGGCTATGGAGCTGGTGTTGAGGGACCAGGTGAGCTTCTCCACCAGGTGAACACCAAGAAATTTGGTGCTCTTAATGATCTCAACGGAGGAGCCATAAAACGCATAGACTTGTGCAAGTTTTCCCCTGTATACCTGAAAAGTACCTTGAGATTTTATAGACTCTATTACATTTTACAGAAGTTACAAATTCATAGACTTCAGAAATACAGTTTCAGTTGCCTTGCTCCGATACAGATTTGACTGCTACATTTTTTGAGTTGCAAAAGTAATTTCACACTGCACAAATACCAGCATTTTCTATGTTGATGATGATCTTAAATCACGTTTTTTTGTGCAGAAGAAGCAGTCAGCATACTGAAAGCAGCGCACTACATGTTGGCGTAGTCTAATCGCAGACTGCATAAGATCGCATCCAACAGTACTGAGGATGTGCAACGTTTCCCATCTGAAGATCTGGCCAAAGGTCTACAGAATCTTGATCTTGGACAGGACCTCCCTCCTATGCAGTGCAGTCTGGGCCTTGGATGGAGCTTAATAACTGCCACCCTCACTTTCCAGGCCACTGATACAGAAATACCTTTTATGCGTCATGGCATACTGTTGACTAGCAACAGCCCATTTGACTTTCTTGGATTTGCTACTGCTATCAGCATCGAAGGACACTTTATGTTAAGAGAGTTGACCTCGGACACTTGTGGATGGGATGCCCCACTCCCTAAAGAGAAACAGTGGTCATAGTGGTGTTCTTCTCTTCAGGATCTTAAAGACTTGAAGATTCCAAGAACCTACACAACAATTCCACTACCTGCAGCTCAAAAGAAAGAGGTTCGCATCTACTGTGATGCAAGAACTAAAGCCATTGCTGCTGTTATGTACCTGAAGGTCACAGATGCTGCTGGATATATACTGAAGCTGGATTCATCCTGGGCAAGGTAAAGTTTGCTCGCAAACCAGAACACATCATACCAAGGCTTGAACTAGGTGCAGCTGTTCTAGCAGTTGAGATGGCAGAGATGATAACCAAAGAACTGGATGATATCAAGTTCTTTACTGACAGCAAGATTATGCTCAGTTATATATTTAAGGAAACAAAGAGAAACTATGGTTATGTACATAATAGGATCCAACGTATCAGGCGATCAACCCAGAAGAGCCAATGGAACTACAGTATGTTCCTGAATTCAGCCTGGCTGATCATGCCACAAGAGGGCTCCAAGCTGATCAGCTTATCGTCTCCTCATGGTTAACCGGCTCATCGTTTCTTCCTGAACTCCACCAGAAATATCATCAAGGCCAGCATTTTCAAAGTGAAAATGGTTAAAGAATGTAGAATAAGACTGTTTTCAAGACCAGTTTCTGAGACTATCCTTCTTTTACCCAAAACTTAGTGAAATAATTATTTGACTTTTAGTTTCAGTAGTTAAGTTTGACATTTTGTAAGAATGTCACGTCTCATACATAGACAACAGGAATTCTGCAGATGCTGGAAATTCAAGCAACATACATCAAAGTTGCTGGTGAACGCAGCAGGCCAAGCAGCATCTATAGGAAGAGGCGCAGTCGACGTTTCAGGCCGAGACCCTTCGTCAGGACTAACTGAAGGAAGAGTGAGTAAGGGATTTGAAAGCTGGAGGGGGAGGGGGAGATGCAAAATGATAGGAGAAGACAGGAGGGGGAGGGATAGAGCCGAGAGCTGGACAGGTGATAGGCAAAAGGGATACGAGAGGATCATGGGACAGGAGGACTGGGAAGAAAGACAAGGAGGTGGGGGGGGGACCCAGAGGATGGGCAAGAGGTATATTCAGAGGGACAGAGGGAGAAAAAGGAGAGTGAGAGAAAGAATGTGTGCATAAAAATGAGTAACAGATGGGGTACGAGGGGGAGGTGGGGCCTTAGCGGAAGTTAGAGAAGTCAATGTTCATGCCATCAGGTTGGAGGCTACCCAGATGGAATATAAGGTGTTGTTCCTCCAACCTGAGTGTGGCTTCATCTTTACAGTAGAGGAGGCCGTGGATAGACATGTCAGAATGGGAATGGGATGTGGAATTAAAATGTGTGGCCACTGGGAGATCCTGCTTTCTCTGGCGGACAGAGCGTAGATGTTCAGCAAAGCGGTCTCCCAGTCTGCGTCGGGTCTCGCCAATATATAAAAGGCCACATCGGGAGCACCGGACGCAGTATATCACCCCAGCCGACTCACAGGTGAAGTGATGCCTCACCTGGAAGGACTGTTTGGGGCCCTGAATGGTGGTAAGGGAGGAAGTGTAAGGGCATGTGTAGCACTTGTTCCGCTTACACGGATAAGTGCCAGGAGGGAGATCAGTGGGGAGGGATGGGGGGGACGAATGGACAAGGGAGTTGTGTAGGGAGCGATCCCTGCGGAATGCAGAGAGAGGGGGGGAGGGAAAGATGTGCTTAGTGGTGGGATCCCATTGGAGGTGGCGGAAGTTACGGAGAATAATATGTTGGACCCGGAGGCTGGTGGGGTGGTAGGTGCTCATACATCTCATACATAAGGTGCTTTTTATATCATTTCCTGCACAAGTTAATTTTGATTCGATTTGAAGCACATGATGGGAAGACATTAATCTCCATCCACTCTTTATTAGCCCATGAAACAGCAATATCTGTGAGTCTTAAATTTTTGGTAATACAGTGGATTGTGGTTTATTGGAACACAGTACATTTTGGCCCAATTAAGAGGCTGCCCCAATTAGCTTAAGTTTCATGGAAATAGTTAAAAAGATAAAAAAAAAGACAAACTACCATTCAACTGAGTAAATACAATATGTATTTCAATGAAATACAGGACATATTAGAACACTACCAATAATGCGACAGTACGATAAAACTGTTTTTGTTCCTAATAGTTATCAATGGAGGAATTCATCCAGTGTACGCTGCCATGTTCTTTTGATTGACTGTAAATAAACAAATTCAGCACGCTTAGTGTAGATAATGGACTGCCTTCATACAATGCTTTTGACAATTACATTCTCCAAATCTTTATTTTCATTGTAACATTCAAGATGATTGTCGATACCTTCAAATTCTTCGTAGATCCTAACTTGTTGAAGTAGTGAAGTCGTTTCTTTTTCACTCCCAGTTATTTCCAACATCTCCAAGCCTCAGTGCTTGAAACCACAGCGAGCAAAACAGTTGTGAATTGTCTTACTGCTTCTTTCTCGCCAATTAATAGTGACAAAATCACTTGCTTTTTGAACAGAAACACTCGCAATTGATGCTATTTAAAAATTGTTCACTCTAAGCGAACACACAAATGCACATGAATGATGCTAGTTAGAAACTGTTCAGCAACAGTTGCTTATCCCAATTAAGTGGCATAGTTGTCCCAAACAAACAAAGGAAATCCTGTCTCTTTGCTTGATTAGTTTTTGTTCTTTAAGGGTTGTCTCAAATATCCAGCTGCATGATTAACTGATGCCCGATTAACCTGAATCCACTGTATTTATAAACATTTAATAGATTTTTTTTGAAGGAAGTGTTATGTCAAAGTTTATTGTTGTGCCACAAGTTTGCTTTTGTTTCCATGGCATAGTTATGGAGTGTTGCGTTTGTGAGTTACTTTGGTTAATACTGGTTGTGAAGATAATTGACAGTATTAGTATATTCAGGGGCGTGTCAATTCTGCATTGAATCTAATATGTACGTATGTTACTTAACTTTCTGCAGTTTCACAAGGAAGACCTCATTACAAACCCTGAAGAAAGCTTCCACCTCAGGCGATTTTTAAGAAGGTGTTTAGCTCACGACACAGCTGTGTAGAGACGCACTGTGACAGCAGTAGACCATTCAAGAAATTTAACAATACCAGAATGAAATAGCTCTGATGTTTGCTACTTCATCATCTGCACTTAATATCCACTAGTGTTGCACTGTGCCTCTAGCAAGCACCACGCACACAAGACAAAACAGTAACAACCCATATCTTTGTTAAATGTAACTTTTAAGCCTGGAAACTATACCTGAGAATGACAAGTGTTGCATGTACATGAGAAGACTTTCAAATTCTCTTCAAATTTACACATCATTCTGATTTGAAATGCATCGTCTTTCCCTCATTGCTGCTGGATCAGCCCCAAACTAACTGACAGTAACTTTTCAAGAAAGAAGCTTGGCATCACTACCATCTTCTTAAGGGCAACTAAGGATAGGTAGCAAATGTTGACCTCTCCATCAAGGCCCACATTCCAATGATGGATGAAGCAGTTAATAAGGTTAGGATATTACTAATGTAATGATGTGGTTAGTAAGTTATTGTATTACAGTACACCAATGTAGCCAGTATAAAGTCAGCAAATCAATTTTATCAGCATTTATTAATATGCCAATTTGTCTTATTAGTTTCTTGCACATTATTCATGTGTCAATGGAGCTGGAGAATCAATCTATCCATTATCAGCATTTTGATGTTTTCAGAATGTAATGCAGTCAGTGCAGTGAGGAAGTTAGGGGTTGATGTTGTGTCTGTGCACAGCTACATATCAATTAAAAGGGAAGGCATAGATGAGGATCAACGTGGTTATGAATTAGTATTGATTGGCAGATTTGTGGAAGGAGACATTATCAGTGTTAGTGGTGCATCAAATGTGGCATTGCAAACCCATAACTGCATGGTTCTGCATAGTTGGGTTCAGTTGCACTGAGTAACTGAGGGGAAGCAGGAGCTGGAGTACACATATTGCGGTGGGCTAACAGTAATTTTCAGTCTTGTTAAAGTGTTGGAAGGTAATGTTAATCCAGGATTTTGACAGTACCAGATTTACAAACGTTGGCAAAGGGAAAATGGCTGTCATTGAAGAACATAAGAAGGTTTGACTCATTGTTCTGGGTGATGTTACCTGGGTCAGTGAAAATCAGTGCAAGATTAGTTATAATGTCAGTGTAGTGGGTATATTATTTATACAATCCATGTTGTCAGTACAGCCAGATTATCAGCACAGCCAATAATTGTATCATTTGTATATAATTATGCTTGTGTATATTTACATCTGTTTATTCATGCAGCCAATATTTTGGCAGCAGGCATTCTTATGAATTCGATTAGCTTCTGGCCTTGGTGATGTCTTGCAGTACTGCAATAAGCATTGTAACTAGTCCACACATCTATCAATGCATATTATCAGTGGAATCAGGATGTTAATAAAGCAATGGATATAATTGATATCAAGGATATAATGTGTGGTAAAAACACAAAGAACTTAAAACAAGCTTGAGAATTTTAAATATGTTTTGAATGCAAAGATGAATGAAGGTCATCAAGATTAAATATGAATGGCAAATGAAACTTGTTGAAGAATAATGATAAAGGATATTGAATTGGCTGAAGTTGAGGTTGGTAAACAGGAGTCAGCCAAGAAGGCAATGGAATTTGTTGAGTCTAGAAATGACCAAGGAGCAGTCGAACTGGGGTAATCACTATTGCAGAGATGGAAGTAGCCAATTATTTAGTATTGAAATAAGAGTTTGGAACCACAGCGTAGAATAAACAGGATATCAAGTTTGTCTCACCTGATTCATTTCCTATTGTATGGATTCTGCCATTAGGTGACCTATGACCACCTCACATCTGTTCACCCATTAACAAGTAAATTGAGAGCATATTCTGAATAATTATTCGGCACACTTCTGGTTCATTTTGCATTTGTCGTCCAGTCATAGTTTGCTGACTTCTTTGCTCCTCTGGCACTTCCTGCCTCTTTAAGCATTTAACATTTTTTCAGTCCTTTTAGCTCCCATGAAAAGTTCTCATACTCTCTCCAAGATATTTTCCTACTCAACAAGTAATTATAAAATCTAAGATGATGCTAAACATATGACACATTTCACAGCACATTTCACTGTATGCTTTGACGTACATGTAATAAACTTGAATCTTGAAGTAACTTCATTTTTCATCTTCATATTTTAGTCCCTATTTCAATTCAGTGCCCCTTCTCCTCTGTTTACTGCCCCCTTACTCTTAATCCCTCTTTCTACGTTAACTCCCCAAACTATATTCATGTCCATTCTCTCACTGCCACCATGTCAATCATAGGTAAAGCCATAAATTGCTTATTCTCCACTCATATTCCCATTCTGCCACCCATTCTATCTACCCATTCCAGTATACCAGCTTTCTCTCCATTTGTGCAGATCCCTAGAAGATTCTCAACTCATTTCTAGTTTCTCCCACAGAACCTTGTGTATCTAGCCCTTAGACTTCCATTTGTCATAATATTTTTGTAGCTTCTAATTTACTCATTCAAATTGTCTTCACTCTACATCTTCCAGTAACTATTAAACTATAGTCAGAATGCTCTCACTGGTACAGAACTCACCTTTGCTCTTTTGAGTTCAAGTGACTCAGATAAATGGATATGGCAGACAAATGTTCTATCTATCATTGTGACTGCTGAGTTATGATTAAGCACTAGTTGATCTTGTTCTCACATACCTAAACAGCTCAATACTTAGGATTTTCCTAGAGAGTACAGATAGCCCTACCCTTCTATTTTCTACTGCATACCATTTTCTTAAATTCCAAATCCCAGTCTTCTCCTTCCTCATCTCTAATAACTATAATGGACTCATGAATTTCTTTGTCAATAAGATTAAGGCCATGAAATCTGCTCCCTCAGATATTTCCCTCCCTTTTTTCAACCAGGGAAACTTTCTTTGTTTCCACTGACTCTCTCCCTGACCTCATAATTTCCTTCATTTTTTCTTTCAATTTTCCCTTATGCCATCTCTAATCTCATATCTATTCAATTGCTATTGAGTTATTGATATTGATAATGATTCATCACTGTGCCCTTACTTACAAATTGTCTCTAAGTCTCCTTTTTCCAATCAAACTCATGCAAGACCTTACAGATGGACTGCTTCATGTTCTTTCCCTCCTCCACCAGGATATGCTTGGTGTCCTCACTGAGCAGAAAGATTCTACTAAAGAAAAGATTGCTGTTCTGAATGAGTAAAAAGATATCATTCATGAACAGTTGCTGCAGTCAATAGACAGAAAAGCTACCCAGAAAGATCTTGCAATCCAGTTGCATGAGATGCTACCAATCAGCAGTTGGCTATTCTTCTTAAACAAAGAGACATTTCACATGAACAGGAGATTTTCCTACACTAGATGAGTATAATGATGGGATACACAACCAGTTCAGTCATCAACACCTTCCCCTCCTCTACCTCCTCCAGATCATGTACACATCACTGTGAACAGAGTCCTCATTTGAATGAACAGAGATCTGATTCTGAGGAGTGAACACAGCAGAAATAAAATGCTTGTGACTTAGGATCCATCAGCTGACTTAGCTTTGAATCCAGAGATTGAAACAATAGTAATGCAGTTTAGTCTGAAAGCTCTATGCACCAGCATCAGAATCAGGTTTATTATCACTGACTTATGTTATGAAATTTGTTGTTTATCTACTCCTGGAGAGCAGGGTCAGGATATGATTATCACCTCCTCAAAGCTAGCAATTCACTTCACACCATACCCTCTCTGGTGATGTTCTTACCATGATTCACTTTTAGTCAACCCAGACAGCTCCTTCAATTAACTCTGAGCAGCAGCATGATGTTAGACCATCTAGAGCAGGGGTTCCCAACCTTTTTTTTATGCCATAGACCAATACCATTAAGCAAGCATCCATTGTCCCCAGGTTGGGTACCGATGATCTAGTGCAACCTTCGCATTGATCAAGAATTCTGAGTGGACTCAAAGGAAAAGAGAGCCGTTTCCACTTAACAAAATGTTTCCACTCAACAGGAAAAAAAAAGAACAGTTTCCATTTAACAGAATGCTAACACAACATAGAACAAGGCCATCAAAATGGAACTATGCTAGAAAGACAAATGTATTCAATTCCAATTTATAATCAATAATTTTCAATGCAAAACCAAAATTTAACTTTGTTTTTATTTTGGTCCCATAGGTTTCTCCAGTGTGTAGAAAGAAGACACAATGGCCAGCAGCTGCTGGCATTGCTGCTTATCTATTAAAACTTAGTTTAATAGAGGTACTAATTATGCCATTATAGGTCAAATAGTTGGATGCTTACAGATGGTTCTCAAATAATGATTGCCAAACTACTACACAGTCATGAATAAGTAAGGCTGATGCTATACTTGTCATGAAATTAACCCTGACACACCTAGAGAGCAAGGACATGTGTCAGAATGCTGTTTCTGGTTTTCAGTTCAGCATTTAACACTATTATCCAACAGACACTGGTGAACAAACTCTTACACCTTGGTCTAAGTACACCGCTGTGCAACTTTGTGTTGGACTTCCTAGCAAAGACCTTAGATAGTCAGGATGCACAACCTCTCCTCCTTTTCTATCATCCACACCATGGGTGCCGCCCAGGCTGTGTGCTGAGCCTATTGCTGTACACTCTCTTCTCACATGACTGCACGGCCAAACACCTGAGTAGTCACATTGTCAAGTTTGCCAATGACACGGCAGTAGTGGGGCTCATCACCAATGATGAGATGCCCTACAGAGAGGAGGTGGAAGAACTCGAGGCAAATAATCTCTTCCTCAATGTCAACAAGACAAAGGAGATGGTTATCGACTTCAGAAATCACACCCCCATTTTACATAAGCAGCACAGCAGTTTCAAACTCCTGGGAGTGCACATCTCACAACCTCTCATGGTCTGAGAACACATCCTACACAGTCAGGAAAGCTCACCAACACCTCTTCTTTCTAAGGAGGCTGAAGAGAGCTGGATTATGCACATCCATACTCACATCATTCTACAGATGTGCTGTAGAGAACATCCTAACAGGCTGTATTACTGTATGGTATGGAAGCTGCACTTCAGTGGACAGGAAGGCTTTACAACAGGTAGTCAAAACTGCTCAACGCATTACTGGCAGCAGCCTATCCATCATCAAGGACATATGTACAGAAAGGTGTCAGAAAAGGGACAATAAAATCATGAGAGATCTCACCCACCTTGCTCATGGACTGTTTGTCCCAGTCCCATCAGGGAGAAGGCTACATAGCACCCACGCCAGGACCACCAGAATCGAACAGTTACTTTCCCCAAGCAGTAAGGCTGATCAACACTCACTTCCACCCACTAATCCATCCCTCTACGTCCTCAACCACCACTGCTTTATCATTTCCTGTCAGTCACCTTATGTACAGGCACTCCTGTGCCTAGCGCCACTCTATGGGCATACAATCAATCTATGTATATAAGCTATCCTATGTATACATATGTATTTATTGTGATTTAATATTATTATGTTCTTTATCTTCTGTGTTTTTTTTTGTGCTGCATCAGATCCAGAGTAACAATTATTTTGTTCTCCTTTACACTTGTGTACAGGAAATTACACACAGAATGCTGGAGGTACTCAGCAGGCCAGGCAGCATCTATGGAAAAAGAGTACCATTGATGTTTTGGGCAAGAACCTTCATCAGAACATGAAACAATCTTGAATTTTGTGCATGTTGCTTGGATTGCCCAGCACTTGCAGATTTTCTCATCTTTGAATCTTGTGTCCTAAATGAATGTTCATCAAATCTTCATCAGAATGATCTCTGATTCACAACTGATCGTTTTCAAGGAAGTCTCTCTTATTTGGTGAGATTCTTCAGAGAATGTTAATGGTACAATGTGAAGAAGAATATCCTATGACAGGTTAAAGAATATGACCAGAACAGTAGAACTTGCTCAATGTTGCCCCTAATCCAAGAACATCACTTGTGCCCAGGTTTAAGAGTAACCTGAGCAAAAAATTTTGCCTCTGTCAGAAGGGATTTTTCAAGCAGGAAAATAGAATGATCATACCAGACTGGTCTCAATAGAGTTAAACATCTTCCCTGGATACTATAACAATGTGCATCTCAAAATAGTCTGTTGGTTCAATGGCTTCAACTATATCACAGAACTCCATGTGAGTTTACTCTTGGCTAATTGTGAGTGCACTTCATTGGTAGGAACTGAAAGTTCTTCTATGTACTTCCCTAACTTTTGCAGTACAGAGCTGAATAAACATAGTGGAGCCCACAGACAAAGCCCAGAGCAGGCCACAGCCTCAGTTCAGTGCAGGGCCAAGTAAACGTCGTGAAGCAGCCAGCAGTACCCCCCACCCCCAGCTCTGGTCCCGACACCCTACCTTTTCAATCCATCTGGCTCAACATTTAAATCATCCAAACATCAGGTCATTCCTCACTCTAGGACCTGGGCTCTGGCGCTTCGATACACTCTGGGCCTGGAGTAAGACATTTAAGTAACAGGAGCAGAGATTGATTTCCTGATGTGTTATAATCAAAGAAAGTGGTTGTGCAAATAAATGTATGGACAGTCTGTGTTCAGCTTTGGACCTGCTTTGTGAAGTATTCTGATACAAGTAGAATAACCCTTAAAATGGATCCTAAGTTAAGAAAGAGGGGCATTGTGCTCTTGATTTATTGTAACTATAAGGAGGTGGGAACTCCAGCTTATACCTGTAAGTATTGAACCATATGTTGCACATTGATTCATGTCATTAGGTGCAGATTGGATGGTGGGGAAATATTAACATAGAACACAGAACATAGAACACTACAGCACAGGCCCTTCGACCCACGATGTTGTGCCAACTGTTTAACCTACTCCAAGATCAATCTAACCCTTCCCTCCTACATAGCCATTCATTTTTGTATTATCCATGTGCTTATCTAAGTTTCTTAAATGTCCCTAATGTATCAGCCTCTACCACCACCTATGGAAGGGCCTTCCACACACCCACTGCTCTATGTGTAAGCAAATTACCTCTGACATCCCCCTTATACTTTCCTTCAATCTCTTTAAAATTATACCCCCTCGTATTAGCCATTTGTGCCCTGGGGGAAAAAAATCTCTATTGATTCACTCAATCTATGCTTCTTGTTATCTTGTGCACCCCCATCAAATCACCTCTCGTCCTCCTTCCTTCCAAAGTGAAAAGCCCTTACTCGCTTAACCCATCCTTATAAGACATGCTCTCTAATCTAGGCAGCATCCTGGTAGATCTCCTCTGCATCCCCTCTAAAGCTTCCCGTTTCTTTCCTATAATGAGGCCACTAGAACTGAGCATATTACTCTAAGTGTGGTCTAACCAGGGTTTAATAGAGTTGCAACATTATCTCAGGGCTCTTGAGCAATCCCCCGACCAATGAAAGCCAACATACCATATGCCTTCTTAACAACCCTACCAACTTGCATGGCAGCTTTGATGAACGAAAACCCCAAGAAAATCACACTGTTCTTCCACACTGCTAAGAATCCTGCCATTACCCCTCTATTTTGCCTTCAAAGTTGACCATCTAAAGTGAATCACTTCACACTTTACCAAGTTGAACTGTCTGCCACTCCTCAGCCCAGGTCTGTGTCTTTTCAATAGCCTTTTGTACCCTACAAAGACCTCCTATATGATCCAGAACTCCACCAACACTCATACCATCTGTAAACTTACTAACCTACCCTTCTACTTCCTTTTCCAAGTCGTTTATAAAAATCACAAAGATCAGGGGTCCCAGAACAGATCCCTGCAGAAAAGCACTGGTCACCAACCTCCCAGCAGAAAATGCATCATCTACAACCATCCTCTGTCTTCTAAGGGCAAGCCAATTTTGAATTCACAGAGAGAGGTTTTTCTGGATCCCATGCCTCCTGACTTTCTGAATGAGCCAACCATGAGGAATATTATCAAATACCCTACAAAATCCACATTCACCACATGCACTGCTTTCCCTTCATCAATGTGCTTTGTCACATCCGCAAAGAATTCAGTCAGGCTCATGAGGCATGACCTACCCCTCACAAAGTCATGCTGACCATCCCTTATCAGACTATGCTTCTCTAAATGTTCACACATCTTGCCTCTAAGAATCTTCTCCAATAATCTGCCTACCATTGAAATAACATAGAAACATAGAAAATAGGTGCAGGAATAGGCCATTCGGCCCTTCGAGCCTGCACCACCATTTATTATGATCATGGCTGATCATCCAACTCAGAACCCTGCACCAGCCTTCCCTCCATACCCCCTGATCCCCATAGCCACAAGGGCCATATCTAACTCCCTCTTAAATATAGCCAATGAACTGGCCTCAACTGTTTCCTGTGGCAGAGAATTCCACAGATTCACCACTCTCTGTGTGAAGAAGTTTTTCCTAATCTCGGTCCTAAAAGGCTTCCCCTTTATCCTCAAACTGTGACCCCTTGTTCTGGACTTCCCCAACATCGGGAACAATCTTCCTGCATCTAGCCTGTCCAATCCCTTTAGGATTTTATACGTTTCAATCAGATCCCCCCTCAATCTTCTAAATTCCAACGAGTACAAGCCCAGTTCATCCAGTCTTTCTTCATATGAAAGTCGTGCCATCCCAGGAGTCAATCTGGTGAACCTTCTTTGTACTCCCTCTATGGCGAGGATGTCTTTCCTCAGATTAGGGGACCAAAACTGCACACAATACTCCAGGTGTGGTCTCACCAAGGCCTTGTACAACTGCAGTAGTACCTCCCTGCTCCTGTACTCGAATCCTCTCGCTATAAATGCCAGCATACCATTCGCCTTTTTCACCGCCTGCTGTACCTGCATGCCCACTTTCAATGACTGGTGTATAATGACACCCAGATCTCGTTGCACCTCCCCTTTTCCTAATCGGCCACCATTCAGATAATAATCTGTTTTCCTATTTTTGCCACCAAAGTGGATAACTTCACATTTATCCACATTAAATTGCATCTGCCATGAATTTGCCCACTCACCCAACCTATCCAAGTCACCCTGCATCCTCTTAGCATCCTCCTCACAGCTAACACTGCCACCCAGCTTCGTGTCATCCGCAAACTTGGAGATGCTGCATTTAATTCCCTCATCCAAGTCATTAATATATATTGTAAACAACTGGGGTCCCAGCACTGAGCCTTGCGGTACCCCACTAGTCACTGCCTGCCATTCTGAAAAGATCCCGTTTATTCCCACTCTTTGCTTCCTGTCTGCTAACCAATTCTCTATCCACATCAATACCTTACATGGATGATGATGATAAGTTTCTTGCCCAATTTTGTGATTGGTGCAATTTCACCCAAAATGATGAACAATTCAACTTACATTTAGCTAAATCACATTTGGATTGCATACTACATTTTTTCCAACAATATTAAAACCAATGTTAGCCATATGTTCATTTTTAAGCCATGGTGTGATTGGCAGTTTAACAGAGTCAGTATGTCATTGCAACTACCTTGAAATGTTGTATACATTTGGTCACTAATTTAAATATACAAGACATATACAAGAGTATATCAGGTCACTTTGTACATTAGTATCTTGCAGCTAAATTAGGATTATAGAATTAGTGCATTGTGTATATATTTATGCATTAGTGTCAGTTATCTATTATGGCACTTCTCGTATTAGTACACTGCACGTAGGAACATAGGGGAATCATTGGCTGTCTCCAGCCTAATTTAACTAATCATGGGAAAAAGGGACCCAACTAAAACATTAATTTCACTTTTAAAATTGTCAATTGGTTTAGCATCAACAGCTCTGAGGGAAAGAGCTATCCAGATATCTACTACCCATTGTTTAAAGAACAGTTTCCATATATAATGTCTGATTAGCCCTGTTTTAATTTTAAGGCCATAGCACATTATTCAGGACTGACTTACAAGGTAAAATAATTTCTGTCTATTCATACAATGTGTTTAATCATTTCAATTCAATTAGATCACCCACTAACCTTTCATGCTCTGGGGAATACAAGAATAGTCTATGGAGCCTGTCTTCATCAGTTAGCTCTTTTAAATCTGGTATAATTTTAATGAATCATTCCTTCCAACACCATTATGATCTTCCAAAGATGCAGAAAAAACAGAAAACAAGTTTTTTTTGTCATATATTATTCCTACTCCTTTGCATGCCAATGACTGTAACATAAATACTAACCTTGTAACTTGCTTTATTCATTGATTTCTGGATTTACACATCTAAATTATACTATTCCAGTTTCTAGATCACAATAGTTAGAAATATGGTTTTCTATTGTCCAATACAAAAGATATAATAACACCAGTATAGATCCATGAGGGATACTATTTGTCAATCCTGTAAATAAGGCATATATCCTTTTTGTCTCTCTTCAGCCTCCTAAACAATTTCTTATTCATTAGAGATTACTTCCAATTTAATGTTCTTTCATTTTAATTAAGTATCCTGCATGGGATTTTATCAGATACCATCTCAAAGTCCATATCTGTAACATCTTTTTCTACTTGTATAGTTACCTCCACTGAATACTCAGCTAGCTTAGCCACATATGACCTACCATTTAAACAGCAACAAACAATCTGCTTGAGGAACTCAGATGGATGAGCTGCATCTGTGGGAGGAAAGGATTT